>NC_044323.1:35264951-35567981 GCF_007399415.2 Gopherus evgoodei
TACTTTTTCACGATCACTCAATATTCTAGCCTGTTCTGCAAGTGCAATTCCTTGAAAAGTCTTCCACTAAAGCTTTCAACAAGCTTTACAAAAATCAAATATTCAATGTTTTAGAATGGAAGTTAAATATTCCTGTCTTCTGTAGACTATGCTATGTTTATTTTCCCAACCATAGGGCACATGCAGTCTGAAATTCAGTTCTGACTGACAACATGAATGATGGTGCTTTTATTTTTGAAATAATTAATGCTGAAAATGTGAACATCTATTTAGATTAATATTGGCTACTGCACACACTTAAGATTCATTAGATTATATAGACATGTTTTCCACAAAAATACAGTGGTTCAGCAACACACATTTACAAAGCTTAGATCTAAGCAGCCTGTCACATTAAATTCTTTTTAGGTAACAGGTAATTTCAAAACAAAGTGAGAAAGTCCTGTATTCTAATCTTCCACCAGGAGCTGGGCTTATACCCAGTGCGGATACAGCAGTACTGTAATGATGAGAGTTGGGGGTGAGCTCAGGATATTAAAAGTGAGATCTGTAGTTGCTGTCCATGGAGATCTCAAAGAGGATATGGCATTTTTCAAAAAGTAAGATAGCACAATGTCCTGACCAACATGCCATCTCAAAATAAAACAGGTTCTTTTATCCAAAGCTGAGCAAGCAGTATTGCCAAGTACAAACTGGACACATAATTTGCTTATGGCCACTGCACCAAGTGTCTGTATGTTCATACTATGCAGGGCACTTTAGGATATGCTGAATATTTCAGTCACTGAGGGACAGATCTTTTACGCTATGTAGGCACTTAAAGGTGCAGATAGGAGGCTTTGGGGATTTTCTAACATGCCTAGGTATCTAACGCCCACTGGGAATAAAAAATCTGGCCCAGACAGTCTGATACAGAGATTCCCCATCCTCCTGCCTTGGTCTCCAGCACTTTATTAGCCCATGCTAGCTTTCTACCTATGCTGGGAGTGGCTTCACTTCTGTTCCTTATTCCAGCTAGCCCATGACTGGGAAGGAGCTGGGGAGATTTCCGTTCATCCTCCACAATGGATAACCCTTTTCTTCTCTCCCCTCCGGGAGGGGAGTGGGACAACATTCTGTAAAAGATCTAATGTTATTTTTTCTGAGATCAAGATATGTCACTTACATTAACTCCGACCCTCATTTTTCTCAAATAGGTAGCTGGTGGTTCCAGCTACCTATTAATGTCTTTCTCATTTCAGTCTTTAAAAAAAAAATGTAGGCTGCTCAACTGACATTTTTATATGTTGGACAAGATGAAAACCTTAAATAAAGCTTTATCATCTCATTAATGGGCCAAGAAAGCATTTGAGAGTGTGTGGCCCAAAGTCATTTCCTTCTCCCCATTTCTTTCATTCGATGACCAATTTCCCTAAGGAGGTGAGTGTTCTTTTCCAGCCCTGTCAAACTCACCTTTTCTCAGACCCCTCTCTTTCTCATTACAGGGTCTAATGGATCTCCCCAGGCCTTAATCATCTTTTATCAGCTCTCCTGACTTTTTTTAAAGACCACAGTTTTTTTCGTGAACTACTAAAAACAACCCCAGCCCCCCAAAACATTTCCCTTAGACCTTAGACTTCTAACACAAGCTATTTATGAGCTATACGTCATATTGATGTAACATGCCATTAAGCAACAAAGTAGTCCAATTTGTCAGGTTTACATGAAGTATCGTGGGAAGTTTTCTATTGCTTTAGGTCAGTGAATAAGCTCTGCCATTGCTTTACATACACAGCAGAACTAATGACAGAAGGTCAACAATGCAGCCTTTTCCTTCCAATAACCAAATGCATGTAAACAAGTACAGTACTATTTTTAGAATACAATGTACTTTCCACATACTGCTTAAAACAATGTTCTATTAGTTTCAAAATGCAACTCTTCTTTCCTGCCTAGAAAATAAATTACTTCTGAAATATGACAACAAGAATTTGCTACAAGTTAGATAACAGAAGGCATTTTTACATTAGCATATTAAATAGATTATTATAGCCCTAATAATTTAAGTACACAATTGTGCCCCCTGGCTTAGAAGAAACACTACTGCAGATGCTATTAATCAAAACAAAGAATTTGCAAAGCTCAAGGTTTCCTTTTTTGGATACTCAAAGATTCAATTTATATTAGAACATAAGGGGTGTGCGTAAGGGGAACAGTTCAGTTTGAATCAGAAAAATGTAGCTGAACCCAGCTGCATAGTCTGTTATCTGGCATTTTCTGGTTCTCCAGGATATAGACTATGCAAAAATGACCCTCCTTCTCCTCTCTCATTGAACCCCATCCAATGCTTTGAGATGCATCTATCTAAAGAAGTGACATAAGAATACATACACCATTACTGTCTCTAAATATTTTTTTTTTTTAATGACCTGATCCTAGGAAGCAGGGACAGCCAGCAATTGCTATTGAACTAAATATTGCAGGTGCTCAAAAGAATAAGCCCTATGTAAATGAAGTCTTTTCCACACAGAATTAAGTAACCAACCAGATGGTACAGCATTTTCAATCAGAAATGAGAATTCAATGTATATGTTCCAAAAGAACAAGATCTACGATGAAAACAATTTCAGATGCAAATCACAAATATGCTTGTAATGTAACAAAAAGCTTTAGTATTTCAAAAAGGTACATTTTCTGGTAACTAAAGGAATGTAAAATTAGTGACAAGCTACTTTTGCAGATGTTGAAGCTCTCTTAAAATTATATGGAAGTGCTTTATTTTTCCCTATATGATTACAGAAATGGTGGTATATTATACATAATATATAAGGTCTATAATGTTCCATATATTATGGCTCATTTTAAAACATTTCACACACAAATTCAGATGTTTTTCTGGGGAAAATAACCCACAAAAAAACCAGTCATTCTGTAACATCACAACTCCTCCACCCCACTCCACAACAAAACAAAAGCCCTAATAAGGTCAGACAAGTTCTCTTTCATTTTGTCTATCAAAACTGTGTTTGGGGTTCTGCTGTAATATACTATCTGCCTTGAAGAGGAAATAATAATTAAATCTCAGTTGCCATTTCTATCAGAAAACTCTATTTTCAGAGATTTATTACTTAGCTCTAAAAATTCAATTTCAGCTTCAAGACTAAAAAAAATCAAATTAAGAAAAAAAAAACTTTTACATAATTTTCTGAACATTCAAAAATAAATTAAAGGTAACTTAATGCTTGCCATAAGTACAAAACTTATAACCCTGAATTCTGTGCAAAAATAGGTACAGTAATGGAATTGGCAGTACCAATTTCTCTTTATTAACCCAACAACAACTTTCAGTCTTAACTTTGATCTGAAATATCATATCTAGAAGGTAACTGTGACATTGAAGTCTATCTGATTTTATAAAAAATTGATAATGAATGAACATAATGTAACTGGAATATGCTTCATGCAAAAGGTCTCTTGTAAGGTATCATTACAAAGTTTATTATCTACTAGTCTGATCATTCTATTTGTATAAATGTACCACTCTTGTATCTGAAACTAGAAATATGAAATATAACTCTGAGGGCCTATTGTAATTATGCAAAGTGTGGGCCATTAAGGGTGGTTTGGAATCTTGATGACTCCCATTAACCAGGACAATTATCTACAGATGGGTGTGTTTTACCTGTAAGTCTTCCTGTATGCCTGTGTGCTGGCAAGTGGGCAATGAAGTCTTGCAGTGAGATGTGATCATGTCACCTGTACTGGTATCCATCTTTAACCTGGCGTCCTTCCATTGAGAAGGAGGGGGTGAAAACCCAGAGAGGGACACAGGATTCCTGCCTTATGCAAAAGATATATAAAGGGGTGGAACAGAATAAAGGGAGGAGAGAAACCATCATGAAGAATTCCCTAGCTACCACCTGAGCTGGAACAAGCACTGTACCAGGGGAAAGAATTGTGCCCAGGCCTGGAAGGTGTCCAGTCTGAAGAAAAAACTTACTGAAGCATCTCTAAGGGTGAGATTATCAGTATTCAGTTTGACATAGATTTGTGCATTTTATTTTATTTTGCTTGGTGACTTACTTTGTTCTGTCTTTACTACTTGGAACCACTTAAATCCTACTTTCTGTATTTAATAAAATCACTTTTTTGTATCTATTAATTAACTCAGAGTGTGTATTAATACCTGGGAGAGCAAACAACTGTGCATCTCTCTCTTAGTGTTATAGAAGGTGAACAATTTATGAGTTTACCCTGCATAAGCTTTATACAGGGTAAAATGGATTTATTTGGGTTTAGACCGCATTGGGAGTTGGCCATCAGAGTGTTAAAGACAGAAACACTTCTGTTAGCTGCTTTCAGGTAAACCTGCAGCTTTGGGGCAAGTAATTCAGACCCTGGGTCTTTGTTGGAGCAGATGGGAGTGTCTGGCTCAGCAAGACAGAGTGCTGGGGTCCCGAGCTGGCAGGGAAAGCAGAGGCAGTAGTAGTCATGGCACATCAGATGGCAGCTCCCAGGGGGTTTCTGTGATCTAAACTGTCACAGTAACGCTGTACATTTGTCTCAATACTCAGCCTCTTTGGCCTGGTCTACAGTTTTTGTACCAGTATAGCTATTTCCTTTAGGATTGCGATTCTGCCCCCACCCCCATACATTTATATTGGTATAGCTTATTCCCCTTCCCACAGCTATACCATTATAAGCACATTTATACCAGTATAACTGAGTACACATTAGAGGGACTGTACCACTTTAACCATACCAGCATAGTTAAGGCAGTACAGCTTTTATGCACAAAATCTACTATGTGTGACCTCTTTGGCAAGATTGCTAGTAAGATTTTCAGTTAATGCCAACTGAGATAGGAGTTTTTGTGATGGTACAACCCATTTAAAGATAACTAGACTGAAATCACTAAATAAATTCACCAGGGCCATCAAATGGTAAAAGCCACTACAACAGATGAGCACTCTGACTTTGCTCTCTTTGTAAACTGCCCACAATCACATTGTGAAATTCACCAGTTTCTCAATTTTATTTACCAAGCTCTTAAAAATTGTGCTCATTAGAATATTTGCACTTTTTACTGTGTTAGCCAGTTACATGGCACTGAAATGAGTGTAAGTGTTGAAATTGCAAAAATTTTAGTATAAATTATTTGTTAATTGAGGTTTTGAACAAATTAAATTAAGAATGTTTGTTTTATCACATATCCCTATAAGGGTATTAAAAGTAACTAGTGATAACTATTAGTCACTAAGTCACTAGTGATTAAATGATAGTAAATAGCATAAACATTACTTTCTATGCCTATAGTGCGCTTTACCCAAGGAATTTGAAAAATAAAAATTGAATTTATTTTTTATAAAAAAAAACTGATAGTTTCATATATTTTTCTGAAATTATATAAAATAGAATATGTCTAAACTTTTTCAGTGCTATTTCATGGGTTATTAGTCCTTAATGCCATTAGGAACTTGAAAGAGGGAGGGAGAGGAACCAGAAGAAAAGCTGCACAGATGTTAGCAAAGAAAAACATTGCTTTCAAAAGTCAGTATTTTGGTGTGGCTGTGGCTTCCCATAGTTCTTCACCCACGTAATTTTTAAACAGTCACTCTTTAATAAAAAAATAAAACCCAACCCTGGAAAGATTTCTAACATACCACTGCTACAGTGTGAAAGACTGGACAACTTAATGGAAAATAAACATCCCTTGGAGAAACATTTGCAGTACTCAGCAACACAAAGAAATCTCTATACCTGCACTGGAAAGACTGTTGGGAGAGTGCAAGGGGAAGGACTGGGTTTGCCAAGAAAGAGAGACAAAACATGGCTATTAAAGTGGCTCAAGTGCAATTCTGTCCATGCAAATAATACACTCAGAGGCCATTTTCATCACTGCTTCACTATGCTCCTGTTTTACCCTGGTGCTCTGCTTCACCCATATGTGAAGAAGAGCCAAGTTAGGGGAGTAAGTGAAATACAGGACCAGCCACAGATATGCTTCTGATGGCTCCCATGAAATAGTGTCACTTACAGCAAGCTGCTCCTTGCCTCATGACTTACATTAGGCCCAGTGTTCTTGCTAGCCCATCAGCCTGAAGCACAACACAGCTCAGATTATTTCATCTAATGGGATTATGAGTTACAATGTACCAAGATCAGCAAACCTACTCTGGCAATTTACAGCACTGCAACTTGTGAAAAAACACCCCCCTGAGCACAGCAAGTTTCAGCGCTGTAAAACACCAGTGTAGACAGCGCACCAGCGCTGGGAGCTATGCCCCTTGTGAAGGTGGGTTTTTTGTTTTTTTTTTTTGTTTTTTTTTTAGAGTGCTGGGAGAGTTCGCTCCCAGTGCTCTGCCATGACCACACAAACCACGTTCAACTGCTTTAGGGTTGCCAGTGTAGGCTAGCCCTCAGCATGACACACATCTCTCATCTACATCACCTCAGGAGAGACTGAAGTGAAAAATAAGCTGTAAGAAACATTGTCAAGCTGCGTGGAGGCCATCTCTTCCCGTAGCTCCCATCAGCCAGGACTGGCAAACCATGGCCACTGTGACCTGTGAGCAGCTGCACATGTAGACGTTCAGATAAACAAAGTGTCTCGCGGCCCGCCAGGGGCTTACCCTGAACAAGCCGCGAACCAAGTTTGGGAACCCCTGATGTAGACCATACCTGACAGGTGTTTGTCCAACCTGCTCTTAAAAATCCCCAATTATGGAGATTCCACCACCTCCGTAGGCAATTTATTCCAGTGCTTAACCACTCTGACAGTTAGGAAGTTTTTCCTAATGTCCAACCTAAACCGCCCTTGCTTCTTGTCCTATCCTCAGAGGTTAAGAACAAATTCTCTCTCTCCTCCTTGTAACAACCTTTTATGCACTTGAAAACTGTTATGTCCCCTCTAAGTCTTCTCTTCTCCAGACTAAACAAACCCAATTTTTTCAATCTTCCCTCACAGGTCATGTTTTTTAGACCTTTAATCATTTTTGTTGCTCTTCTTTGGACTGTCTCTAATTTGTCCACATCTTTCTTGAAATGTGGCATCCAGAACTGGACACAATACTCCAGTTGAGGCCTAATCAGCTCGGAGTAGAGCAGAATTACTCCTCCTGTCTTGCTTACAATATTCCTCCTAATACATCCCAAAATAATGTTTGCTTTTTTTGCAACAATGCTACACTGTTGACTCATATTTAGCTTCTGATCCACTATGACCCCCAGATCCCTTTCCATAGTGCTCCTTCCTAGGCAGTCATTTCCCATTTTGTACATGTGCAACTTGTTGTTCCTTTCTAAGTGGAGTACTTTGCATTTGTCCTTATTGAATTTCATCCCATTTACTTCAGACCATTTCTCCAGTTTGTCCAGATAATTTTGAATTTTAATCCTATCCTCCAAAGCACTTGCAACCCCTCCCAGCTTGGTAATGTCCACAAACTTAATAGCATGGAGAGTACACTTATAATCTAAATCATTGATGAAGATATTGAACAGAACCAGACCCAGAACTAACCCCTGCGGGACCCCACTTGTTATGTCCTTCCAGCATGACTGTGAACCACTGATGACTACTTTCTAGGAATGATTTTCCAACCAGTTATGCACCCATCTTATAGTAGCTCCATCTAGGTTGTATTTCCCTAGTTTATTTATGAGAAGGTCACATGAGACAGTATCAAAAGCCTTACTAAAGTCAAGATATATCACATCTACCACTTCCCCCCATCCACAAGACTTGTTACCCTGTCAAAGAAAGCTATCAGGTTGGTTTGACATGATTTGTTCTTGACAAATCCATGCTGACTGTTATTTATCATCTCATTATCTTCCAGGTGTTTGCAAATTGATTTATTAATTACTTGCTCCATTATCTTTCCGGGTTCAGAAGTTAAGCTGACTGGTCTGTAATTCCTCGAGTTGTCATTATTTCACTTTTTATAGATGGACACTACATTTGCCCTTTTCTAGTCTTCTGGAGTGTCTCCTATCTTCCATGACATTTCAAAGATAATAGCTAATGGCTCAGATATCTCCTCCGTCAGCTCCTTGAATATTCTAGGATGCATTTCATCAGGCTCTGGTGATTTGAAGACATCTAACTTGTGTAAGTAATTTTTTACTTGTTCTTTCCCTATTTTAGACTCCGATGCTACCGCATTTTCACTGGGCATTCACTATGTTAGATGTTTAATCACCATCAATCTTCTTGGTGAAAATCAAAACAAAGAAGTCATTAAGCATCTCTGTCATTTCCACAATTTCTGTTAGTCTCTTTCCCTCCCTCATTGAGTAACAGGTAGGGATAGCTCAGTGGTTTGAGCATTAGCAGGAGGCTGGACTTCATGACCTTTCAAGGTTCCCTCCAGCTCTATGAGAGAGGTATATCTCCATATATGGGTCTACTCTGTCCTTGGTTTTCCTCTTGCTTCTAATGCATTTATAGAATGTTTTCTTGTTACCCTTTATGTCCCTAGCTAGTTTGATCTCATTTTGTGCCCGTTCACATTCATGTCAGCTCTGTGTAATGATGCCTCAGATTGGGACAAATATTTCACTTCTGTGGTGAAAGAAAATAGCAATGAAGATTCACCATCTTGGTGGTGGGGAAAATGTAGTTTTTCCTTTCCACAGATATGGCTCTAGGGTGTGGCTCCATATCTGGCAGATACCAAGGAATGCAAACTCCATGCA
The DNA here is from genome assembly GCF_007399415.2 of Gopherus evgoodei. Classification (NCBI taxonomy): domain Eukaryota; kingdom Metazoa; phylum Chordata; order Testudines; family Testudinidae; genus Gopherus; species Gopherus evgoodei. The sequence continues at coordinate 35,273,631 of NC_044323.1, forward strand.
GATCCGAGAGGATAAGTGAAAGATGCCAGGTTTCCCCAACACCAGGTCTACGATAGTGTAATTCCAGTGGAGATGCACTAAAAAGGACATCCTCAGCAGTAGTTGCCATCAAGAGAAGTGTAGGGGACAAGCTACACAGAAAAGATATCACAGCCTGAGGATGTACCATCTCCTTTCGGGATTCTCCCTGAGGAAGAATAAAGACTTCCTGACCCCTACTCCCAGCTCATCCTCCAGCTCATCCCAGTGTCCACCTCTTCTGTGCACAGTCTTTGGCTTTAGGTAAACACTTCACACACAGCATGCACACACGCATAAACACACCCACACCCCACACGCAGGACTCATCACAGACAGGTGTTGGGGCAAAAATCCAGGCCAGAGTCTTGTCTATTTCATTCTGCTCTTTCAAAAAAAGTGATTAACAGCAGCAGAGGTACTTAAACTGCCAGCAGATTCAGGAAGAGAGCATCTCATTAATTCACATTCAGGTGGTTTTCTTTGCAGCCGCAAGGGAAACAAAACAAAGAAATACAGCTTAAATTCCACAGCTAAGGCTTAGCTACCCACCCACAAAAAGTTTGAATGTGACTGAAATTTAAAAGTACCAATATCTTGGTAAAACAGTGTGATATGTTTGTCCAAGTTTTATGTTTTGGTTTCTTCGGACTTTCATCTTTCAGAGCAATAGAACTTATGTTTTCTTTCACATATTCCTATTTAAAATGTGTGTAGTCATTTTAGAAATTGATATTCTTCACCCTGTGTTGCTTAATTAATGCAAGACATATTATGCTCCAGACTCTCTTGGTTGCTCCAGACTCTCTAGTTGATGCTAGATTAGATACCCTCTCTTGGGTAGGATACTATTAGCATCTTAGTGTCCTATATTACTGAGTGTGGTTGATTTGTAATGAATTAAGCATCTATAAATAGTTGGCTGTTTGAGCCCTTGCTGTCTGAGCTTCTTAGTGCAAACTGCAATAAAGATTATTAATCAGAAAGAAACAAAAAAAATTTCATGACAGTCCTGTTAAGATTAGCACAAATTTTTGAAGACCAATCAGTCTAAGTCCTCACGAGTGTCAGCCATCTGGAAACATATTTCTTATTTTCATACTACTCATACTTGTAAAGACTGAAGGTTCAGAAACCTATAGATACTATGCAGATTACTTAATGTCATAATTTGCATAATTGATTAATACACTTTTATTTACATAAAATGACAGCAAACGTTCTGATTACTAGAGTTTAAGCCTGATAAGACTGCGGCATAGAATAATACAGGAATTGCTAACCTTCTGGGCTGGCTATGGTATCAACTTGGGTTGGCATTTAGATAACTTTGGTGGCTCCTAGAGACTTTGCCACTGGTTACATCTAGTCCTTGATGGGGAGGGAACACAAACTAACTAGCAATGCAGCAAAGAAAGCAAGATATTCATAATAGCTAAAATTACATAAAACAACTGATAGCAGCTAATACTAAAATACAAGGATATATAAAATAGTGTATTGATAACTATTTTTTGCAAGGAAAACCTAATTGGTCACCATACTGACTGAAATATATACACCAGGGGTAGGCAACCTATGGCATGTGTGCCGAAGGCGGCACACGAGCTGATTTTCAGTGGCACTCACACTTCCCGGGTCCTGGCCACCAGTCCGGGGGGCTCTGCATTTTAAATTAATTTTAAATGAAGCTTCTTAAACATTTTAAAAATCTTATTTACTTTACATATAACTATAGTTTAGTTATATATTATAGACTTATAGAAAGACCTTCTAAAAACATTAATATGTATTATTGGCACGCAAAACCTTAAATCAGAGTGAATAAATGAAGACTCGGCATAGCACTTCTGAAAGGTTGCTGACCCCTGATATACACACTAAATGTCTTTAAAAAGGGAATTAAACACCCATTCGTGAGAAGAGTATAAAACTGGGAATGACACTAGAAGAAAGGAGAGGCTATATGCCTGTAGTATTTGGGCATACAGTAGCTCAAACTGCTAATGAAGATATCCAGAGAGATCAAAATCTGCACTATTTAATTTCCTAGACAACCCCAGTTATTTGACCTTTCAGTATATGATTAAAACAAAATTGGGAAATACAAGTAAAATAGGCTATAAAGCTTTGTATGATTGCTATACAAAGTAAATCAGAAAAGTATGCATGGCTAGAAGAACAAAAGAGAACAGAAAAGGATTGGGGAGAAGGCAGAAAATGGGAATGAGGTCAATAACCATGCCAAACCATAGCATGCGGGTAGTGGACACCTGACCACAAATCAATTATAAGGGAGGCTTAAACAAAAAAGATTGGAAATCATGGGGGTGGGTGGGGTGTCATCTAATTAACTGTTCTTAAAGAACTCTCAATTTTCATTCAGATTTTTCTGTCTAAATTTTTCCTCCTACTCAATTTTGCTCATAATTTCCCTTACCTTTGGGAAATCTGCCCTTTTGAAGCAGCAAGTATATATACTTGGTTGGGACTGTCCTCTGTTTATACTGAATGTTATCAGATCATGATCACTCATCCTTAGGAAACTATGAACCTCCACTCTACTGATAAATTCACTCATTCACAATACCTTATTCCAAATGAAATTACACATGCAATTTTGGGTGGTCAGATTTTAATTATGCAAATCAGTGTAGACGGGAGTCAAGACTTAACAACTCTACCCTTGCAAGAAATGCTGCTGTATGCTTAATCTCCCAGTTGTCTGCTCATTATGCTTCTCTAATCTTGGTCCCTTCTCTATCTGAGTCACTGGACTCTCTACAGTTAGGGACATTCTTTCATTTGTTCCTCCTCATCTATTTTATGATGCATCTAATTGTACTGTGTTAAATACACTGCAAACCCATGTGAAAAGAAAATCTTGTAGTTCATTGATGACATCACCCAACAGTAACACTTCAGACAGGATTGCTGACTTCAGAGAGGTTCCCTGGGGTAGCACTTCAACAGATGCTGTAATGGGGACAGGAACGGTTTAGGAAGGAAAGAAGAAAAAGAAGAAAGCCAGAAAACAGAAGAGGTTAGGGATGAAGATAAAAGGATGTGGGGCAAGATTTAACACACACACACTTTATATAAAATAACCAGTTGCGGGGGGGGTTAGGTAGGAGGCTCTGCATTATTCAGTCTGGGAGCTCCAGAAATTATTATAGAAATGTATTTTGTGGATATTTGAGGGATTTTTATTTAGCTTGGTTTTGGCTCCAATTCTCGGCTGCATCCAAGCAGTTGTGTATCTCATCACCATCACAACATATCCCCGAAAGCCAAGGTGGTCAAACACAGGAGACTTGCTGCAGGGTAGAGGATTTCTCCAGGAATGTTGTGCTGGTTTAGCAGCTCCTACACTTTTTCCCCCTCCACATGCCTAGCATCAAGATGAAGGACAAAAGGGTGCAACCCAGGCTTCCCTCTACCTCTGTGATCCTTGGCTGCACCAATGGATTTGACAGCATGTATGATTTAGAGTAGCCCCCAAGAAGCTCTAATTCCTGAGGACAGGCCAGAATCAAGGGAGCACAGTAGTGGTGTAAAAGTACCTTTACACATGTACATGCACACACACACACACACACTCTCTTTCTCTCCACCCCTCCCCGCAGTGAAGACTCGTTGGCTGCAGCCAAGAATCAGGTCGTTGGTCTTAGAACATTGCCAACTGAGTGAGCTTTTATTTTGGTTATTATGAAATAACCGAGTTGAGACCTCATATTACAAGTGTATGTATGCCCAGTCTGCACACACCAGACAAATTTGGCCTTGCAATATTTTATACATTTTGAAACCAATTTTAAAAGGCACATTTCTTTGTAGTTAATTAATACTATTCATTAATGAAACTGAGTATGACTGACAGATATTTGTACCCATGACTAGGTTATTATGATGAATATATATCAAAGTACACTGTGATGTGAAGTCTAATTAATGCTCAGTGTTGAGGAGAAAAACATTCCTAGTAATATTCCTGATAAGCACGAGTAAAAGTGCATCCTGCAGTGACTGTATGTTATGGCCTTTTCTTTTTGTTCAACATCAATAGGTGCAACATACTTTTCTCAGCAGATTTACTTTTCTTCTGCTAGTTAATAGTAGACTGTCAGTTAGTTAAACGTATGCCTGCATAGTTTAGGCTGCATACCAGGAATTTAAAAAGTTAATGTATTATGTGAGAACTTTATTGTAGATGGATGTAGAATTCAAAGAACTGTTGATTAGATCCTAAACAACAATGTGTTATTAATTGGAGGGGGGGAATCCAATTCCCATTATATGCACAATATAGCAATTAGGGTAAAGGACAGGTCAATAGGTTTATATTTATTGACTGCTGTTATTCACCAAGTGGAATTCAGGAACTTGGATAAAGAGTATTCAGTTTTTTCTTTCCTTAATTACTATCGGCTTACTTTTAATCAACTTCAAGTTTAGTAATAAACAGTGGTGAATCTTTGGTGACACTATTGTTGACAGCCAACAGTGACAGAAGCTAAGTACATTCTTTGTTTCATTAAAGACATCCATCTTTATATATCATTCCTACATCATAGCAACACACAGACCAAAGATCAAGCAAATAAAAGGTGGAAAATAATCTGTTTAATTTTGAATTGAATCTATATAAACTACAGTTTTTAAAACCTTGTAGCAGCTCTCAAGCTACCTCACAGTACACACCAGACTCTTAAAAAAAAAGAGCAATGAAGTATGAAAAATATGCACTCACTGTTTAGAAATATGTACAAAGATAAGAAACAAACAACATATATTTATCAAAGAAAAGAGAAAAGCTATTGATCAGGACCAACTCTTTATTCTATGTTGTGTGTCGTGATTTTCAGAAGCAGTTCCAGGCCTTGCAGTAAAAGTAATCTATCCTGCCTTTGCATCTTTTGAACTGTAGTATATGCGTTAGAAAAATTAGGCATAAATTCTTATATCCTCAAAGCAAACTATACAAAGCCCACTTTTGACAGAGAATTACAATCAATAAAAAGCCTCTTAACACTGATTCTGCTCCCTTAAGGTTTGTGTTAGTGTTAGAGAAGTCTAGTGTAGTAAAAGGCAAAACTCTCTGAACTGGTTAATTTGAAGACCCATGATATTTACAGACACTTTATGAGATGGGCAGAAGTGGGGATGAATCAAAGACTAGGGCTGGAAGAGACCTCTGGAGATCATCTAGACCAACCCCCTGTTCAAACAGGACCAACCCCAACTAAATCATCCCAGCCAGGGCTTTGCCAATCCGGGTCTTAAAAACTGCTAAGGATGGAGATTCCATCACCTGCCCAGATAACCCATTCCAGTGCTTCTCCGCCCTCCTAGTGAAGGAGTGACTTTAGCCTTAATTATCTGTGATAAAGAGACTTCAGCCATTGATAGGATTTTTGCATTTATGTACAGATGCTTTTTTAGGGCTTGTCTTCATTACTGGGGTAAGTCGACCTGAGTTATGCTACTAAACTACGTTATTCAAGTAGCTGGAGTTGACCTAGCTTAGGTTGACTTACCCGGTGTCTTCACTGAGCTGCATCGAAAGGAGATGTTCTCTGGCCAACTTACTTTACTTATCTCAGAGACGTGGAGTATTGGGGTCGACCGGAAAGTGCTCTGCCATCAACTTAGGGTCTTCACTAGACCCGCTAAATCAACACCCGCTGCATCGATTGCAGCAGCATCAATCTCCTTGTAGTGAAGACAAGCCCTCAGTCTTGGCAGGGGCAAAGAAGGGATTATCCAGCTCTGGCCATCTCAAAGCCCTTGGCTGTCAGAAAATGTAATTCCAACAGACAGAAGGATGGGAGAATCAGTCCTCCAGGGTGCTCAGCATCTTGTAGCATCAACCCCCCTACAATCCTAGGGTTTTACACAAAACTGAGTTTCTTCAGCTATTGAAGGTAGCTCTTCTTTGACTGCAGGTGAGGTGAAGGAGTTACTGGTGGTGGCTGGTGTCCAATATCTCAGAGAACACTACACACTGTGATTTTATGTAATGGGCAGAGAGACTCAGTAACATTGTTGAAATCTGTATTTCATTATACTCGATAACAACATGTTTGTTTCTTATGGTCGCAGTGTAAGATTTATGATTCCTCTTATTAACTCAGGGGTGGACAAACTTTTTGGCCGAAGGCCAAATCTGGGAATAGAAATTGAATGGCAGGCCATGAATGCTCACAAAATTGGGGTTGGGGTGGGGGGGCCCCTCCGGTCTGGAGTGGGGGAGTGGTTAGGGCTCCAGCTGGGGGTGCAGGCTCTGAAGTGGGGCTGGGGAGTTTGGGGTGCAGGAGGGTGCGCCGGGCAGGGATCAAGGGGTTTGGAGGGCAGGAAGGGGATCAGGGCTGGGGCACGGGGAGAGGCTCAGGGGTACAGGGTCCAGGCAGTGCTCACCTCAAGTGGTTCCCAAAAGCAGCGGCATGGCCCCGCTCCAGCTCCTATGCATAGGGGCAGCCAGAGAGCTCTGCTCTGCATGCTGTCCCCTCCCCAAGCACTGCCCCTGCAGCTCCCACTGGCTGCAGTTTCTGGCCAATGGGAGCTGCAGGGGCGGCACTTGGAGAGAAGGCAGTGTGCAGAGTGCAGCCTCCTGGCTGCCCCTACGTCTAGGAGCTGGAGCAGGGCCATGCTGCTGCTTCCAGGAGCTGCATGGAGTGCCCCCGATCCTACTCCCCGGCTGGAGCACTGGATCACAGCAAGCCCCAGACCCTGCTCCCCAGTGGGAGCTTGACGGCTGGATTAAAATGGCTGGTGGGCCGGATCCAGCCCCTGGGCCATAGTTTGTCCACCTTTGTACTAGCTATTTCCTTGCTTTTAAGTGCATGTGTATTGTAAATACAGTGATAGTTAATTGCATGGTTGTATGTATTGTTGTTGTAGCTGTGTCGGTCCCAGGATATTAGAGTGCCAAGGTGGGTGAGGTAATATCTTTTATTGGACCAACTTCTGTTGGTGAAAGAGACAAGCTTTTGAGCTTACACAGCGCTCTTCTTCAGGGCTGGGAAACAGCTTGACACTGAGTAAGTTTGTCAGACCTGAAGAAGGAGGGCTTGTCTACCCAACCATGCGGGGTTAATCTAAGATACGCTATGTGAATAGCGTAGCTGAAGTCAACACACTCAGATTTACTTATTGCGGTGTCTTCACTGTGGTGAGTTGACTGCTGGCACTCACCCATCGACTCCACTTGCGCTTCTCATTCTGGTGGAGTACCAGAGTTGACGGGAGAGCATTCGTGGTTGATTTATCAGATCTATACTAGATGCAATAAATCGACCCTTGCTGGATCGATTGCTGCCCACCGATCTGGCAGATAGTGTAGACAAGCCTGAAGAGTGCTGCGTAAGCTTGAAAGCCTGTCTCTCTCACCAAAAAAGTTGGTCCAATAAAATATATCACCTCACTCACCTTGTCTCTCTAATACCCTGGGAATGACGTGGCTACAACACTGCAGTTACATGATTCTCACTTAACTACAAAAAGTCTATTAAGGTTCCCGTTTTAAAACACAGTGTTTTATGTCTGGAATAAAACAAACCCCTACATTTTATAATAGTTTTAAACCTCCTTATCCTTTTCTTTTAAACAGTATTTTTATTCTTCTTCAGTTGTAGTTGCGAGCCTGTTTACATACATTTTCCAGAAAAACATCTTCAAATAGGTTTAAAAAATAATGCTTTTCTTTAGTTGAGAATCTATCTATTACACCCCTTCTCCTGGAACAGGATCAGATATCAAACAACAGAAGATAATTTCTTCATGCATTTTGAATCTGTGCTTGTGGCTTTGAAGCTATCCCTGGATGTGTCGCATTTTTAGAGTGTTGATATGTCTGGGCTGCTCTGAGCTCCTAGTTACTAGTCCTTCAAGTTCTAGTGCTTCAAGTCTGAGAAATATTTATTGGTTTGGGAATTTGTCTCAGTGAGACATCTTCATGAAATTTGTGGACTGTTCTTAAACATACCTGCACACACACGTGCATACGCTGACAAACTGAACTCAAAACTGAGGAGACTGTGTAGGTTTTGTCCTATAAGGAATACTAGTTTAAATTAAATCCACATAAAGAGATTCAACTGTGTAAAATAATATATTGTAATAGATTTATTTTCATTAAAATACTGAAACAGAAGTCATAGTTTTTGCTTGCAGCATAGAAGGTAAATTAAACAAAGGGAAAAATCTTTGTAACCTGTTGTATTCAGTGATTGAATTCTGCACACTAAATATTTTGTTGAACTAACAAATGGAAGTTTTCATAATGTGTATGTGAGAGGCAATATTAAAAATATGGTCAAAATTGATTATCTTCTGTCTTTGACAAAAATCAATCAAAACTGAGAATCTGTTTCGTATATTAAAACCCACTGTGAACATCACATATATTTTGTAATTCTACTGCCATGGAATTTGCTGCAGGATCCATCTCTTGTTGTAAAATTGTGCTCCAGAATTTTTCTGCACTTAAAAAATAATGTTTCTAGTCTCCCTGGTTGTAAAGATATCTAAAAATGTGAACTAGTATGTAAGCCAATCCAATGTTGCCTTCCTGAGTCTATAGACAACATGAAACAATAGCTCGGAGAAGCTCAGATTCATCTTAGTAGGTTGTTCATTCTGAAATCTAATGATAGATAAAAATGTTGACAAATTATATCCTTATAATTATTTAATTGATGCTAATTTTATATCAATCTTAAACTGCCTTCCCAGGTACTGAAATCACATTAGTTCATACTATACAGGTGAGAAGACCTTTGCCTCCTAACAATTTTAATCTGCAGCAAATTGAAGTGACCAACTATTTGAGGACTGCATAAAACAAAATTAATTTAATATCAAAATAAACATTAGGGCTACTGTACTTACTCATTTTCATACATGGTTCTATTAAAATGTCCATGTTTTAACTTAAATGGAGTGCCACAGAATTTGGGTCCAAGTTGCTGCTGAGGACATTGGTCTTGCATGAGACAAATGTGCCTGCAGAATTTGGATTCTAGTATTTGATCTTTGGCTCAAGACTTTTTTTTTTAAATCTAGTATCATCCTGTATATTACAAATACCAGTGTCCCACTGGGTTTGCCCATGTTGCACGTGGATTAGCCAGCTTCACAAAATACCCAGTGGTACTTGCTGGTAAATCTAATATTAGGATCAAGATCCTAAGATACAGCAATAGAGGATTATGTTTTCCTCCCAGTATATGAGCATAACTCACACTATTGATAATAATGGACCCAGGGTGATCAATTAATGACTGGGTTACCGCTGAAGAAAATTTAGAGGTTTTACAAGATTTCCCTTACAACGGTAATGCAATATTGAAAAGTTTAAAACGTGATTAATATTTAACAAATTAAAATTACCCAAGAGAAACACAGAATGTACACTGATATGGAAAGAAAAATATTACACAGGGCTGCGAACAGAAAACAAAGTGACTCGAGAACCACAAAGTAGGAATCCATTGATTTAGTACAGGAACCTGCAGTTTTCTCCCCCTCCAACCCTCCTCTTTTTTTTTTTAAACTCTTGCCCATCATCTAACTCCACATACTCTGGTGATAAAGTCAGCAAATCAAAACTGTTGCGTTTACCCTCAGCATAGAGCCATAGTACATTCACATTTTCAACAAAGGCAAAACAAAACTAACTCTGCATCAGCAAACTCCACTAAAATGGAAACTAGTAACAACTGAAAGTGTGTAGGCAATACCACCATGCAGAGATGCCAGGCTCTGATCCAATTTACTGCTGTTGGTAAAAATCACAGTTTGTATCTCAAAACGGGCTAGAGAAAGCCCACCCTATCCACCCTGAGGAGCCTTCACTGACCTAGTCTCAAATAAGTACTAATTAGCTGTGAATTAGTATTTACTTTAGTCAGCTTTCCATCACATATATACAAGTGGCAGCTATTGTCTAACTCCATTGATCAGACTACAGTAAAATTCAAATGCTGGCCACATAACTTTAGTTAGATGAAGTAGGGCAGTCTTATAAAATAATATTAAAAATACATTGGTCCAGACTACACCCTACCATAGCAATACTTGCTTGGATCCCCTCGTGGGACTTCCTCAGCATTCTTCCGCTGACTGAGAAAGGGGGAGGTATTTGTCCCCCCCAAAAAGAAAAAACAAGGGTCTGATCCACAAACTTTTTTGCTACTCTGAGATCTTTAAAGATCTCCAAGGGCTTTGAACAGAGAATCCCTGGGCCTTTTCAGCAGCTCTGACCTTGCTCTCTGACAACACAGCTTCACTGGAGCTACAGTGGCAGAGACTTCCCTCACAGATGGACTCCTCGCTTGGGAGAGGGAGACGGAGACCGAAGAAATACAGTACAGACTGCAGATTAATTCAGTTTACTGAGGATTCTTCACAGGATTTGAGGGAGAAATATTTACATTTCCTCCCATGCCCCACCCTACCCATTCCCCAACCCTTCCCCGTCATGAGTCCAAAACCTTTGAGAGCCTTCCACAGAATCTTGGAGCGGGGTGGGGGACAGGCCAAAGATGCTGCCATAGAGCCTGATTCTCCTTTCCATGACCAGAGGCAGAGATCTGCACAATATGTCCCGTAACGTTTAAGGACTTTACAATGCTGTAATTATAATGGCGTACTGTACAATCATCTCTTGTTACTTCACTTATATTCTAACACTTTTATCCACACTACTAGGATTAATGTTGCTACTAAAAAAAAACAGATGACTGTAAACTAAGTAAAAAGACTATAGATAAGAATGCAGCCTCAGTGCCATAATGACCTATAGTATCAAATCAGAGCAAGATCGGATGGCTGAAGACTGCCATACAGATTATGTTTCCCTGCTAAACATCTGTCTTCAATCTCACAGGCTGCACTTTCTTTTTCAGCATTATTAATCTCATGAAAGATAGTCATTCTCCTAGACTCATGCACACTCCATGTAGCTGCTCAACATCATCTCAGGTGGTCAGTTGGGCCCTGTTACACAATTGATATCATATGGGAAGTTTGGACAGACAAGTGATGTACAGTTTGGTCAAAACTAATAAACACTAACTCTACTCAGTGTGTTCAAACTTGAATGGTACAAAGGAAACTGTGCCATTTTAATATATTCTGTGTTGACTGAAGTGGCTTGTATGAGGTTGGGCTATGTTTCTTTGGTACTGTTTTTAATGTATGAATCATAACAAACTCTAGAATGAAAAAGACTTGTGGCTAGAGTCCAGGTAATAGACTGCTGATCTCCATTATAGGTGGTAGCTTTCAATCAAGTAAATGCCTTTTGGAGAAGTTTATCTATATTGAAAGGAAAAAGTGAGCTAAATCATTTTGGGGATTGTGAAAGGGAAGACCACAGAGCCTGAAGCTGCAGGGGATAAGCTCCTTCCATGAGACAAGCAGCACCTCACAGGATCAGGCCCATAATTTGAAAGCCTCAACAGATGAGTGTAAGTGGCATGGCTGCTTGCCTGCTGCTGGTCACATCTGGACCATACCAGATGCTTTGTATATTTCAGAAATTCTGATCGAGTCACAATAAAATTTAAAACATATTTTACAAACAGAAAAAAGGAAATTGATATGACTGTTAAACAAAATTTATTAAATGATTTCTATATATAAAAAAAACTTTAAACCATATATTCTCACTATCCTGAGCAGTTTCTGTCACCAGAGAACAGGAATTGAAGGTGACTGCCACCATACAGGATTGGGCCCCAGAGGAGGAATTTGCTCTAGGAAACTGTAACGTGAGAAGACAGCGCTTTCATCAGCTTTTCAATATGCTTGTCTCTGGCAACCACCTATGACTAGGGATCTGGAGCAGTAATGTTTATTATTATTATTAATAATACTTTATTATATAGCAGTTATGTACAGTAGATCTCAAAGTGTTTTACAACGGAGGTCGGTATCATTATCCCCATTTTACAGATGGGGACACCAAAGCATGGAGAGGTGAAGTGACTGCTCTAAGGTCACCCAGCAGATCAGTGGCCAAATTGACAGAACCCAAGTACCCTCAGTCCCAGTCTAGTGCTCAAAGCATAAGGTATGGTATGTAACTCAATACGCATATGGCTTGCTTAACTCAAAGTTCTGGGAAAACACAGAACCAGATAAAGATGGAATAACTTTAGTCAGAGGAAGGGCAACATATTGATAACCATCAATGGAGAGAGAGAGAAAGAGAACAAAATGTGCAAAATCATCTGAAACTAAAAAGCCCCATAAACTGCATGCAGGTGCTACCACAGAATGAGGTCTGGAAAGGATAAACTTATCATTTACTTTCCAACACTATTTAAAAAAAACAACAAAAAAAACAAAACTGATTTCCTGATACAGAGGTAAGTGGATGCATCATTATGCAAACTATCTGGAACATGAACAATCACTTTATATTTTATCTTATTTGCTCAAACTGGTGGTAGCCTATACCTTTAGGGCTCAAAACCTTTTCTGAACACGAAGAAACCAAAATCCCTGAATAATGCTTGCTATTCCTCATCTACTACTGTAACTTGGGATGACACGCTGTTTAAGAGCCATCAAGTGATACAAAGTACTAAGCAGTGAAAGAGTTTACATCAGTGTGGTATGTTGTCTTCTTGGGAAGGTTTCATAGACACTATATTCATTACTAAAGTTTGTCATCACACTTGGTACAAGGTGCTATTCTGCTTAGGATGATTTGCTGTGTTGCATATTTTCCATTCACTTATAACATTTATGCCACTGAAAGAGGAATCTACAAAGCTTTATCTATTGATCACTTGTTTAGGCTTGGCAGAATTTGATTTCTATTTGTTTTAAAATTTTGACAGATAGTGTTTATTTTTAAGCTTTTTAAGATTTTTATCAATAACAGAAGATGCTGAGATTCAAAAAGTTAAAGCTTTATAACTGGTAAAACACAAATTGTCAGCATCACATGTCAAAATATACAAAGTTAATATCCTTAAATCAAATTTTAATGAATTCTCAAGCAGCATTTTTCTTACTTTGCCTATTCATAACTTTCGATTATCGATAGAAGTATTTTGTCAGATTGTGTGCATAGTGAAATTGATATTTACCAACATTTACCAATAAAAATCTAATCCTTTCAAGCCTATCAATAGTGTGACAACCAAAGGATAATTAGAGGGTATTAGTCAGGCTTTTAGTTTGACCAGTTGCTAACCTCAAAGGTTCTGGACCTATGTTTCCTATGAAAAGAAGCATGACTTAGCATATTTTTATACATTTTATTAAAACACTTAAAAATAAAATCAAGGAAACATATCACGGAAAGTAAGCTAGTATTAATCAAAGTTAAAAAGAAGATAAAAACAAAACAATTTTTTATTTAAATTAAAAATAGACTTATTTTAAAATAATATACATTTAAGGTTACATTTGAAATTTATAGCCTTTGTTAAGGTTTAAACTTATCTACTAAAATCATTTAAATTAAATACAAAAAAAATTATACTAAACAGAACATTTGCTAGCAAGTTTTTAAGAAAGTGGAACCACTGAACTGGTGGAAGTCATTGGCTGAGTACCTGGAAACAGAATTTGTTGAAATGCTAAACTTGTTTTTGACTGAAGTAGGTTCCTCTGCAGGGAGAGAGAGAATACTGTCTTCATTTCAATTTATTCAACTAGTATAGTTCAATGAAAAGTTCATTCAAAATTAAGAAACCAACTGGGAGTTTAAAAAGCAGGAAAGTTTGTTTTCCTCTTCCAATTTATGAATAAAAACTAATTGCAAGAGGAGGAGATATACAGTTCTAAAATCTTGAAAGGGATGGTGACCAGAAACAATCAATCAGCTCAATTAATTAGTTACAGATAATTAGGACCCTACCAAATTCATGACTGTGAAAAATGCATAATGAACAGTGAAATCCGGTCTCCCCATGAAATCTGGCTATTGTAAGGGGGCCATGGCATTGCTACCCTTACTTCTGTGCTACCTTCAGAGGTGGGTGGCCTCAGAGCAGTGGCTGCTGGCCAGGCATCCAGCTCTGAAGGCAGCACTGCCACCAGCAGCAGCGCAGAAGTACAGGTAGCATGGTATGGGGGGTCATGAAAAAATTGGGGGGGGGGGCCAGGACTGGCCTTACAGGTGGGTGATGTGGGCAACCACCCAGGGCAACTTGGTCAGGGGGTTACTATGTTCACCCCCCACATACACACACACACACACACACACGCAGCCAGCCAGCCTGAGACCCCTTTAACTCCCAAGCTCTGGGGAAGAGCAGGGCTGGGGGCATCCTGGCCAAAGGCTCCTTCTTTTGTGCCAGGCTCCAGCTGCTAGCCCCATCCAGGCTGCAGAGGGACAAGACTTCTTCCTTTGCACAGGCTGGTCCTGAAGCTGGGTCAGACCCACCTCCTGGTAGCAGCACAGAAGTAAGGATGGCAATACTGCCACCACCACCCCAAACTCTTTTTTGGGTTGGTACCCCCACCATTGCAATACCATAAAATTTCATATTTAAATATCTGAAACTGTGACATTTAAGATTTTTTAAATCCTATGACAGTGAAATTTACCAAAATGGATTGTGAATTTGATAGAGCCCTACAGATAATACTTCACTTAATAAATCAGTTTTAAATGCAAAACATGTTTTGATAAACTTTTTCTTCTGTATCTGGCACTTTTAAGACAGTTTTATCTAAAAAATTAAAATGCTGTTTTTGTGCATTATTCATTTATTTGAATTGCCAACCAAAGAGTTTGACACAAATGACAAGTAAAAAATTAATTATCTAGTAAATAAGAAATGCAGCTTTCGCCATTTTCTAGCATAATAAAAACATAATCAAGAATCTGAATGAGTATAAATTAAGTTATATGACCCCTTAAATAAATGTGTACAGATATAGCATAACCTTCTGATTAGCAAAATGAAGTACCATATTTACTACAGAAGCTGTATTTAGTTGCAAATCAATATGTTTTAATGGTTAGCAACCTATAAGAATCAACTTTTCATTAGGAAAATAACTACAAAGTACAAGTCCATAACATGATTAAAATCAATTATTTTAAAATTGCTTTGATGTAAATCAGTGCTCCCTGTCATTAATAATATTAAGTTATATTTAACATGGAGGTATTAACTGTCACTGGAGGTTCTTCAGGATATGCGTCTGCTACTCTATTCTACATGTGGTTATGCATCCTTACCATGTACCTGAGTCCAGAAATTTTTAGTAAACTGTGTCCATTGGTCCACACGTGTTCAGTTTTTCTCCTTGTGCTCCAAAACAAGAATATAAAGGACAGTGCAGACAGATCTCTCTCCGATTCCTTTTCTTACTGGAAATCTGGCTATGATCCATAGCAGAGGGGATGGAAAGCAGGTAGCAGAATACAGATAGGGACCACACATCTCAAACAACAATTACAGGTAAGCAACCTCCATTTCTTCTTTGAGTGATGGTCCCTATGTGTATTCCACACGTGGGAGATTAATAAGCAGTAGTCAGGAGGTGGGTGCAAGGATGCAGATGTTATGGCCATTTGAATACTGATGTCCCCACAGTTGCGTCTATAGCATAAGATTGGACCAAAGCATAACATCTTGTGAAGGCGTGTAAGAAACTACAAGTAGCTGCCCTACACACTTCTAGTAAAGGTACATCTCACAAAGATGCTGCAGAAGTTGCTTGTGCTCTAGTGGAATGGGTTGTCAGCCCTCCAGGTGGGGGAGGGAGGGGAGGAGAATATGAATTAGATGGTAGCAAAGGATGATGCACCCTGAGATCCATTTAAAGAATCTCTGGGCAGACAGCATTTGACCTAGCAATCTCTCTGCTATGACAATAAAAAGTCTGTGTTTTTCTAGGTGCTCTTTGTAGATAAACGGCCTGTGCCCATCAGATGTCTAGGGAGTAAAGCCTTCTCTCCTCATCAAACACATACAATTTTGCAAAAAATGTAAGTGGATAGTTTGACTCATTTTAAACTTTGAAATTACTTTAGAGATGAATTTTGGGTGGGGGCGAAGAGAGACCTTCTCTTTATGAAAGGTGATATATGGCAAATCTTCCATGAGCACTCCTAGCTCACTCACCCTCGTGGAAGATGTGATAGCAACTAGGAAGATAACTTTCATTGAGACATGGGATATAGAGCTGGTGGCTAATAGTTCAAAAGGAGGTTTGGTGAGAGCCAAAAGAATGAGGTTGAGGTCCCATTGAGGTGCTGGTGTCACCTCTGGTGGAAAAGGTCTAATTATGTTTTTTTCAGAAATATACTCATTATTGGGTGAATGAAGATAGCATGGTCCTCAACAGAAGGATGAAAAGCACTGATTGCTGCTAAATGGACCCATAGGGAACCGATAGAGTGACCTGATGCATTAAGGGTAAGTAGATAATCCAAGAAGCTGAGATCCCAGTGGACTCTGGAGATAACTGGCTTTGTTGCTTCCATTTGGCTGAATGGCATCTCTTGATGGAATCCTTTCTGCTCTGGCTGAAGATATGGTCAATAGCGATTCAAGCTGAGCGCTCTACATTTTATGCCCATCCAAATGCCAGGGCTTGAGCTGTAGCAGCCCTGGGTTGGAATGTCTGATCATGCCATTGTATCACAGATCCAGAAATGGCTGGATGTCAACTGGCAGACTTCCTCCTCAGAAAGTCCAAGAGACAAATGTCTGGGCCAATTAGGCACAATGAGGATGATCTGAGCCCTGTCATGATGGATCTTTCTCAGGATTTGTGGTGTCAGTGGGATGGCAGGGAAGGCATACTTGAGGTGGTCTATCCAGGGTAACTCATAGACTCATAGACTCTAGGACTGGAAGGGACCTCGAGAGGTCATCGAGTCCAGTCCCCTGCCCTCATGGCAGGACCAAATACTGTCTAGACCATCCCTGATAGACATTTATCTAACCTACTCTTAAATATCTCCAGAGATGGAGATTCCACAACTTCCCTAGGCAATCTATTCCAGTGTTTAACTACCCTGACAGTTAGGAACTTTTTCCTAATGTCCAACCTAAATCTCCCTTGCTGCAGTTTAAGCCCATTGCTTCTTGTTCTACCATTGGAGGCCAAGGTGAACAAGTTTTCTCCCTCCTCCTGATGACACCCTTTTAGATACCTGAAAACTGCTATCATGTCCCCTCTCAGTCTTCTCTTTTCCAAACTAAACAAACCCAATTCCTTCAGCCTTCCTTCATAGGTCATGTTCTCAAGACCTTTAATCATTCTTGTTGCTCTTCTCTGGACCCTCTCCAATTTCTCCACATCTTTCTTGAAATGCGGTGCCCAGAACTGGACACAATACTCCAGTTGAGGCCTAACCAGCGCAGAGTAAACCGGAAGAATGACTTCTCGTGTCTTGTTTACAACACACCTGTTAATGCATCCCAGAATCATGTTTGCTTTTTTTGCAACAGTATCACACTGTTCACTCATATTAAGCTTGTGGTCCACTATGACCCCTAACATAAGGGTGTTGCCTTTTGTGCCTTGGCCCAGATCCACTCTGGAGCAGCAAAGGGGGATTTTTTGTTCTCTAGAAAGGCAAAGAGATATCAGTGCCGGTCCATGGTCATTCTGCACATACGGGTCAGTTACCAAGTTGCGTTCAAAAGAGAAGGAGCAGCATCAGAGATGAGCTGGGTCAAGATGCCAGGAGGTCAAGGTCAGGTGCTGACTCGTACACAGGAGGCAAGTCACAGAGTCAGGGTTGAGTTGGGTGAGGAGCCAGAGTCTGGAGTCATAACAAGGCAAGGTCTGGAATGGAAGCAAGCATACAGTGTGCGTCGTTGCTCAGAGAGCTCCCTGGGATAACTTCCCAGTTTATATACCAGCATGAGCCAATCAGTAGACTCTGGGAAGTACTTCCTGCAGTGTCTAGCTTCACAGGCTCCTCCAGTGAAAATCTGGTCTGATCTTCCAGTGGCAATATGGAAGTGTTGGTGGCCTGCACCTCCCAGGTTCTAGTCCGACAGGTTCTTACAAGAGATCCCAGGACGCTATTCCCTTCTAATTAAAGTTCTCATTGAGAACAGAATCGTGAATCACACATTTGTGGTCTGTAGACACTGTTTTCTGTGATTTATGTGATTTCTGATACACCAGTTCCAGAGGTTGACTGTGTCTACACAAAGCGGGAGGTATCTTGTACCTCCATTGGTTTATGTAGAAATTGTCTGACATCTCCGATTCAGGCATATCCAGGTTGAGTGGGAGGAATGTGTTGCAAGCCCAATGGACCACACTTTATTCCAGTAAGTTGATATGCATCCTGGTCTCCTAAGGGATCCAGATGCCTTCTGCAGTGTGATTATCCATATGAGGTCTCCAACCTAAAAAGAAGGCATCTGTTGTTATAGCAACCTCAGGTGTAGTCTCACCCAGACTTTCTCTGGCTCTGTCCACCAGACGAGAGGGGCCTAAACTTTGGTCGGAAGCATTACTTTGGAACGGATTTTTTTTTTTATCATGAGTAGGTTTGTAGGCATCAGAGGCGACACTTGGTAAATGGTATTACATGAGTGCATGAGGCTATGTGGCCTAGGAGCAAAAGACAGGTCCTGACTGGAGCCCCTGGGTCTGAGGTTAACCTGTTGGTATCAGCTGGGAGAGGAGGGCCAGTTTGATTCCCACACAGATCCAGGTCATCTGCTGTATGGATCCATCAGGTCCCAATAAGGATTGACTAGCGGTGGTGGAGGACCCCAGGCATCAGGTCCCAGTGATCCCCTGAATATCTGTATTGGAAGGAGAAGGATGGTTCCAATATCTTCCATGGTCTCCAATCAGGTCTGCTTCCCTTGCGGGGGTGGAGAGCCTCAGAGCTGCATGATGAAATGACAGGTTCCTGTTCTACCAGTAGTGCCATCAGTAGGATGTTCCAGGTTGTAGATGCAGTAGGGGAGGATACTCTTCCTCTCAAGGTGGTTTCCTCAGGCCATGAGATGTCTCTAAGAAGAGCTGAGCTCAATAAAAGGGGAGATTGTGGGAAGGGCAGACTGACGATATCCTCCAGCAAAGTAAATGCTTTGGTCCTCCCTGATATTTGAGGAGGCACTGAAGAAGAAACTGGTGGGGCCAGATGATCTGAAGGTCTAGCGTTTGGGGAATCCTGCATGCAGCTCATCAGAACCATTGGAAGGAGTCCCAGCATTCAATTCCCACACAGAACCATTGGGTACTACTCAAGAGATCTGTCTTGGAGAGTCTGAAAATTTGGCCTTCCCTCTGTTGGCTTGTTAACCTGAAAGGGAAGGCTTTTTGATTCTTACAGTCTGTGAACTTAAATACTTTAGCCTTATAGCACTTCCCTCCCAAGTCTTCAGACAAATCAAATGTGAACTTTATCTTAGTGTCATGCATCTTGATCCAATGAGCTCTGAATTAGGTCATTCTTAACAAGCATCAACTTGGAAAAGTCCCATTTAAATTAGCAATGTAAAAATATTTGGGGTTATGCATATCACACACTGATGTCTGTGACTACCAAAATAATCCAGATACATGAGACCACTTTTGAGGAAATTGGTATGGTCTAATCGGGCTAAAGGATCTTTAGATGACATTATGTCAATAAGTCTTACTATCTCTATTTTGCAGTTGGAAAAATAGATACAGGAGCCCTGGTCCTCCATTGCCTTGGCATCTTGTGCGATAATTTACACTTATGCACAATAACTGCAAACTAGGTACAAAATGCTACCAAATCAGAATGGAAGTGTTTTACACACACCTTGCATAGGTGTAAATGATTACACAATGTGCAAAGTAATAGAGAATCTGAGTGAAAGGGACCAAATAGAGCCTGGTGTCAGTGCTGTATAGTGAAATTTATTTTTTACTGTGTAATCCAGGGGT
This sequence comes from Gopherus evgoodei, assembly GCF_007399415.2. Classification (NCBI taxonomy): domain Eukaryota; kingdom Metazoa; phylum Chordata; order Testudines; family Testudinidae; genus Gopherus; species Gopherus evgoodei. The sequence continues at coordinate 35,293,524 of NC_044323.1, forward strand.
CACAACCTTTCAGAAGTTATGTGCCGAGTCTTCATTTATTCACTCTAATTTAAGGTTTTGCGTGCCAGTAATACATTTTAATGTTTTTAGAAGGTCTCTTTCTATAAGTCTATAATATATAACTAAACTATCGCTGTATGTAAAGTAAATAAGATTTTTTAAATGTTTAAGAAGCTTCATTTAAAATTAAATTAAAATGCAGAGCCCCCTGGACCGGTGGCCAGGACCTGGGCAGTGAGAGTGCCACTGAAAATCAGCTCGTGTGCCATAGATTTCCTACCCCTGGTGTAACCCCTTTTGATCGGGTGCTCCTGAAATATCACATTGAGGCTCTAGGGGACTCACCCCTCGACTACAGTAGCAATGGCTACAGAAGTTCAAGAGTCCATTTCCTAGATTACCCAGGGTCCAACACAGAGAGAGCACTGGCAACCAACACTATCAAAACCATTCATCGGCTAGAACTCAGAGACAAAGGGTTTGGTTTTACTTTCCATTTTGGCTGTGTTTGATGTGTAGCAGAGAGAGAAGCATCATAGCCAAGGAGGACCTTTCTATCCTTCACATTCCTGCCCCAGGGAAGACTCTAAGCCCTTTGGGATTTCTGAAACATCGAACAGTGTCATCCCCATAGAAACCAGAAACCCAGGAGGCTGAGGAGAAAGTTAAGATGTGGAGAGCCACAAGGACAATCTTACCATTCATGGTATGAATACCTTGTAAGAACATCCCTGTTTGTTTATTTTGATATTGTGTTTTAAACCAGTTACTGATTGCAGCGCTGCACCACCCATCAAAGCCTGAACCTAAACTCAATATTTGCCTTAAAAGATACAGGTAGAGAGCACATGATGGTTTGTACTGGCTGTTAATGTTGGGAGGGACAAAGTTTATGTATTGTCGTCTTGTGTTTTATTATCCTGATTCCTTTTTTCCATTGTCCCCTATACCTAAAAAAAGCCCCATTACTGTTTTATAATCTGGGAATTGTGATAGCTAAGAGATTTCCTTAGATGGAGGCACAAGTGCCCTTCTAGGTGACTCATATACCTGAGGAGAAAAAGGTAGAAGGCTAAAACCATACTTCAGGCCTTGGTTACAATTGGTACCAAGACCCTTCCCCCCAAAAATAGTGTCCTGCCCCTTCCAAGTCTTCCACACATGTAGGGGAAAAAATGAGCTAGGTTTATCTTAACCTGCCTGATACCACTAGGAATTGTTCTAGTTGAGAAGCATCCTCCCTATCTCTCTGTTCCACTTTGACAGTGACCGGAAATACTCATGGATGCACCAAGACTGACCTCATCTTACTCCCTTACTCATCTTACTCCCCTGCAATAAGTGTAGGCAGCTGTGGGTCGTAGAGAACAGGGTTAATTAACTCATTCCTTACTTCATTAGGAGTGATATTTATCACCCTATCACAGGCACTTAAATAAGATTTTCAAAGATGCTGAGCCATCAAAACTCCTATTCAATGGAAACTGCACATTCTTAACACATCAGCCAGTCAGGTCACATATTTAGAAGTACTTCAGTATCCAGTCCTGAAAGGTTCAGGAAAAGCTTTTATCTCCATTAAGAGTGCTCAGCACTTCCTGGTGCAGGACCTATATATGGATTTAGATGCTAAAATTTACGCAACAAAGTTTGAAAATTTTGGTTTATTAAAACTATCTTGTGTCCAGTCCCTTTACTTCTTTACTCACACACTCAATCCCTTGTTTTCAGACCCTTCAGTCATTTTTTGTACTCGTACTTTTTCGGGTAATAACTATTTCTTTGTTTATGCTGTGATTTTAGTAAGTCTATTTTTATCTTGTTGACTATCTAATGTTTACAACTCCTCCACCATAAACACTGACCCTTAAATAATCTGCTACCGAAGAAATGATTACAAAGATTGCTGCATGAGATAATGAGTTCTTCATATGAATAATCAACAGAAATGGCACATTCACAACAAAAAAATAACCTGAAATAGGAAGAAGAATCACTATTTAAACAGAAAATATATTTATATTTTAGCATTATGAGGCAGGAGGTGTTCCTATTCTGCAAAATACTTAGTCTGAAATAAGGGACAAATGGATAAGCGTAATTCCAAATAACTACCAATACGTCAATCACATACACAGCATAAATTCTGAGGAAAAGCATAAACACAGCAGGACAAATTCTACTGTCACATATAAAACCCTACTGGACTTTATAACATGATCAAGTTTAATGAAGTAACGTGTGTAGCAGAGCAGAATATGTCCCAGCAACAGACCTCATCTAAAACCCGTGCTATATTCTGCATACATCTATTGTCACAGTATAATGTACCAGAATCATCCCAGAGGAACAGGAAAATAAGTTATTGAGTAATGTCCTTCTCTCTATCAGAATGTTAATGGAGTGTGAACTATGCCAAATGAGCACAATGAAGAACATTCACTGAATATTTTTACTCAACAGCAGTTCAAACTATAATACATCAGGAAATGAAAATAAGAGGTGAAGAGAACATATTTTATTACATCAAGCAACCTATTGTACTAATGGAATAAAAACCTTCCCTCGTAAAAACACATTAGTCTATGCTGACCACACACTGTCCCTTTTCCCAAGATTGAACTCCTACACAAATGAGTCTACTTCAATGCCCACAAAATGAAGTGACACCTGAAAACAACTAGTTCTCTTCTAGTATGTTTCTAAGACTTATTTTAATACTTCTATTTGATTAGTCTTAAGTGAAAAGTACATATCTATGGCAGATGACAAACATTCACTATCTGACCTTGATCACTGGACATTTATAGTCACAAACGTTGCTAACACCTGCAGCACTGACATACCTCTATTTTTCAGTGACCAGATGAATGCTATTTAGTTGCTTAATATATTATGTACAAGCTAAAATTCCAAGCAGCAATAGAAAAATGAACTATTGCAAAAAATGGAAATAAGATATAAGAAATATGATAAGGAGTTGAAGCTCAGATATTTCAAAAATACTACCCCTGCTATATAGTTTTGGGTGTAAAAATCACTACACCTTTAGGATATTTTTCTCTAATCTGTTGAAGATCTATGCAGATTAGGATTACTGAAAATTTTCAGCAGAGCAAATCCTAACATCTGTATAAATATTAGCAGGAAGTATGTGTTACTCATACTGATACACATTTATTTTTCTCTCATTTAGATTTCAAGGCATCAGTTCTGCAAAGGGAACTGCAAACTTAGACCCTTATCTTAAAAACAGCCCCGCTCACACTAACAGGACTCTGGGCAGAAGTAAGAATCCATGCTTGGGGATCCGTTTGCAGAATTAGGACCTGTGTTTCCATTTTGCTCCCTACAAACAGCACAGATAAATAGGCTCTATATAGTAAAATTCTGCAAAGCTGAAAGGGCAGAAATCCTAGCTATATGCTGCCATATGCAGAGAGGCTTGACCAATTGGTCTGCATTGTGAAGGATCCACAGGCCATGTACTTAACCCTCACATGAAACTTCCATCCACTCCAGAGTGGACTGAGCCTCTCTTTCCTCCTTTGCCCATCACCCCAAATCTATCTTTGTATCAATGGGGAAGCATGAAGAGTGTGTAGAGAAGAAGAGGGAGGAGAATTAGTCTTTTTCCTTCTACAGATCTCTCATGTTTTCTGCACTCTCCTAACCTCTTTCTTAACTCTGTATTTCTTTTCTCTCTGTTCTCCCTTCTGCTTATTCTCACTTCCTTCAGCAAACCCAGTTCTTCCTGTCCACCGGCAGCAACTAAAGTGCTTCACTATAGGAAATGACTTGCATGAACCATGCTTTACTATCTGCCAACTCCCAGTCACACAGCAGCATCACTCTAAAGACACACAAGTGAATGAGAACAAACATCAATATGGATTTTAAGTGGCAGGCAGGCCACAACTTTATTAAAATTTAACTGCAGAGAAGGGCACTATATTCCCATCTCCCCATACAAGGCATTTAGATGGAACCAGTGTGAGATTTATAGAGATCTATCACAAAGCTCATTACTCAGGGCAGACACTCCACTGCCTACCCCTAAGATTTAGAGTGCTCTGCTGAATCCTCTCACTTTTCCCCTTGCAAAGGGGACAAAATGTACCAAAGAGCAACTCCTGTCTGCAAGTACTTCAGGTCTCCCCTTTTCCCACAGATCTGAGGTCCACCAGAGAAATCCCATTTGATTCTCTGGTCTCTGGTCTTTTGGCCTTTTATCTGCACTGGACACCAACTACAAGTTGCAGAAAACTAACTTTCATTCAATTCCTAACATAAAATTCCTAAATCCTATACCTATTTAGCCTAAATGTGTCTCCATGATGCTTCCAGGAAGGCAAAAAACCCACAAGCCCATTGCCAATTTGGTATTAGTGGGAAAAATTCCTTCCTAGCTTCTTAAACCATGACCAGCCAGACACACAGCAAACAAAACACACAATTCCTATACTATATAATTATAGGCAGGGAGGGCAGGTTCAGCTAAAAATGGGCAAGAGGCCTGAAAAGCCCCAGGCAATATTTAAATAAATTATTGTGGGAATAAATAAATCAGCTCACATTTCTCTGGTTCATCAAGGGGCAGCGGAGTCGGGGGAGGAGGAGCCTATCCCTGTGTACACTCCCTCTTCTCTTAAGGCTGTCTCGCACTTTGCAGCTCCAAACAAGTTTCTCATTTGTTACATCAGGGGCTGGCAGTGCTACAAAGAGATAATCACTCAGTAGTTACTGCAGCCTACTGTGGGAGGCACAAGACAAGATTTCTCCTGCACATACACATTCTTGCTACTGGTGTTAGCGTGTCTTGTTTTCTTTTCTCTCTAGGTTTGGAAAGTGAACAACCCTCTCTATGAGTAGGCTTGCTACTCTCGAGTCTGTCTAACGGAGGGTCCATACCCTAGATCTCTCCCTCTTCCCTCCCCCTGCCGCACACACACACACAGACACACACAGGCAGTATAAAGATTTACATGTGAGACACAGTAAGGGAAAGATATGATCTCATTCCCACAATGTAGCTGAGTTAACAGAGCTGAATCACCATATTTGTTTCCAAATAGCATGCTGCAGAGAAATTTCACACACACACACCACACACACACACACACCCACCCCAATGGAACAAATTTAAACATACTTGTATAACTCTAAGAGAAAAAATGTAGAATATTAAAACTTGGGAGGTGTGTCAAAAAACCCAAATATATGTGAACTTATCTTTTTTTTTTTTAACTTACAAAAAATAATTTGCAGACTCTTCTACCCTAACTATTTAATGGGCTACAAAGGAATATCAAGTTACAAGAAAATGAATTGTGTCATATGGATTAATTTAAAAAAAAATGTATCCTCCTGTAATACAATATTTGGCAATCTTTACCATTGGCCTTTAAGACACATACAGCAACAGCAATGGTATGTTGTGAATTTTTTAAAATATGCTTGACTTGGGATGTGCACAATGAACTTTAAACAATGCTTGAAGTCAAGCAGTTCTGTAGTAAAACCAGCTCTTCTCTCTCTGTTTAGTACAGTGACAACTTCTGAGGCACTGCTTTCCTGTACACACTGTCTGAATAGGACACTATTAAGGCTGACTTGAGCTCAAAATTGAATCTAATCTAAATATTTTTAAATGGCTTCTTTATTCCAAAAACTTGATCAACTTCTTAAACCCAAGAGCTGCAACTCTGATAAAAGGAGAAGGTAGCTACCTTACATTAACTTGAGTTCTTAGAGATATCTTGTGTCTGTGGGTGCTCCACCATAGCATGTGCACACACCCATGCATCCTTAACCAGAAAATGCAATGCAATGTTTGTAGGCCCATACCTGGGCAGAGCAATGCCTCCCCCCTTCAAACAAGGGCATCTGAGAAGGGGTGGACCCACCGCCACTCAGTTCCTTCTAGGCTGCAAAATAGAGCCTCCACAGCTCAGGGGAAGGTTGGCAGGAGGTGGAGAGCCCATAGGGAAAAAACATCTTCAAGAACTCAAGTTAGGCCTTGGCTACACTGGAGAGTTGCAGTGCTGGTGGTGGGTTTACAGCGTTGCAACTTACTCACCGTCCACACTTGCAAGGCACATACAGCGCTGCATCTCCCTGGCTGCAGCGCTGGCTGTAATCCTGCTCTGCCTCGGGTATAACGATTGCAGCGCTGGTGATGCAGCATTGCTCCGCAAGTGTGGCCACCAAAAGCGCTGTAGTTGACCTCCGAGGAATTCAGAGGTATCCCAGAATGCCTGTTCAGCCACTGTGCTGTTTTGTTGTGAACTCCGGGCTCCTGGAGCTGCTTATCTAAAAAACAAACACAGCTCGTTTGCTCGAGCAGAGGCAGGCAGGGGAATTTCTTTGGAATGTTCACAGCTTGATAGTGTTTGCTTGAGGAGAGAAGCAACATGGCGGCGGGGGAGAGGGGAGTCTATTTTGGAGCAGCTGCTTATCTAGTCTGAAGGCTATTTGCATTTAGTTGATAAGAGGGGTGGGGGAAGGGATCGAAACTTTTAAAATGATTGAAGGTTGGTGCTGTGTATCTTCCAGTCCTTAGAACTCGCAAGGCAGGGAGCTGACACAGCGTCACCTCCAAAAATCCACTCTCTCTGTCTCCCCCACACTCCCTGTCACATTCCACCCCACCCCCCTCTTTTGAAAAGCACGTTGCAGCCACTTGAACACTGGGATAGCTGCCCATAATGCACCACTCCCAACAGTGCTGCAAATGCTGCAAATGTGGCCACACTGCAGTGCTGGTAGCTGTCAGTGTGACCACACTGCAGCGCTGGCCCTACACAGCTGTATGAACACAGCTGTAACTCCCAGCGCTGTACAGCTGTAAGTGTAGCCATGGCCTTACTGTAAGGTAAGTAATCTCTCCCCTCTCTGAAATGTAAGTCCCTATGAGTGCTCTGCTGTAGGAGACTCCTAAGCAGTAACTCAATGAGAAGGTGGCGCTAAGGAGATAAGTCCAAGACTGTTCAGAGGACTGCATCACCAAAGCAGTATCATCCCTGGAAGCAAGCAAGATAGCATAATTCTTGACAAAGGTATGAATGGAAGACCAATTGCAGACCTATACATTTCTGTTATGGGAGTGTCCTTCACTAGAGCTATAGATGTGGATTGACCTCAGACAGAATGGGCTGCATCCCAAATTAGCTCCATACTTGAAAACCATCTCAGAACCATGCGCTCATGTTCAAGGTGGAGGCATTGGGATGGATCAGGGTCCCCGAGTTCTGTGACAGGAGAGCCTTCCTGAGAGGAAGCCGGAGAGGTATTGCACAGAGGCCTCAGCCAAGATTGGAACCAGATTGTCTGAGGTGCTGTACAAACACATGATAAGAAAGAATCCTTGCCATGAAAAATTTACAATCTAAAAAGACAGAACAGATGATGTGTGAGAAGGGAAAAAACACAGAGAGGTTTGACAGTCCCACAGCAGGTCAGTGCCAAAGCCAACAACTGAACCCAAAAAAGCAGCAAAGAATCCTGTGGCACCTTATAGACTAACAGACGTTTTGGAGCATGAGCTTTCATGGGTGAATACCCACTTCGTCAGATGAAACCACGAAAGCTCATGCTCCAAAACGTCTGTTAGTCTATAAGGTGCCACAGGATTCTTTGCTGCTTTTACAGATCCAGACTAACACGGCTACCCCTCTGATACTTGAAACCAAGTATCTTGAGTCCCAGTTTAGGGGCCATGTCCACTAGATCACTTTGGCTCTATAAATATATGGAACATGTTATTTATACATATATACATACACTTCCAAAACTGCCTCAGTTTAACATACGCCTCTCACTGGTTTATCACTATGTGGATGAAAGTCACAGTAGGCATAACATTAGTAAACTATATTTATATGTAGTACTTTTGATCCTTTCTAAACGTATTCTTCTCTGTCTTGTACCATTGTAGAAATGTCATGTACATTTTTTCCTTGAATGTCCAACAGGAAGATAAGTGTAAATTTATCTTCCAAAGGTGTGATCTTGTGAGGTACTGAGGAGCCACTGACAGTGTAAAATATGAAGAGGAACTACAGCCAGAGTCATAGGTGACTAGAGAAATGCACGCAATAGGGGAAAACAAAAAACAAACAAAAAACAAAAACCCTTTTCACTTGTACAAATGCTAGTCACATGCTTAGGATTTTTCAAATTTAAGTGCACCCTAACTGGCTGTATTTCAGCAGAACAGCAATAAAACAGCGGCTTGAAAGACATCATACTCACGCTTCAGCTATTTCATTTGCTAACAACTCCCCAGCTCCTTAACCAGATACAATTAACTCTTTTCCATTTTCACAAAGAGCATTGAAAGAGAATGAAAGAGAAAAATGTTAACTCAGAACTCTGTGGACTTTTTTACTGTATTTAGGCCAAACTATTTAGTGCTTAGAGCACAAGACTGAGAATCAGGACTCCTGGATTTTATTTCTATATCTACTAGTGATTCAGTGTATGTTCTTGGGCAAGTGTCTGAACATCAGCGTAACATTTGGTAGTGGGGGGGCACATATTTTGAACCTACTCTCCACAAAAATATATATAAATATAAACCCTGTCAGAAATCTGGAGGAGCATGTGACCCTGCATGCTCCCCTCACACATGCCTCTGTTTCATGGCGCCTCCGTTTTCCCATTTGGCAAATGGAGATGATACTTATCCACTTCACTGGGGCATTGTGAGTCTTGTTTGTGGAACACCTTGAGTGTGTCATTTTGATTCCCCCCAAAATGCTGCATTATCCCAGAGAAAATAAGGCCAGAATGTAAAGAAACACTTAAAAATACTTTTGGGGCCTTTCTGTATTTCATTTCAACTAAGGACTGATACACTGATAAAAAAGTTCTATATTGGTGGGGGGGAAGGGGTAGACTTGTTCCAGTGAGTTTTTTGTTTGTTTTTTTTTTAGTGAAAAAATGGTGATTTAAGCTGCTCAGAGGTCTGGAATGTAGATGGAATAGTACACAGAGTGCAAGTGAGATGGAATAGTACACAGAGTGCAAGTGAGGTTGCCAAAGCTGCAGGATAAATATACAGCTCATGTTCTGCATGTTATCATATGTGCATGCACTTCAAAAGCAGGTCAGATTTTAACAAAATATGCATGGTTATATCCATGTGATCACCAGAATTACTAGTTACCTACTATTATGTTTTAAAAATTAAAAATCTTATTTTGAGCTGCATGACATTCACGTTTAGAGTTTCTCTAACTTCTCTTTCTTGGTCGGCCCTTCAGTACATACTCCTCTCTGCAATTGTTTTAATGCTTTATGGCACTATTTCTTAATGCCAATTTAAATATTTTTCTTGTTAACTGGGCTGAAAAAAAAAAGCAGTGAGAAAGACCACATGAGGTATAACGAATATTAAGATTTACATCTGGTGAGAACTATTAAAAGGTAATATAAACTAAAGGTGGCATAATTGTTATGTTATAGCTGCCAACACACACAGATAAATAGTCTAAAATAGAACATGGAATTTTATGAAATTTGTATTTATAGGGTTCTGCTGAAGTCTGTAGTGACGCATGAAAATTCCTATTTTTAATATATTCTAAGGAATTTCAGATGATTTCCAATGAAAATGCCACAATTCTCAAGAGTATCCATAAAAATCTTCTGTATTCTAGTACTTGTCAGAGTATAATTTCAGTGTGGTAGAGTTCATAATGCACTTGGGATAGCTCAGTGGTTTTGAGCATTGGCTTGCTAAACCCAGGGTTGTGAGTTCAATCCTTGAGGGGCCACTTAGGGATCTGGGGCAAAATCAGTACTTGGTCTTGCTAGTGAAGGCAGGAGGCTGGACTCTACCTGTCAGAGTCCATTCCAGTTCTACAAAAATAAACTTATAATACTCTATTTTATACCTGTTAGTCCTAGGTGCTTTCACCAAGCAAAGTCTGAATTACTGTGATAACCCTTTTTCACCAGTTTTACTTTTTTCTCTTTGTACCCAATGTTGTGAAGTGACTGGACATTAAATCAGGTTTGATTTAATTTGCATTCACTATGTACAGCATTCCAGGCTTAGTTTTTAGAAGAATATTTTATAGATGAATAATAAATAAGACACATCAACTAAGGAGTTGTTTGAAAGTTACCTTCACTACCTATTTTTATATTATATTTGCCGTTTTTAGACCCAGCACCCATTTCTCAGTTATCTGTTACTGATGTCACCACCATAGAAGGAACAAGCAGCTGTAAGTTTGTAAGAGATTTTTATTTTGTTCTGTTTTTTTGGAGTGCGTTTACTTTTCATAGACGGCACTTGGATACTACAGTGCTGGGTGACTTTATTAAAACCTAGAGACAAAGGCTATGTCTACACTTAAACCGCTTCTACCAGGCACAGCTACAGTGCTGCAGCTGTGCCACTTAGCATTTCAGTGCAGATGCTCCCGGTAGCAACAAGAAGGATGCTCCCATTCCTGAAGTTCACCCAGCTCCCCAAGAGGTGGTAGCTAGGTCTTCAGAAGAATTCTTCCATCAATCTAGCACTGTCTACACTGGGGGGTGGGGGGTTAAGTTGTCTTAACTACATCACTCAGGGGTGTGGATTATTCACACCCTTCAGCGATGTAGCTGGGTCAACCTAAATTTTTAATGTAGACCTGGCTACTCAGTGGCTTTTTTGTAATACCCTGACATATGCTGGGAAGGCAGACGGTAGAGATGTAGATAGATTTACCAAATGGGGAGAAGAACAGATCAGTTTTGCAGCATTCACAGTGTGTGCCAGCATAGACAGGACACCACGAAGAGTGAACCAACTATACATCTATGTAAGCCTAAAGACGCCACTGCTGTGATTTATATAACAGTATGTAAACTGGTATATAAACGGATGCAGTGCAATACAGATTAATGTGTCTCACCTGTTTGCCTTGTTCTATGAGCTAAAATTATGTGAGAAGGACAGCGGATGATAAACAATGAGAGTAAATCCTGGTTTTCCAATACTGTGTTTTTGGAGATAGTGGTGTCCATTTTAAGAGTCTGACTGTTTTATATCCCACGGGGTAAGAAATAAAAAAATTAAAAACAATTTTTCAGTGCTGTGGAGGACAGCTGCAACTTCCTGTGCTGAAGGAATTTTGGCATTTATTTCATTCATACCTCTCTCATTATATTTTCCTTGTAGTACCCTAGGCAACTTAAATATTGTTTTGTTCTGCATACCATATAATTCTTAATGGATTATATGATCAAATATCCACGAATCCTTAATCAGAAAATTATACTCCACGTACACCCAACATGGTGAAGACTCAGTAGTTAGTGTATGTTAATATTAAAGGAGAATTATGGGTTATGCTGTGAACTAGGTGATTCAGTCATGCAGCCCGGAAATCCCCATTTAGTGTAGTGTTAGAAAATATATGCAATACCACTGTCTCTCACTGATTTTGGGGTAATTTATCATGTAAATATTGATTGTAGGTACAGAAATAAATTATGTCTGTTTTGTCAGATAAATATTAAACAGGAGATACAAAATATTTCTGAAACCTATAAAAACTCATTACATATTAATTTCACCACTGATGTTGTATACGTTCTGTAAAGCCATTTACAAATTCAGTTGTATCCTACAGGGGTTGACTACAAGGAATTGTATTAAAACTTGAATATTTCTCCAACGTTACTTAGTTAAAACAAAAGAAACAGATTTTAGTCTAACCTGTGAATTCTACCAGGTATCTTGATTATGAGGTTGTAGTACCTTGGGGCAGGAACCGAGTCTTCTTTTAAATCTGATATAGAGCCAAACGCAGTGCTGGTACTTAAAGAAATAATAAGGATGAAAATAAGAATAGAGGTCAAAACAAGGAGGAAGGGATAGAATAGCACTTGTGTTAATTAATATTGTGGCTGCTCTGCATTCTATAGTTTAAAATTGGAGGGGAAAAGCAGAAAGATACACCAGAATACGTACAAAACCAATGATTTGATGGAGGGAGCTTGCAGAGGTTTGGCAGAGTTCTTTGTTGAGAAATCTGCCACCAAATTAAAAGTTGGAGTGACTTCCTTGCCTCAGATGGAATCAACCCCTCTCTGGTTATTGCGGTCATCCTTGACAGAAATGACTTAACCCTAGGGCTTATAAAAAATACTTCACTAGAGCAAATTTCTTGCCTTTGGAATATATTAGACTGAGTCAGGTAGCAAATATTTTCAAAAAAAAAAGTTTTCCCTTGACTTGCCCACTGGGCCTTAACCCTCCACAACAACCTTCTTCAAATTCAGTATTATGCCTGCTAACAACATGCTCAGTGCACTATTCAGGAACTAAGTATAAACTTTTCCAGCAACTGCACTTAATATAAGTATGTTTTGTCAATTGGAATTGCATCTTGCCTTGGTTATTGTTATTAGGAAGTATTTTTGTTTGAATGGGAAGACAAAGTGTCCCCTTCCCCGCACATCATCTTCCTGTGGGACACGTACCGCTGCGACATAGAATTTAGCAGAGGGTAAAGGGGAACACTTTTGTGGGACTCCATTATTAAGTTAGCATAATACTGCCCAAAACCCTGTAGCACATAGACGCCTGATGGACCTTATATCCACAGCTTAACTGGGGAGGGCTCACTGGAAAAAAATTTTTAAAAACTGCAATTATGCACAGATCCCACTTTTTTTATTTAAAATAGCTAAGTTGCAGTTTAATTAGGGACCTCAAAGATAGGGTGACCAGATGTCCTGATTTTATAGGGACAATCCTGATATTTGGGCCTTTTTCTTATATAGGCTCATATTACCCCCCACACCCCCATGTTCTGATTTTTCACACTTGCTGTCTGGTCACCATACTCAAAGAATCACATCCATCCCTCTCAAGAATTTTAAGGCTGACCATGTCCTCACTTATATAGGGCTATGACACTCAGTCACCTCCTGGTCAGTTACGCAGTTACAAGTCTCCCAGAGGTTTGGAGTCCCACATAACTGCATAAATAGTATACACTTGAGGGAAACACCATATACAGACGTGGTGGGATAGTACACAGATCAGGAGTAGTAACAGATTAGTGAATATTCAGCTTTGTATCTTTCCAGCTTAACCAATCTAGTCCAATTACCTGGAAGGGGAAAGGAAGCATTACAGAAATCATAATCACTGTGCTAAGAACGTAAGAATGCTGGATGGAATTATGAAACTGAAAAGAATGGGCTAAGAACAGTTTTTATAGTCAGAGTTTAAATGGGATGCAGCCTGTCTAGTAGTTGGAGCAAGGAGCAGCCCGTCAGGAGATGGGATTCCGTCCCTGATTCTGCTGTGGGCTCATTCTGTGTCCTTGGACAAGTCACTTAACTGCTCCCTGACTCAGCCTCCCAAGCAGTGAAATCTTAATAGTAATGATAATTACCTATCTTACACAACTAAGCCACTGATGTTTCAATACCTGGGATAGAGGGATTTATAAATCACTGACATCCTCAGGTGAAAAGCTATGCAAATGAAAAGCATTACATATATCAGGTAGGATTCAGCAGTAAAGTGAGGAAAGGAAAGGAAAGAATAGTTAGCCTTTGGGGCTGGCACCATCTTTTTATTCTGCACATGAACATTGACCAGGAAAGTGGGGCCCCAGTCCCTGGCTGGGATCCAGGTGATAATGCAATACAAATGAATAAAAAAGGAATAATAACCCTGCTTTTCAATTCCATGTCAGAAGAGTGGTGGAAACTTTTTGAAATAGTAAAGTAAAATATTAGTTCTAATGTAGCAAAGATACCTCTCTTGAGATAGATAATGTGGGTATTCACACACACATGCAGAGCATTCTTCTAACAAAAAGAACTCAGCATGGCATTTGTCTTCTTTGCATCTCCATGTTTGCCTGAAGGTTTTGATAATTTTTTCCACAACAACTTATCCATCTCACCCCTGGTCAATATGATACATCACATTTCAATTTAGCAGATGTTTCCTCTTTTATTATTTTCTTTAAGATTCATTATTTATTCTACATTAATTTGTATTGCACTACATCTGCCATCTGTTAACCTAGGCACATAAAACAGCTACAATCTTACAAATTTGTCTGTACTGTTCCTCAGAACACACTGTTTCTTGTAGCTGAATGGACTGGATCTTTCCCTTGGGCAGAGATTTGGGAACCTTTACTCAGATTAAATAGTACTTATTTAGGCAAGTATTCCTGATGAGTTTACACTAGCTCAAAAGACTATTCAATGTTAATAGGGGTTGCAGAACTGGACCCTTAACAGAAATGTTGTTTTCATGTCTGCTTCAAGCTTCCTCAACTAAAAGAGAAAAAAATCTAAAGCAGAACATCATGAAATACTCATTTTGTCAGGGACTCAAATGCAGCAATGATGTGCATGGCATTAATGTCTGGATTGACAAATAACAAATTAAAGCTTCTATTCTAATTGAAAAACTATTACAATGTGGGTTGTCTGGGTTCCAAGTTTTCAAACCTTAAGAGTTCACATAACTGGAAAATTTATGAACCCCACTAGAATATCCGACCCCCAGCCAGCAAGCTAGTCTTCCTCCTCACTTCCCTCCACCCCATCACCCAAATTGGCCCCCCCCCCCATTGTCAGAAGCTCCATGTCTCCCTCTTCCCAAACACCACAACTCGTATTTGCCATTTTGTCTCCTGGGCTTGGTGGCTCAGCCAATGAGTCTTTTGGGAGCATGGTGGATAGAAGGTATCAGAACACTGGTCTCTCATTTTATGTCAATTCCAAAAATAAGATGGGAGGGCAGGAAGCCTAGCCCCTTCTCCCCAACCATATGACTTTGGAAACCCTTCCTGTCCCACTTCATTGGCTCCTCACTAACCTGTAGGGGCAGGCAGCAACCTACAAGCCCTAGTGCTAAGCATAGGATATCCTTCAGGGCTACAGAGCCACCATGCATTAAGACACGAAGCTCCTTAATTACTAGCGTATGATTGCTAGGAAAAGCTTGAAAGGTCTCGAGCTACTGTACTAGGCCTTGTGGTATGATAGCTTGCCTTGTGACTTCATGCAGTCAGATGCAGCAAAAGAGGGAGGGTTTCCCTCTCCTGTTATTATGTCTAATGTTGTTTATTAGCCCCCTGAGAGCAAACATGTCCAGCTGTCTGCAAGCCCATCCCACCCACTCCCAAAGACAGAAATAGTAAGTAGATAGACCTTGTGGCTTCACATGGATGATAAAGAAGAGGAAAGAGTGGGCAGGATAATCTCCTGGATGTCTTTGACCTCAAACCTCCAAGCAAACATGTAGGGTCTGGGCTGCTGCCACACCCTCATGAACCAAAACTACAGGTTTTAGCTTGCAAACACCTCTGCAAATGTAACACTGCATGGTTCACACAGCTCTAAAGAAAAATTTTCTCAATAGAAATTCCTAAAATGAACAATATGCCACTAGCAACCTCTTACCATCTGGGGCATATTATATTTGCAGCTAATGCATTTTGCTGAGTGAAAACAAAATTTGTGTGTCATCCCAGAGGAAAAGGAGCTGAGAGTCAACTGGTAAATTCCAACTGCTGCTTTTAATACATTTGATCAGACTCACTGTTAAACACGTGATGATCAGCAGAGCCCAGATTCACAATGGGATGGCCAGGAGAAGGGAAAAAAAAAGACATAAAGCAAAGCTCAGTGTGAAGAACTTGGCTGTGGAGGTGGGGAATGGGGGAAATCAAAGTTAAGAGGCTATAACTGACACAAGTAATTTAAATTAAGTTTAAAAATGTTGATGATGAAGTATGGAGGACAAATGATTCATCCCCAAAATAATCTATAAAAATCTGAACTAAAAACACACACACGTGGAGGTCCACAACCATGCAAATATACTGAATGCAATATGGCTACCCATAGCCTATTGTCTCTGTCCAAAAAGACACACAAAGAAAATGTGATTTCAATCTGAATTCTGAAATCAAGAACTTTATCTCAAGATTTCTAGACTAATTTCTCAACCAATGAGGTGATGATAAGCAGTCTCTCTCTTTCTCTCTCTCTGTGTGCGTTTTCATTGTATTCCCTGAACACTAAGTGATGACATCTTGAAAATTAAGAGTTTAAGGTTTCAATCAAAATTTAAGTTATAATTCAAGCAACCATTCTTCTGTGATGCTAGAGTTGAAATATAATATTTTAAGCCATGTCAACATTTTAAAAGCCTATTTGCATTATCAAAAAATAAATGAATTTCAGGTTGTTTTTCACTAAGTAATCTTTTATTCAATTTTATAAAAATGAAGTCTCCAGAGAACCAAAAATTGTTTCGGCTTAGTTCTCCAATTTATAGCTACAATTTTACCTTGATAGTGAATGTGCATCTGCAATTTTGCACTGTACAAGTAAAATAATCACTGTCAGAGAAATAAATCCACAACAAGTATGTGTCAAAGTCCCTAAGTCTTTGCATACATTAAATGCGTAAATATTTCCAATAGGTAACACACAGCTTGAGCCATCAGTTAATTAACAGACTAGTGAATAAAAAAAGACGGTTACTCACCTTTGTAACTGTTGTTCTTCGAGATGTGTTGCTCACATCCATTCCAGTTAGGTGTGCGCGCCGCGCGTGCACGTTCGTCGGAAACTTTTTACCCTAGCAACTCCAGTGGGCCGGCAGGTCGCCCCCTGGAGTGGCGCCGCCATGGCGCCCAATATATATCCCTGCCGGCCCGCCCGCTCCTCAGTTCCTTCTTGCCGGCGACTCCGACAGTGGGGAAGGAGGGCGGGTGTGGAATGGATGTGAGCAACACATCTCGAAGAACAACAGTTACAAAGGTGAGTAACCGTCTTTTCTTCTTCGAGTGATTGCTCACATCCATTCCAGTTAGGTGACTCCCAAGCCATACCTAGGCGGTGGGGTCGGAGTGAGAAGTCGCGGCATGGAGCACTGCAGTTCCGAAGGCCGCATCCTCTCTCGACTGCTGGACCAGGGCGTAGTGGGAAGCAAAGGTGTGGACCGATGACCAGGTCGCTGCCCGACAGATTTCCTGGATGGGCACACGGGCCAGGAAAGCCAGCGACGACGCCTGCGCCCTGGTAGAATGCGCAGTCACACGGCCCGTAGGGACATGGGCCAAGTCATAACAGGTCCTGATACAGGACGTAACCCACGAGGATAACCTCTGGGAGGAGATAGGAAGCCCTTTCATACGGTCCGCTACCGCCACGAAAAGCTGGGGGGATTTGCGGAAGGGTTTGGTCCTCTCTATGTAGAACGCGAGAGCTCTACGGACATCCAGCGAGTGGAGCTGCTGCTCCCTGCCTGAGGAGTGAGGTTTTGGGAAAAAAACCGGGAGGAAAATCTCTTGGTTGACGTGGAAGGCTGAGACCACCTTGGGTAGAAAGGCAGGGTGTGGTCTAAGCTGCACCTTGTCTTTGTGGAAGACCGTGTATGGGGGGTCCACCACAAGGGCTCGGAGTTCCGACACCCGTCTAGCTGAGGTGATAGCTACTAGAAAGGCAGCCTTCCAAGAGAGGTAAAGCAGGGAGCAAGTAGCTAACGGCTCAAAGGGGGGCCCCATGAGCCGGGACAACACCAGGTTAAGATCCCAGGTTGGAGCAGGGGGACGGACGTTAGGGAATAACCGTTCCAGCCCCTTAAGGAATCTCGACACCGTCGGGTGAGAAAAAACGGAGCGACCGTCCGCACCCGGGTGAAAGGTGGAGATAGCTGCCAGATGGACTCGCAACGACGATAAGGCCAGACCATGTTCTTTGAGGGACCAAACATAATCTAAGATTTCGGATACCGAAACTTCCATAGGGCGGAGATTTCTCTCTACGCACCAACAGGAGAAGCGTTTCCATTTTGCCGAATATGTGGCTCTTGTGGATGGTTTCCTGCTGCTCAAGAGCACCTCTCTCACAGGCGTGGAGCAGCGCAGCTCGGAACCAGTTAGCCACGCAGGAGCCACGCCGCTAGGTGCAGCGACTGCAGGTCTGGGTGACAGAGGGACCCGTGGTCCTGGGTAATCAGGTCCGGATGAAGGGGCAGGGGAACTGGGTCGGCTACGGCCAAGTCTAGCAGCATGGTGTACCAGTGCTGTCTGGGCCATGCCGGGGCCACCATGATCACACGAGCCCTGTCTCTGCGCACCTTCAGGAGGACCTTGTGAACCAGAGGGAACGGAGGAAACGCATAGTACAGGTGGGTCGACCACTGGATGAGGAAGGCATCCGCTATCGACCCCGGCTCCCTGCCCTGAAAGGAGCAGAACGCTTGGCACTTCCTGTTCCCCTTGGACGCAAAGAGGTCCACCCGGGGATAACCCCACCTCCGGAAAATGGAGAGAGCGACGTCCGGTCGAAGGGACCACTCGTGTGACAGGAAGGATCTGCTCAATCGATCCGCCAGCGTGTTCCGTACTCCGGGAAGGAAGGAAGCCCTGAGGTGAATGGAGTGGGCTACGCAAAAGTCCCAGAGTCGTATCGCCTCGAGGCACAGGGAGGAGGACCTGGTGCCGCCCTGCTTGTTGATATAATACATGGTCGTCGTGTTGTCCGTGAACACAACTACACAACGACCCTGAAGCTGATGACAAAACGTTTGGCAAGCAAGGCGGACCGCTCTCAACTCCCTCATGTTGATATGTAGCCCCACCTCCTCCTGGGACCATAGGCCCTGCGTCCGCAGGGTCCCTAGATGGGTCCCCCAGCCTAGATCTGAGGCATCCGTTGTCAGGGATACCGAGGGCTGAGACGGGTGAAAGGGAAGACCCGCACACAATACGGACTGGTCCACCCACCAGCCGAGGGAATCTAAGACCTTCTGGGGGACTGTGATTAACATGTCTAGCGGTTGCCTTGGTCTGTAATGACTGATAAGCCACAGCTGGAGAGGCCTCATGCGGAGCCGAGCGTAGTCGGTCACAAAAGTGCACGCCGCCATGTGGCCTAACAGGGTTAGACATGTCCTCACTGACGTCAACGGGGCTGACCGCAAGCGTTGAACGATCGCCGCCATGGTCTGGAACCGCTGCCGAGGCAGCGAGGCCCTGCCCACAGTGGCGTCCAGGACGGCCCCGATAAATTCCACCTTCTGAGTGGGCCTCAGGGTGGACTTGTCTGTGTTTATCAAGAGGCCCAGACTCGCAAACATGCCGGTGATCACGCGGACATGGCTGTACACCTGCTGTTCCGACGTGCCCCGAATCAACCAATCGTCCAGATAAGGGAACACGTGGACACGGTTGCGCCGAAGATGCGCCACGACAACTGCCATGCATTTTGTAAACACCCTCGGGGCCGTGGACAGGCCAAACGGGAGGACCGCAAATTGATAATGACGAGCCCCCACAACGAAGCGGAGGAAGCGTCTGTGGCGTGGCCAAATGGCAACGTGGAAATACGCGTCCTGCATGTCGAGGGCGGCGTACCAGTCTCCCGGATCCAGGGATGGAATGATGGTCCCCAGGGATACCATGCGGAACTTCAACTTCACGAGGTATTTGTTGAGTTCTCGCAGGTCGAGGATAGGCCTGAGGCCCCCCTTGGCCTTGGGGATCAGAAAATAGCGGGAATAAAACCCCTTGCCTTTCTCGTTTTCGGGAACCGCCTCTATAGCTCCTTTGCTGAGGAGCGTCCGCACCTCCTGCCGAAGGAATTGCTCGTGAGAGGGGTCCCTGAAGAGGGACGAGGAAGGAGGGCGGGAAGGAGGGAACGAAACAAACTGCAGGCGGTACCCCGTCTGCACCACGCTCAAGACCCAGCGGTCCGATGTTATTTGGGACCACGCCGGGAGGAAAAACGAAAGGCGGTTGGAAAACGGAGGGGAAGGATCCGTAGGGGAAACTGTTACTGCGCCCTCGAGCGCACCTTCAAAATGAAGGCTTAGGACCAGGCGGGGGTTTTGAGGAGCCTTGGTTCTGCCCCCCTTGGTTCCCCGACTGCCTGCGCCTCCCGTTCCTGCCGCGGCGCCTGTAAGGGTCCTGCCGCTGGCGGAACTGGGAAAACGGCCGACGGTGCTGCTGTTGCTGCGGCCTAAAGGGTCTACGCTGTGTCACGGGGGTGTGCATCCCGAGGGACCGCGCAATGACCCGGTTGTCCTTTAAACTCTTAAGTCTGGGGTCCGTCTTATCGGAAAACAGGCCCTGGCCTTCGAAAGGAAGGTCCTGTATCGTGTGCTGGAGCTCTGGCGGAAGGCCGGAAACCTGCAGCCAGGAGATGCGACGCATCGTAACTCCTGACGCGAGGGTACGGGCAGCCGAGTCCGCAGCGTCCAAGGAGGCTTGCAAGGCCGTGCGCGCGCGACCTTCTTGCCTTCGTCCAAGATGGCCGTGAACTCTTGGCGAGCATCCTGTGGCAGCAGCTCCTTAAATTTGTCCACTGCCACCCAGGAGTTAAAGGCGTATCTGCTCAGCAGGGCCTGTTGGTTAGAGACCCTGAGCTGCAGCGCCCCAGCCGAATACACCTTACGGCCAAGGAGGTCCATCCGCCTGGCTTCTCTGGATTTGGGGGCCGGAGCCTCCTGGCCGTGACGCTCCCTATCGTTCACCGATTGCACTACCAGTGAACCGGGAGTCGGGTGAACATGTAAATATTCGTACCCCTTAGAAGGGGCCATGTACTTCCTCTCGACTCCTTTCGCTGTCGGAGGGATGGAGGCCGGGGACTGCCAGATAGTATTGGCATTGGCCTGAATGGTCCGTATAAACGGCAGGGCGACCCTGGTGGGAGCATCGGAAGAGAGGATGGTAACAATTGGGTCCTCTATCTCCGAGACCTCCTCTGCCTGCAGACTCAGGTTTTGAGCCAATCGCCTGAGGAGGTCCTGGTGCGCCCTGAGATCCAGCGGGGGGGGACTGTTGGAGGAGGTACCCGCCACCGCCTCATCCGGGGAGGAGGATGATGAGACCCCAGGCACAATAGTGTCCAACTGAGGGTCTTCCTCAGCCCTCGCCTCTGTCTCCGGAGCCGCAGCGGAGTCCTGCTGTTTGGACCCTTCGTCCCCTTCCGGGGAGGGAGGGGGGCGAGACAAAGAGGCTTCAGGGGCCCTACGCTCCGCAGTCGCCGGCCTAGCAGGGAGCTGCTGGGGGCCCTGGGCCTGATGGTACGCCCAGGGTGTCCAGAATCCCCACTGTGGGGGGCCTTGGTCCTGCAGCGGCGGATCAGCAAACAGCGCCGCCTGCCGGTCGGTGCCCAGCGCATAGCCGCTGTCCGTCTGGGAGGACACGGACGGCTGCCTGGAGGGCCACGGCGGGGCCGACCCTGGATGGTACGGGTCTGCGCGGGCCGGCACGGAGGATCGTCTCGGTGCCGGGGACCGGTGCCGGGAGTCATAACGGTGCCGGGACCGGGACCTGTCACGGTGCCGGGCGCTGCTTCGGGACCGGGATCTGTCACGGTGCCGGGCGCTGCTTCGGGACCGGGATCTGTCACGGTGCCGGGCGCTGCTTCGGGACCGGGATCTGTCACGGTGCCGGGCGCCGCTTCGGTGCCGGGACCTACTACCAGCTCGGTGCCGGGAGATCGACCGGGACCGGGACCTGCCACCAGCTCGGTGCCGGGAGGTCGAGCGAGATCGGGACCGGGACCTGCCACCAGCTCGGTGCCGGGAGGTCGACCGGTGCGGCGAGTAGCGTCGGGACCTGCTCCTGGAGTCGCGGTGCCGGTGTCGACTGGAGCCTGACCGCGACCGTCTCGATGCCGACCGGTGCCGCGAGTGCGACCGGTGCCGCGAGTGCGACCGGTACCGCTGAGGGGAGCGGTGCCGGGACTGCGAGCGGCGTCGGGATCTGGAGCACCCAAGACGTCGGGGCCTGGATGGCGAACGACTGTCCGAGGGCGGTGCCGACATCATGGGCTTGCCTCTGGACGTGACCCGCACCGGAGGAACCGGGGGTGGCAGCCGAGTAGGCTCCGTCAGGGCAATAAGGTCCCGAGCCGAGGCGAAGGTCTCCGGTGTGGATGGGACCATTATCTCAACCCCAGATCTCATGGGGGAGCTCGGCGGCACCGGACTCAACAGACCCGCCGGGCCCGGAGTCAACGGTGCTGACGGTGCCGGCGGCGCCGCGGCCGATGTCGAGGCCGGGCGTTCAAGCCGGGTCTGCCTGGCCGGAGTATTAGACTTCGACGGCCTAGGCACTGATTCCGGTGCCGGAGAAGGTCGGTGCCGAGGAGTCTTCTCGGTGCCGGAGCGATCCGGTGCCGGTGCCGAAACCACGGTCTGCGAAGTCGACGGGTCAAGTGCCGCCTCCATTAGGAGAGTTCGGAGCCTCTGATCCCTCTCCTTTTTTGTCCTCGGCTTAAAAGCCTTACAGATGCGGCACTTGTCAGATCTGTGCGATTCCCCGAGGCACTTCAGGCACGCTTCGTGGGGATCGCTGGTAGGCATGGGCTTCTTGCAGGCCGCACACTGCTTGAAGCCTGGCGAAACAGGCATGAGCCTGGCGCCCGGTGCCGGGAAGGGCTAAGCCCCCCGGCCAGGAACTACTTAACAGCTATTTACTAAACTATCTACTTAACAATACTAATTAACAACTATCTATAGAACTAGAGATAAGCGATAAACAAGCGATAGAAACTAGGAGAGCTAGGGACGTGGAGGACAGCTATGCCGCGCTCCACAGTTCCAACGACCGACACGGCGGTAAGAAGGAACTGAGGAGCGGGCGGGCCGGCAGGGATATATATTGGGCGCCATGGCGGCGCCACTCCAGGGGGCGACCTGCCGGCCCACTGGAGTTGCTAGGGTAAAAAGTTTCCGACGAACGTGCACGCACGGCGCGCACACCTAACTGGAATGGATGTGAGCAATCACTCGAAGAAGAACTGAAGAGTGTAATTGTTTGTTTACCAAAGATAAACACAGCAGGTAATTGCTATCCTCACCTACTACAGAGCTCCCTTACTATAAGGCTTCCTGCTACATAATCCCTATGTTTCTTGTTTTCAATTCCATTAAAATGAATCCACCTCCCCCTGCAAAACAATCACCTCCATATAGCACACAACAATTTTATTTTTCATTAGACTTAAAACAAAGAACCACCATCTTTGGAAAGTTTTCAGGGGAGCGGCCATGTTAGTCTGTATCTGCAAAAAGAACCAGGAGTACTTGTGGCACCTTAGAAACTAACAAATTTATTTCAGCATGAGCTTTTGTGAGCTACAGCTCACTTCTTCGGATGCAAGTTTCTGATAAACCTCGGCAAAACCAAAATAAGGTTACTTTGCCTAAATATAAGATCCTATCTAAACTTTCTCCAAGAATAGGAACCATTTTTTTATACAGTTCAAAGAGCATTTAGGTTTAAAAAATGCTCCTCTGTCTGCACCGCACTGGGGAATTTCCAGGGTCAATGAAGATTAAACATACTGCAAGACAAATGCACTTGGCCTTCTAAAAATTTGAGTGAAAGGGGAAGACTATCATTGATACTTATCTTGTGTACCTCCTGGCTTGGTCCTGTACTGAAGGCATGTATTTTAGCCTTCATGGAGACTTTCTGTTCCATCCATCAAAATATGAGATAGCAAATACAGTCCTTCAGAAGTCTGTTAGCAGGCTGGAATATCAACCTCCAAATGATGAAGTGCTTTCAATATCATAGAAACATATGATGAAAGAACCAAGTTTTAAGGAGGAATTTGAACGTACAGGTGGAAGTAAATTGGCATGCACAAAGTGAGAGTGCACAGAAGTGGATGTGCAAATAGTGGAAGAACCATTTTAAATTGTGAGACATTCATGAGAATCTGTTCTCCATTTTCTCTGTTTCCTTCACAAAACTGGAAAAGAAAGTCACATGAGTACACTCACAATTAAGAGTGTTAACTTGCTTCTATTACCTTGTAGGTCATGAATTTTACTAATTCCTTTACAAAAGACTCTCATCAAACAAAATTGTATGGGGATTAAACAATATAAACATGGGAAAGACTGAAGAAACCGAAATTGAGTTAAATTTTTACTATATTGGAATTGATAGACCTCACCCTAATGATGTTTCTATATACATAAGCAGAGTTATAGGATGTACTTGTGACCAGTTCCTTCTGACTGTTAATAAAGGCCATTCAAGACTGGCTCAATCCAAAACCTGGCTAATGTAGCATTAATCTGGTGTCCCCATATCTCAAATTTCCTAGGCTCTGGCACTTTGCACCCCAGAATGCACCGAGACTACAGGAGCTTAGGAGATTTGAAAGACAGTAGGTTCATAGGGACTCCGGCTGAGCTGTAAGCTCCCACACATCTCGAGCCCTCTTCAACCTGGTTTAAGACAGGCTCCCAAAATTAATCCCTGGCTCCTCCTTCCCACTGGATCTCATGCTCCCTAGCTGATCTATAAATACTACAGCAGCACATCCAATAAGTGCACATAAGTTAATTCTTATATTTAAAAGATTACACACTTCATAAAAACTTCAAGGTTTTTTACCCACGAAAGCTTATGCCCAAATAAATCTGTTAGTCTTTAAGGTGCCACTGGACTCCTTGCTGTCTTTGTGGATACAGACTAACATGGCTGCCCCTTGATACTTTAAAATTCTTTGTAATTACCACAATGGTGCCTTTATGAACAAGTCTCTTCCTCCTGGATCAAAAAACCTGTGGTAGCTTTTGTTTTGTTTTATTTATTTAAAGCCTAAAGGAAGAGTAAATTTGTTTTATGGTTGTTTGTTTTCCCTTCATTTGGCCATTTCATTTGCTGGCCTTTTGGAAACTTGCATGTTAGGCTTTCCACAAAAGATACCCTCACTATTAGGGTCTGATCCTGCCCATTGAAGTGAATGTCAATGCTTGCATTGACTTCAGTGGTGCAGAATCAAGCCCTGGCAGTCTTTTGTACACATCAGATGTTTTTGATCATTTCATTAGATACCCCTTTTCATCAGATAACCCTTTATAGCATATAAATAGCTGAGAAAAAAGAATGGAATAGTAAGAAATTACCCATCCATGACATACCTAGAAGTGGAAAAATTTTGCATAAAGATCTTCTCATCGTCTCCCCAATCCCACACAACTGCCTTCAGGGTTGATACACAAAGCTCACCAGGCCAAGTCAGGAACTGCATATGAAACTATGCAGCTTTAACCTCTTGCAGTTTCATGACAGGCCAATTTTCTCTTCAATATCCTCATCCATCATTTCACAGAAAACTATTCCTGCCTAACAAAGCAAACCACCAGCTCTCCTGGAGGAATACCTCAAGTCCCTCCTGCATAATTTTTCCTGTCATGTAAAACATAAAGCATATGCTATACATTATATTAACAGTAGTCCTTGTCTACTGAGGCTCAGCCCAGATGTTACTCTAGGGTTGACCTCAAACTGAGGTACACACTTTACAGTTATACAATTAATCCAGATATAAAGTTTAGAAGATGCATTTTAAATAATATACTATACACAACTGTAACAGTTTATTGACTATCAGATAAATGCACATATAGCTGGATTGAAACACAGTCACATACACTGGCTGAATAAGAGGAAAATATTCCTACAAGGAACAAATAATCTCTCTGATTATTGGGTGTGAATTACACTTTTCAGAGAGAGAGAGAGAGAGAGAGAGAGAGACTGTCCATGCTGCAAAAAACATTCCATCTAACTAGCAGTAACAAGTTGCAGAAAGAGAACATCAGTCAAGGGAAAGAGAGGAACTTTTACACGAAATAAGGTTATGAGGTTGAATTTTTTTTTTAAAAGCAAAGTATACATTTAAAAACAAAATCAACTTAGCACTGTAGGGTCCAGACAAATCCTTCCACTTCTTGCTCTACAATTCTTCTCCAAAATGACAGCTAAAAACTCTTTTCTGCACCTCATTCATTCTCAGCCTCAAATTACCATAAATTACACCTTTCATTTCAACACACACACACCTCCAATCTACACAAAACTTAGTTGCTGTTATAATCTTCCTATCACATCAGTATGATCATGCTGTGCCTCTCTTTAAATACCACCACTGACATCTCTCATCTTCTATATTAACTTTGTGCTTCTTCCCTTTTACCTTCAAGGCCCTGCACAATTCCATCTGCCTACTCTCATTTCCCCTACTTCCTCTTCCAACAACAGGCACACCTATAGAGGGAGGTGAACAGGTCATTTCCCCCACCTGCCTTGCCAACATTTTAGACAAGGTTTCTTGTCCCACTACCTGCTTTTGAGAAGGTCCATTGCTCACATAAACTGCTAAATCCTGGCCTGCATGGCATAAAGGATTCTGTCCTGGCTACCCTTCATTGTAATGAATTAAGTTTCTTTTGCTTCAAAAGTAGCCTGTGCTTGCAGAGAAATAAAAGCTTTGAAGAGGGCTGTGCTTGGGGGAGAAAAAAAAAAACTTTAAATGATTCTGCTTTCTGCTACTTATGTTTATTTTTTTCTGTGATTTTCTTATATTTCATATTTGTTTGTTTTGTTCATTCTGTGGCAAATAGCAGCATTGGCTTTTGAAGGATCTTAACATTTTAGTTTTAATAATCTGGCAGTATTACAGAACAAGCAGTAGCAGATATAGTGTGGGATCTGCTTTTTCATAAGAAAATCTTAGAAGAAAAATCCACTACAGAACCAGCAACATGCTAGGTGGACAGTAGTGCACAACCTAAAAGCACCAGGAAGCAGCACCTTATATTATCTGTGCACTATATAATGCAGCACGTGTACTGGGTGATAACGGAGGTAATGGAAGCTTCAGATACAATCTGCAATACTAATAGAATGGATAAGGATTAGGATGCATTTTGAGATTGGTCAAAAATTTATCTATTTAAGAACATAAGAACAGCCATACTGGGTCAGAGGACCAATGATCCATCTAGCCCAGTATTCTGGTCTCCAACAGCTACTAGTACCAGATGCTTCAGAGGGAATGAACAGAACAGGTGATCATCAAGTAATCCATCCCATGGCCCATTCCCTGCTTCTGGCAAACAGAGGCTAGGGTCATCTGTCTGCGCAAGTCACAAACATCTCTCTTGTGGAAAGAATGCCTGAATCATCCGGCTGTTTGTAATGTATATAAAGGAGAACCTGGAGATTAATGACAATTTTTAAATATCAAAGGAGTTTGTCCAAAAAAGTGACTCCTAGCATGCTGTTGTTGAAAGTCTTCAGCTAAAATTTTAGAATATTAATGTAATAGTGCTTACCCTTTACTGAACATTTGTTGCTGTTTTTGTTTTGCTTTAGTATATTTGGTATAATATATTGAAATACCAGCCTGAATGACTAGCTGCACTGAATTGGATACTGTAATTTGTGTTTGTTTTACCAGCAATCAGTCCTACATGCATCATGCTTGGAGGCTTTTTATGGCACAAGGTAGGTCTTCACTACTCCACACAATCACACCTCTATGAAGGGGTTCAGTATAGCACATGTGGGTTATCACTACATCAAACAGACAATCCTACATACACTTCTTGTAGGACTTTATGATAAAAGTAGATCTCATACACCCTTCATAAGCACAACTCCATTAATCCTTCTTGTGGGCCTTATATAGTTCCTGAGTGCAAATATTTGGCATTTTTAAGTTACTGCAGATATTTTTCAGTTAGTTTTTTAAATACCAGGAAAGGGTCATTTAGTCTACCGGGTAGTTATATACATTTTTTCTCTTTATGCAAGGTTTTAAACCTAGAATAGACAACTGGTGGCTACCATGCTCTCTCTCTCCACCCATTTTCACTCCCCCAAACATTTGATATGTGTCATGCCTCCACCTAAATAAGTCCTTCCCGGGCCTCCCTTGTATATCCATGCCACTCCCTGGGAACTCCCTCTCATTCCTTTTTGGCCAATCTACTACCTCTTCTTAATTCACACTTCTCCTTAAAACTCACTGAAACATTTTAATGACAACCCACTAAAAAGGAAGGCAAACCAAACAAACAAAAGTGGACAAGATTGGATCCTAATCTACTGTACAACATGATTGTTTGAACTGCCTAATGATCCTTCAGACCAGGTCTTAGTTCCAAAGTTCCATTTTCTCTCCATGAAAATTAGTGATTCTGTGACATGTCTGGTGAGAGCAGTGGCTTACCAGAGTATCCTTGGCCAAGAGTATGGGCCCTGACTGAAAAGTTTTTGGTAAGTGAGAGCCTAGCTTGGCTTAGAGACTATAAGTCTCCTAATAAAATATACTTAAATGAAGGGACTCACGTATTTAAAGGACAAAGTCTTTATTTACAGGCCTCACACAAGAAAAGCATGCAACTTGCTAGGATAATCCTATGAGTGAAAGCAATTTCTATATTGGGGTAATGATGTAGTTTACTGTTCCCATTGCAGCAAATGCACCAATTCAGAACATTGTTAGCAGATACTAGTACAGAAATACACAGTGCCAGAGTGATCTACTTAGCATTCAGTGTGACAATTGGAGAAGTTATCAATAAAGGCAAGCAGAATTCTGTACATGCTCTAGACACCATCTGAAAATCTGGCAGTCAGGATTTCTTTCTCTATTATTTATATTCAGTGCTTTATAGTCACTTATGCTAAACTAAAGAAATGGTTATTTCATAACAAGTGATGTTACCCACAACAAACAAGCTACTTTTTTTTGTTTCAGTGAACCAGAAAGTAAATAGTTTGAAATACTTATACTAAATTTAGCATTGACCCTTGAACAAACAGAAAGGCAGATACATTGTATTAATTTTTCTCTTTGATGTTTGTTTTGATGTCTGCAGGCATCAATCTATGAGAATTCTTCATGAGCCCCCTTTTCTGCTGGAAGGCTATATTTTTTTTCTTACCTCCTCTCTCACAGAAAGTAAAATTATATTCTCACTAACCAGCAATATTTGCTCAGTCAGCACAGCGCAGGTAATATTCGACCACTTCCCAGTAATTCCCTCTATCTAGGGCTCCTGCCTCTGGTTTGACTCCTTGCAATCTGAAAGAACTCTGTCAGCCTCCTCTACTTCTCTAACTAAGGAGAAAAGAGTTATTTCATAACCTGTGCTTGGAAAGCCCGCTAGGGTAAGAGTCTGTACTCACCACAGACAGCAAATTAGTCAATAAATGAGGAAAGTTGTTTGCAGTGTTTGTGCTGGTCCCAGGGTATCAGAGAGACAGGGTGGATGAGGTAATATTCTATTGGACCAGCTTCTGTCGGTGAAAGAGTCAAGCTTTTGTGCTTACACGGAGCTCTTCTTCAAAAGTTGGTCCAATAAAAGAGATTACCTTCATCCACCTTTTCTCTAATGAGTGAGGAATAAAATTTGGCTGTGACTCGGCCTGAAGCAGAGCAGACACTGGACTATGCATAACGGTGCCCTCCCACCACAGGCAGGAGAACAAGTGACTGGAGCCTGAGAGCAAGTGAAGGGAAAGGAGGCAAATTGGAACCTTTGGTCCCTTCACCCACTTCTCTGAAGGGAGAGCTTCTCACAGAAGCCCATTTTTAACTACCTTGCAATTAAGGGCTGTATCCTCAGGTATCTGCACACTCAGGTATCTGCCAATAGTGCCTGACGTAGGGAATACCAAACAACAGTTTTGCAAGTCCTGTCCGCTGACACTTCCCTCTCTGACTCAAGAGGTGGCTGTAGGTCGAGTGGAACAGACGATAAGTCTTATTGGACTGGGAACTTCTGCAGCACTGTAAGCCTCTGGGATAACAGATCTGACCCCTTTTGGCATGATGTATGTGGCTACACTGAGACCTTTTCTTGATACCTGGAAGAGAACAAAAGAGGATCCATTCCCCTGAAGGTGTCATCAATATGTCCAAGGACATCTTCGGCTTCAGAAAGGCCTTCAGGATGGTTTGATCCTTCCTGGCACAGAACATGGAGGTCAACTCAGAAGGGAAGACTCCTATGTTATTTAAGAAAACCATCAGTAATTGCTACAGTTAATGTATTTTAAAACAAGTTGCTGTCTGAGGTCATCATCAGTCTTGCTGGAGGCAAGAAAAGATGGGGTGAATGATTTACCAGATTACTGCTCGTGAGTGAGGAAAGGGAGTGACATGTCTGCTCACAAAAGGTTCCACTGGGAACTGTGAAGTTTTAGAAGGGCAAAGCAACCTCAATGTGATTGGAATCATAATATCCAGTTTCTTACTGTGCATCTGCATGAGACCTTAGTCACTACAATTATGCCATGATATTTTAAACTTTGGAACAGATGTTATTCTTATTTATCCCTGCTCACGCATAAATTAAATGCATGCTATATCATAACAGTCCTGTGGGGAAATCAAAGAATATCCATTTAACTTTTTATTATAAAATGTAGTGCAAAAGTGCAAGTCTCTGAACTACAGTAGCCACAAAAGAGACATACTGACGTAAAAATAAGTTATTACTTCAATTCTTTTGTAGGTCATTGAACATATTAATTTTGAATCCCACAGAGTAAATTTTCATTACAGATTTTAAAATGTGTGCTTTTCCAATGTATTATTTTAAAAGTATGCTTAGTTATTTTAGTATTCTAGTACTTTGAACCTAGAGTTCCTAGACTGTTGTTAAAAAGTACCACCTTTTACTACACTCTGCTGTGATCAGAAGAAAAATCAAATTTTCTTCTTCCAACTTTTCATTCTTAAAGAAAGAAAGAAAAGCCACTACCTTTTACTTATGGAAATCAGCTATATGAGAGTTGAAGAAATAGAAAAATTGAAATCACTTAAAATAACAGTTCTTTTCCACTCTTGAATTTAAATATTCAGGTCGAATGAGATTTTATGTCACTTTGTTGGGAAAAGATGAAAAAAAACAACCTCCAAAGTTCTCCATATTCTCCCTGCTCAATGACATGGGTCATCTATTGTAAGCAATGTTGCTTCAAACACAGCCTGAACTAGTTTCCTCCCCCCCAACAAGTCAATTTCTCCACCCAGTATAAATTAGATAATTATGAATCTTTTTGCATGTCAGCCAACCACAGTTTATCATATATGACTCAATCCCTGAACAATTGAGTCTTTTAAAATAAGCAACCCACATTAAAGTCTGAAATCTCAAAGCATCTTGCGAAGTGATCAACTAGAAAAAAAAGTGATTAAGGTAAATGGGTTTACATTTTTTAAAGAAAACAATCTTAAAAACCCTCATGTTACAGACACCCTGTACACTACACTGATTGAACACTATCCATACTATAAATTGAGAGTCCTCTGCATGATTGCTTCAAGACAGACGGCACACATGCATGCACACCTATAGGCAAGCAGCTTTCTCACTTATGCACTCCAGAGTGCTCGCATTAGCATTGTCATGATTTTGCTCTAAAATTGCTGGAAGGTTAAAGGAAACACACTGAGTAATTTGAAGGAGTTGAAAAACACTCCTTTATGAAAATTTGGAACTGAAGTCACATCTTTCCAGATCTGTTTACAAATGCCCTTTTTTAGGCCTTGATATATGTAGATATTTTTTAAAGTTTCATTCAAAGAGTACTCTTATTTTTAAAGAGTTTTAAAACAAAAGTTATTAGAGATTATTCATCATTCAAATTCTATT
The DNA here is from genome assembly GCF_007399415.2 of Gopherus evgoodei. Taxonomy (NCBI): domain Eukaryota; kingdom Metazoa; phylum Chordata; order Testudines; family Testudinidae; genus Gopherus; species Gopherus evgoodei. The sequence continues at coordinate 35,325,007 of NC_044323.1, forward strand.
TATCCCGTGATATAAAACAAAATTAGACCCCCAACCTACAAACATATGCATGAATAATCCTATTGAGTTTATGGATAAGGAAAGTAAATGAAGTCTCTGTTCACCAGAGGTTCCCTCAGAAAATTATAAGATGCAAAAGGGAAAACAGAATTATAACATGAAATGCTATGCTTAAAATTTTTAAAGTCAAAACTCTGTCATCAGCTATTTCCCAAAAGATCATGCAAGAAGAGGAGCAGGAGGGACTTGCAGAACATGGTGCCTGCCCTATGGAAATCCAAGCTTTTCAGAAGAAAGGTTCCTGGTCTGTCTTGATAAATAAGGTCACAGACCTTCTTAAAAACGAGGTGTTTATTAAACAAAGCTGCTACAACTGCTGACACACCTAGCCTTTCACAAACTGTCATCTTGAATTCTAGCTTTGTCTCCCTTGTTTACCAAGTGCCACATCCTATTTGGTATGGTATACAGCAAATAGAGACATAGTAGGGTGACCAGACAGCAAGTGTGAAAAATCAGAGTAGGGGGTAATAGGAGCCTATATAAGAAAAAGCCCCAAATATTGGGACTGTCCCTATAAAATTGGGACATCTGGTCACTTTAAGGGTATGGCTACACTACAAAATTAGGTCGATTTTATAGAAGTCGATTTTTAGAAATCCGTTTTATACAGTCAATTGTGTGTGTTCCCACTAAGCACATTAAGTCAGCGGAGTGCATCCTCACTACCATGGCTAGTATCGACTCACGAAGCGGTGCACTATCCCACAGTTCCTGCAGTCTCCGCTACCCATCGGAATTCTGGGTTAAGCTCCCAATGCCTGATAGGCAAAAACATTGTCACGGGTACTTTTGTGTACATGTTGTCAGTCTCCCCTCCCTCCCTCCCTCTGTGAAAGCAACTGCAGACAATCATTTCACACCTTTTTTCCTGGATTACCTATGCAGATGCCGTAGCACAGCAAGTATGGAGCCCACTAAGCTCATCGCTGCTGTTGCAAGCATTGTAAATACCTTGCGCATTATACTGCAGTATGTGCAGAACCTGGCTAAGAGACGGCAGCATGAGGACGATTGTGAGGAGGACATTACTGAAAGCACAGGATGTGGCAATTGCGCCATCATAGTGGCAGTGGGGCTGGTTGATACAGTGGAACACTGATTCTGGGCCCAGCAAACAAGCACAGACTGGTGGGACCGCACAGTGTTGCCAGTATGGGTTGATTCCCAGTGGCTGGCAAAACTTTCGCATGTGTAAGGCCACTTTCCTGGAACTCTGAGTTGCTTTCCCCCACCCTCAAGCACAGAAATACAAAGATGACAGTTACCCTGACAGTGGAGAAGCAAGTAGCAATAGCCCTGTGGAAGCTTGCAATGCCTGACTGCTACCAGTCAATTGGGAATCAATTTGGAGTGGGCAAATCTACTGTGGGGACTGCTGTGATTCAAGTAGCCAATGCAATCACTGACGTTCTGCTATCACGGGTAGTGACTCTGGGAAATGTGCAGGTCATAGTGGACGGCTTTGCTGCAATGGGTTTCCCTAACTGTGATGGGGCAATAGATGGAACGCATATCCCTATCGTGGCACCGGACCACTTTGCCAACCAGTACATAAACCTCAAGGGGTACTTCTCAATAGTGCTGCAAGGGGGAGGGATAGCTCAGTGGTTTGAGCCCTGGTCTGCTAAACCTAGGGTTGTGAGTTCAATCCTTGAGAGGACCACTTAGGGATCTGCAGCAAAATCAATACTTGGTCCTGCTAGTGAAGGCAGGGGGTTGGACTTGATGACCTTTCAGGGTCCCTTCCAGTTCTCTGGGATAGGTATATCTCCACTGATGGATCACAAGGAATGTTTCACTAACATCAACGTGGGGTGGCTGAGAAAGGTGCATGATACTCGCATCTTTAGGAACTCCGGGCTGTTTGACCAGCTGCAAGAAGGGACTTACTTCCCAGACTACTGTTGGAGATGTTGAAATGCTAATAGTTATCCTTGGAGACCTAGCCTTTCCCATGGCTCATGAAGTCATACACAGGCAGCCTGGACAGTAGTAAGGAGCGGTTCAACTATAGGCTGAGCAAGTGCAGAATGGGGGTAGAATGCACCTTTGGATGTTTAAAAGCTCGCTGGCACTGTTTGCTGACTAGGTTAGACTTCAGCGCAACCAATATTCCCATTGTTATTACCGCTTGCTGTGTGCTCCATAATATCTGTGAGAGTAAGGGGGAAACGTTTATGGTGGGGTGGGAGGTTGAAGCAAATCGCCTGGCTGCCAGTTTTGAACAGCCAGACACCAGTTCGATTAGAAGAGCACAAGTAGATGCGCTGCACATCAGAGAGGCTTTGAAAACCAGTTTCATGACTGGTCAGGCTACGGTGTGACAGTTGTGTGTATTTCTCCTTGATGGAAACCCGCCCCCTTTGTTGATTTTAATTCCCTGTAAGTCAGCCACCCTCCCCACTTCGACCACAGCTGGCTAAGGAAATAAAGTGACTATTGTTTTGAAACCATGCATTCTTTCTTTATTAATTAAAAAAAGGGAGATAACTGATAAGGTAGTCCAGGTGGGGTAGGGCGGTGTGGGGGAGGAGGGGAGGACAAGGCCACATTGCTTATTGTAGCCACACTACAAATCAAAACTGTTTGAATGACAGCCTTCTGTTGCTTGGGCCATCCTCTGGAGTGGAGTGGCTGGGTGCCCGGAGCCTCACGTCCCCCATGTTCTTGGGCATCTGGGTGAGGAGGATATGGAACTTGGGGAGGAGGGCAGGCAGTTGTACAGTAGATGCAGTGGCGGTCAGTGCTCTTGTTGGCTTTCCTGCAGCTCCACCAGACACCTGAGCATGTCTGTTTGCTCCCATTAGCCTCAGCATTGCATCCTGCCTCTCTCATCGTGCTCACTTCATGCTTTCCTGGACTCTGCCACTGAATGTCTCCATGCATTCAGCTGTGCCCTATCAGTGTGGGAGGACTGCATGAGCTCGGAAAACATGTCATCGCGAGTGCAGTTTTTTTGCCTTCTAATCTGCAATAACCTCAGGGATGGAGATGATAGGGGGAGCATAGAAACATTTGCACCTGAAGTGAGATAAAAAGGGAGAGTAAAATTTAAGATGATACATTTCTGAGAACAAAAGGGAGACTTTTTCATAGTGAATCAAGCAATTCACAGCAGACAGCACACGTGCTTTAGGTACAAGGTCGCATTTTGCCTTTTATATTGAGCGCCTGCTGGTATGGTGACATCATACGCGTCTGGGCAACAGAATTCAGTTTCCAGGCAGCCATGGTAAGCCAAAGGGTACGCGGGTTTGGCTTCTAACGTCTTCATAACATGTGGCAACATTTTCAAATTGCAGCACCCTCCTTTCCCATAGCAAGCAATGCCAGTTGGATTTGCCATTTAAAAGGAGGGACTGCGGTTTTCGGGTGAATGTGCAGCACACACCTCCCCCCACCCCTCCATGTGGCTATCTGGGATAATCCCTTCACCCCTCCCCCCACTGCGTGGCTATTCTCAGAGATGATCTCTTTTAGCCTAGTGCAAACAGATCAGCATGAACAGGGTCCTTTTACTGTTCTCTTACAAAAATTCCCCTATTTCAACCAGATGGACCATGAATCATATCACTCTCCTGAGGCTAACACAGAAAGATATAAACCAAATGTTGCTTGAATGCGACCAGAACCCAGGACCATTCACTGTCATGCTTTGTGCTGCAATGATTCCAGACTACTTGCTACTGGCTTAGCATGGTAAAGTGTCCTACCGTGGAGGACGAAATAAGGCAGTCCTCCCCAGAAACCTTCTGCAAAGGCTTTCGGAGTACCTCCAGGAGAGCTTCATGGAAATGTCCCTGGAGGATTCCCGTTCCATCCCCAGACACGTTAACAGACTTTTCCAGTGGCTGTACTGGCTGCGAATGCATCCCAAGTCTTCAGGGTAAATCAAACATTAAACACAATTGCTTTTAAACCCTGTACTGTAGTTACAAATGTGCACTCACCAGAGGTGCCTTCTTTGCCTTCAGGGTCGGGGATCCCGTCTTGGGAGGGTATTGGCTCCAGGGTAATGAAAAGGTCCTTGGCTGCCAGGGAAAATGGATTCACTGCTTGCCTGCTGCGCATTCTCCTCCTCTTCCTCATCCACAAAATCCTCCCCCGTGTAGTGTGAGACTCCCCCCCTTGCAGGTGTCCACAGACAGTGATGGGATAGTGATAGGGTCCCCCCTAGAATGCCATACAGCTGTTCACAGAAGCAGCACGTAGGGGCTCTGATCCAGAGCAACTGTTTGCCTCCTGTGTCTTTTGGTAGGCTTGCCTGAGCTCCTTGACTTTCATGTGGCATTGCTATGTGTCCCTGCTGTAGCCTCTGTCCATCATGCCCTGTGCGATTTTGGAATCAACAGCAAAACTTCCATCAACTTCAGTGGTACAGGATTAGGCATAAGGGCTCAATCCTGCAAGGTCCTGAGCAATCTGTTCCCGATCCAGCAAAACACTTAAGCATGCTTTAAGTATGTGAGTGCTCTTAGTAACTTAGTCTTGTATCAAGCAGCATTGACTTCAATGGGACTACTCACATACTTGGAAGAATTTTGCTGGATCAGGACCAGATAATTATGTGCACCTTATAGGATTAATCAATATGCACTGGATGTGTTTATCCAATGTTAGCATATCAATCCATGTTGAGGAAGATTTTTATTTATCTGGAGTTTATTTCAATACCTATTTACATGCATTTCTAATGCATTCTTCACTGTGCTATCTAATAGAGAGTTAATCACTTTATACTCTGTATGATACACACAGATACATATCACAAAACTTTGTAAATAAGAAGCAGAAAGGAAATTCTAAGCTCTGTCAACTTAATGAAAGTGCCAAAGACCCTGACTCAGCAAGGTATCTAAGCATATGCCTAACTTTAAGTGTGGGTAGTCCCACTGACTTCACTTCAGCTCTTCACATGCTTACATTATGCATGTACTTAATTACTTCTTGAATCAAGGTATAAATGCCAAAAATTGGTCACATTAAAATCAATAGCAAAACTCCCATTGACTTCGAGAGGAGCAGAATTTGTCCTAAGCATTTTTTTAGTTTCATTTTCTCCTGTTCTTTACTGTGTTAAAAACTGGGTAACTGAAATCCATTTGAAAATGCTGTGACATTTTTCTGGTTCTTTAATTATACTCTTTGCATGACATTGGGATTCATGAAGCCTCATTGTCCATCTTTTTCACCTAATATCACAGGATATTTTTCACTACCATGGAGATGAGAATGACAGCTTGCATACTGTCTGGACTGGATTGTTGCCATCATCTTACATACGTATGTACGGTATTGAAGCACATAAGGAGCTTTATTTTTCTCTTTACAAAATGACTATTTCCTGCATTATTTTTGTGCAACATCAAGCGTGTAATAAGTAAATATGAATAGCCGGTAGCTGTATTGAAATTAGCTCATTAATAACAACATGAACCCATTCATGAAGTGTTCTTTGATAAAAAAAATCAAAGAGCACTTCATGAACAGGCAATAAAAAAGGCAACTTACAACTCTCTATGAATATGACTCAGCATATCAGTTTTAACAAGAATACTGAGAATGTTCACTAGACTCTGGTGTCATAGCAATATTGCTTGTATTAATTCAGTACTTATTATTTTTAAGCAGCCAAAACCTATAAGCCAGTTTGTACATGAAAAGGTAATCAAAGTATCTGATCAAATGCTTTCAAAATTGTGCTAAGTAGCTTGGTTCTCACTTTGCATTGTAAAAGCTTATTAGAAAGCTTATCTGAAGTACTGACCATCAGAGCTTTTTTCTGCTCAAAATGTAAAACAACTGATGTCAGCCAGAATCCCATCAGTTTTGAATTGCTTTCAATAGCTACAGACGCAGTATTTGTTTTGCACCAGCCTAATCCAAAGTACAGAAAATACTGATGTAATTTTTAGGGCTCTGAAGCAATTAAAAAAATTTATCGTGAATAATTGCACTGTTAAACAATAATAGAATATCATTTATTTAAATATCAGAGGGGTAGCCGTGTTAGTCTGGATCTGTAAAAGCAGCAAAGAATCCTGTGGCACCTTATAGACTAACAGACGTTTTGGAGCATGAGCTTTCGTGGGTGAATACCCACTTCCTCAGATGCATGTCTTCACCCATGAAAGCTCATGCTCCAAAACGTCTGTTAGTCTATAAGGTGCCACAGGAGTCTTTGCTGCATTTATTTAAATATTTTTCAATGTTTTCTACATTTTTAAATATATTGATTTCAATTACAACACAGAATACAAAGTGTACAGCGCTCATTTTATATTTATTTTTATTACAAATATTCGCACTGTAAAAAACAAAAGAAATAATACATTTCAATTCACCTAATACAAGTACTGTAGTGCAATCTCTTTACAGTGAAAGTTGAACTTACAAATGTAGAATTATGTACAAAAAATAACCACATTCAAAAATAAAATGTAAAACTTTAAAACCTACAAATCTACTCAGTCCTACTTCAGCCAATCACTCAGACAAACAAGTTTGGTTACCATTTGCAGGAGATAATGCTGCCCACGTCTTGCTTACAGTGTCACTTGAAAGTGAGAACAGGCATTCTCATGGCACTGTTGCAGCCAGCATCACAAGGTATTTACGTGCGAGATGCACTAATGATTCATATGTCCCTTCATGCTTCAACCACCATTCCAGAAGACATGCATCCATGCAGATGACGGGTTCTGCTCGATAATGATCTAAAGCAGAGCAGACCAACGCATGTTCATTTTCATCATCTGAGTCAGATGCCACCAGCAGAAGGTTGATTTTCTTTTTTGGTGATTTGGGTTCTGTAGTTTCTGCATCAGAGTGTTGCTCTTTTAAGACTTCTGAAAGCATTCTCCACACCTCATCCCTCTCAGATTTTGGAAGGCACTTCAGATTCTTAAACCTTGGGTCAAGTGCTGTATCCATCCTTATAAATCTCACATTGGTACCTTCTTTGTGTTTTGTCAAATCTGCTGTGAATGTGTTCTTAAAACAAACATGCTGAGTCATCATCTGAGACTGTTATAACATGAAATATATGGCAGAATGCAGGTAAAACAGAACAGGAGAATTCTCCCCCAAGATGTTCAGTCACAAATTTAATTAACACATTTTTTAAGGAGCAGCATCTGCATGGAAGCATGTCCTCTGGAATGGTGAACAAAGCATGAAGGGGCATATGAACATTTAGCATACCTGGCATGTAAATACTTTGCCAAGCCAGCTACAAAAGTGCCATACAAACGCCTGTACTCACTTTCAGGTGACATTATAAATAAGAAACAGTCAGCAGTATCTCCCGTAAATGTAAACAAACTTCTTTGTCTTAGCAATTGGCTGAACAAGAAGTAGGACTGAGTGGACTTGTAGGCTCTAAAGTTTTACATTGTTTTGTTTTTGAGTGCAGTTATTGGACAAAAATAATCTACATTTGTAAGTTACACTTTTACAATAGATTGCTCTACAGTACTTGTATAAGGTGAATTGAAAAATACTATTTCTTTTATTAATCATTTTATAGTGCAAATATTTATAATAAAAAATAATATAAAGTGATCATTGTCTACTTTGTATTCTGTTTTGTAATATAAATCAATGTATTTGAAAAAATGTAGAAAAACGTCCAAAAATATTTAATAAATTTTGATTAGTATTCTATTGTTTAACACTGCGATTAATTGCAATTAATTTTTGTAACCGCAATTAATTTTTTTGAGTTAACCGCGTGAGTTAACTGTGATTAATCAACAGCCCTAGTAATTTTAGAAGACAGTAAAAATCTTATACTGTATTGATACATTTATGTGCAAAGTTTTGTATCCTTCATCTGGGAAAGAAAAAATAAATTGAGAGTCAAAGTCAACCTATGCTCAATGATGGTATTAAATGCTTACAAGTTTAAACATAAGGATTTCCATGGAAATAAATAAAAAAGATGAAGATCCACACAGGAAGCCTGAAAACTGGACAGACCTATCTCCAAAATAATGAAACAGAATCTATTTCACTAAACTGAATAGGATAGTCTAAGTGGAGAAACAAGGTGGGCAACGCAATATCTATCAGTGGACCAACTTCTGTTGGTGAAACAGACAAGCTTTTGAGCTACACAGAACTCATCCTCAGGTCTGGCAAAGGCACTCAATATGTCACAGCTAAATACAAAGTCCAACAGATAATTTAACTTAAGTAGTTAGCACATATTCTAAGGGACCATTCAAGGAGAAGCCAGTTAACAATCCTGTAGTCATAGTGCAAAAAGTGGGGTTAGTAGGTTACAGATTGTTGAAATAAGTCATAAATTGAGTGCCTTTATTAAGATCATGAGATTTAGTGTCTAACAAAGTTATAAATTCATTCGAAAGTGTAGTGATTGTCTGGTTTCACTCATATTTAGCATACTGGATGAGGTACTTCACATGTGATAGGCACAACTTCAATAACCGTCATCTATCCATTAAACTCTCTCAGGAATTCTCCCACACTAGCATCAACTTCCTGGACATCATTATCAGCTTCAACAATGATATCCTACAGACAGCTACATATAAGAAACCACAGATCACCACACTTACCTTCATAGATTCAGTAACCACTTCAAACACATCAAGAAATCTGTTTTTTTACAGTCAGGCACTCAGATACCACAGATATGCTTTCAGGAGAAAATCTGCAGTACACACCTAAACACATTCAAAACCACCTTCACCAAACAGAGAAGTAGATCTCCTCATGGTACAGGCCACCCAAATACCCTGAGAGAACCTGCTTCAATACAGAAATAAAACACCCCTTGTTGTTACCTACCACCCCATGCTGGAATCCATATGGCAAATCAAACAATTACTACCCATACTTGATGGGGACCCATCCTGAAAGAGAAAATTACTCACTCTGTGCAGTAACTGAAGTTCTTTTAGATGGTTATTCCTATGGGTGCCATCACCAACTACAACCGTCACCGGGAACCTGCACACACTCCACCCGAGCACTCTCTACGTCAATAGCCTTCCTCAACAGTGTGCCCATTATGGACATCTGGAAAGCATCAACCTGTGTGTCAGCCCACATATTCACAGAGCATTGCAGCACAGAGCAATACTCATCATCAGATGCTCTACTTCGACTTACAATTTTATCATCCGCCACAACTGCAACTCTAAAGCCCCTTCCCTCCACTGAGGGGCACTCCTCTACAAGTCACCTAAAATGAAGCGCCCACAGGGGACACTCCTTGAAGAAGAAAAGAAGGTTACTCACCCTGTGCAGTAATTGAGGTTCTTTGAGATGGTTGTTCCTGTGATGCTCCTCTACTTTGGAGTTCACGCCAAATACCTTGACATAGAGATGCAACCAGGGGGTGGGGAGGTTGTCGCACAGCACTACGTAACTGCCAGAGGCAGCATGACATGGTGACAGTGCATGTTTGACCCAACCAGGCACTACTACCGAAATTCTCCGATTGCAGGTGCACGAAAGTAGATTCACCTAAAGTGGAGCACCCACAGGGACACTCCTCGAAGAATAAAACTTTCTTGAACCTTCTCTTCTTGCCTTCAAACAATCCCCCAACCTCATCATCAGAAGCAAGGTCTACACAGACCAGGACACACCTACTCAAAGGAGCATCAGACGCTGCCAGAACAATAGATGCAAAGCCTGCCGATATATCTCCACTGCTACAATAATCAATAACTCCCACAATAACCTTTCAAGATCCATGGGTCCTACACATGCCTATTAAAACATGTGGTGTCCCTTAGCCAATGCACTAAATGCCCTAATAACCAGACAGTCACAGTGATCTTGAATGAATTCACATGGGAAAATAATAAAAGAAAAACACCATATCACCTGAGGATGAACACTTTTCACAAAGCAATCACTCTATATCTGACCTATCAGTCTTCATTCTCAAAGGAAATTCACCCAATACTTTCAGAAGACAAGCCTGGGAGCTTAAATTAATAACTTTGCTAGACACTAACAATCATGGTCTAATAAAGACACTGAGATTATGGCTTATTACAACAGTCTGTAACCCACTAACCTAATTTTTTCTCCTATGACTTAATGGGCCACTTCATTTTCAATGGTCCCTTGCACGTGCTAATTACTTATGTTAAACTATCTGTTTGACCTTGTATTTAGCTGTGACACTAGGTATCTTTCTCAGACCTGAGGAACAGTTGGTCCAATAAGAGATATTACCTCACCCACATTGTCTCTAAAATCCTGGTAACAATACGGCTCCCACACTGCATAAGATTGTCTAACATCTATTAATGGTATGTAGTACTGACTACAGTAATAACTGGATGGAATGTATCCTATTTTATGTATCCTGGAGGCTTGAGGAGAGATGAAGCCTACATAATGTGAGGCAGGGTTTGGGAGGTGAGGTCTCTTCCTCTCTTGTACGTACACACACACTCTCACTCTTCTGGCAGATTAAAGGGAAAACACCAGAAGAGCAGGCTCAGTGCATCCAGCTCAAGCAGGTGGGAGCAGGAGGGCTCAGGGCTGGCTTGAATCTGCTTATCTCTGCCAGTTGTCTTTCTTATCTTTGAGGAGGGACCTATTTCCTTCTTGCTTCACATCTTCCATGGACAGGAACTTTTCCTAGCCTCTTCTGTGACTACCTACTCGTAAGTAGTACCTGTATTAAGCAATTGTGGGCTGCTTCAGAGGGAGAGACCAGGCCAGGGCAATTTATCAAGTGATCCACCCTTGACATCCAGTCCCAGCTTCTAGCAATCAGAAGTGCAGGAACATCCAAAGCATGCATCAAAACAGTGCATTTTAATGCAGTCTGCCTTGCAAAGTTTATTCCTATTTCCAGTCCTCATTGTTCCCTGGCCTGCTGCTAACTTTATAAAAGTTGGGCTCTAGCAGAGAAATTCACTTCAAAAAGAGGTGTACCAACCAATATGTTAAGAGATTGAAACTATAATAGTTCTCTAGTGAGAAGCTCAGAGCAAGAGAAACAAAACAAGCCCCTAATTGCTTTAAGAAACCTACAGGAAAGCGGGGTGGGGAGAGACTTTCCCATTAAAACGAAAAAGATTTATAAAAAGAAAAGAGTGAGGAAATGATTAAATAGTTTCCCTTAGTTAATAACCTGATTATATAGACACACACTGGGTTATGCAAACCTGATTTATGTAAATCTGCATTTATGGAAAAAGTTCTGTAAGCTAGAAATAGGAGGTTTGGGGTTTTTTTTGTTGGTGGTGGTTTGTTTTTGTTTTTAATTAATATTGAATATGTATAGTTATAAATATTGACAAATGTAGTTACATCTGGTTAGTATCCACTAGACAAGATGCTTTCAGTCTAGATAATGGGTAGGGAAGGGCCTATTCAGGGCAATGGACCCTTAGGAAAAAACAATAGGCCTTAGGAGAAACTTATCTCCCACCTGGGGAGCCTTCCAGAGATCACTACAGACAGCTTCCAAGTAATGGCTACTATGACTCTACAAGGATGTGTCTCTAGACTCCATCTTGGAGTGTCAGTATTTTTCCACTGACTGGTCCGGGAACCAAGCTTTGGGAAAGTGCCTTACCAAAGTGCAAAAGCTAGATAAGGCAAGGAGTGACATCACCTGCTGTTCTTCATTCCTCACCCAAGAGGACTCCTGAAAATACCTAAGGAACAAAGACTGAACTGGGGAAAGTGCTGGACCCAGGCTAAAAGGATTTCTAGTCTGTGAATGGAACACCTGGGTATTCCAAGCTGTAAAACAAGTGCAGTTTGCCCCTTAAGAATCTGAAGCCTGCTTGTATCATCTCTTTGGATATGAATTAGCGGATTCTCACCCTATTTAGTATATTAAGCTTAGCTTGCGTTTTTTTGTTTATTTGCTAAGCAATCTGCTTTGATCTGTTTGCTACCACTTATAATCACTTAAAATCTCTTTTGTAGTTAATAAACTTGTTTTTGCTTTATCTAAAACAATGAGTTGGAAAGAAGTGTATGGGAATCTTAGCTGAGGGGCAGAGGGCTGTTGCATATTCCTCCTCACATTGAGTGAGGGGGCAAATTTTATGAGCTTATGCTGTGCAATTCCCTGTGCAGTGCAAGATGGCATAATGTTGGGTTTATATTCCATAGGGGGTACGTGCCTGAGGAGCTGGGAGTTGCCTTAGCTGTAGCCTTCCTATGCAGGGGCTGGTCAGAGAACCTGCATCTAACTTCAGCTGGGTGTATCCCTACCTGTATGTATGCTGGTGAAAGTGCAGGCTGGAGGGTTTTGCAGCTTTTCACAGTAGTACAGTGTGAGAGGGAACCCAGGCTGGTGGGTCAGGGGGCTCAGTGATACTGCCGTTCCAGCAGCACCCCAGAGGGAACCCATCACAGTTCATATGCTCAATTCATTTATTATAATATTACTATTATTTATATTTTGCTATCACCCACATTGTGGTAGGCACTCTCTAAATATATAAGAAGGAGACAATACCCAATTAAAAACATTTTCAGCAATAAAGAAGTGGATGGTGACTGGGGGGGCGGGCAGGACAAGGATATACCACAGAAGCAGAGCGATCAGAGTGATACCTGACACACATTATTATTTCCAGTGTTTTGGTGTTTGCGGGCGGCTGGGGGGTTGATTTTTATATGCATAAACTATCAAACTGCTTTTCTATCTAGTGAGTATTAGCTGGCTAATTTCTTGTAGGCATCAAGGCAGAAGTGGATTTCAAGGAGAGACTGCATTGGTCCAATACAAAAGAGGGTGGACAAATGCCAACGGTAAAATATTTATTCTAATTTCATACTGTATGTGCCTACTTAGAGATCAGCACCACTTCCCCAGCCAATGGTGAATCAAAGATTTATACCTCTGCTGCATCTCTTTCAACATGAGGAATCTCCAACAGGTTACTTACTATGTCAGAAAGGCTGGGGAACGTGCTTTCTTGAAAGTAACATAACTGTTTGCATGAACATTCTCTACACATAAAGAGAAAGCCGAGACCCTCTGGTGCTTTCCTTGTGAAGCCAATCTGGAGCCAGATACACGAACATTCTTCAATACATTTCCATTTATGTACAGGAAAATGAGGAATAATCCTCCTGGTGTTTAGAATTACACAGGAAAAAGCTGATGTGAACCTCTCATAATAGAGTCAAAACAGAGCAGTAAGTAGCTGATGGAAAATGAACTAATTAATGGTAGAAAATAAATCAATTTATGCATGTCTGAATATCACTGACATCACAGCAGAATTTTCTAAAGCTTTCATGATCCATCATTAGTGATAGAGTGGAATGAAATTCCCTGAAATCCTATTCATGGTTTTTGTTTGATGGACAGCAAGGACAACAACTATCTGGATTATTGAAAACTACAATTTTGTAAGAACTCAGCTTTTAAAAATAAAGCTGTTTTGCATCTTTGCAAGGATTCTTTAATAAAACAAAATGACAGACTTTCTGAAAAATGAAAATTTAGCTGGGCTTGCAGCTTTTTCCATTCTAAAACTTAAGAGTAAAAGATATCCATCTAGACTTTATCCATTTGTCTCCCAAGACCACCGATGGCACCATTTCACTGGAGCAAGTCAGAAAAAGGTTCCTTTTACATTACTTACACTCTCCATTATGAATTAATGTCCAAAATGTATGTTAAAACCAAGATAAAAAAATAAGGCAAACATGATCCATCACAAAAGTGAAATAACACAGGAGCAGCCATCAGCAGGACATCTGTCTGCTGTACTGCAAAAAGCAGCTATGGAAGCCTCCAGACAACATGAAGATTGAAAGTGTCAATACAGTTTGATGGAAAAACACATATTTAATCATGTATGCAGTCGGCAAAGTGAATTTCTGTTTAAATTAAGTTTTCAAACGTTAAATGAAATAAAATCACTATCTAAAATACTGAAGTAGCATGGTTTCAGGGCATTTTCTGTTTATTCTGAGTGATGAATAGTTATGGTGAAAAACACAAGTGAGTCCAACTATAGCTAGGATGTTTGAAGCCTTTAAAAACATGCATGTGCACACATGCACATGAACACTAACATGCACACACCCCAGTGACAGCAGAAAACAAGAGTTACTCAGTAATGAAACCTGTACCACCATTAACTGAAAGTGGGCAGATAACATAGATATCAAGTTGGGGGCAGAAAAACAACAATTTCTGCCAAAAAAAAAAAAATGACAGACAGAGTAGGACATTAGATGCAGCAGCAAATGCTTAACCACAATATTGGTGCATGCCCAAAGTCTTAACTATAAAGATAAACAAGAGCAAGGAAACAATGGAGAGAGATGGACAGAGGGAGAGAGAGAGAGAGAAGATGCTAGTTAAGAACTGCTAAGAAGAGCTGCTGTTACAAATCATTCCCCCCCCCAGACAACCTGTGGACATCTAGCCATTGCTAGTGGGATGCTGCCCATTCAGCATCACCTCTGATTGTATGTAATTGTAATTCAGTGTGCTTCTAATTATGGCATAGGATATTTGTGTTTGAACTGTTTGTCTCAACCACTTATTTGATGGAGGTGCCATGTCCTTGGGGAATTCCTGAGAACACCCTTGCATAGTGAAATCCTTGAAAGGGTAACAGCAGCCTTTCTGGTTATGGTCTCACCAGAAAATCCACTACAGTAAACAAAGTTACTTTTTCTTTTGCATTGCACATTCTTAGTTATATTAAATTGGCAAAGTATTCATTGATCCTCTCTTTTAATCACAAAGTCCTTGAGGAACTATCAATTTTAGCTGAGAAGTCTTATTATTTAAATTTTTTTAATTATTTTCAGTATTTTTGTCACTATACAGTCCATTTATCCCATTATGCTTTGTCAATGTGAGTATTATTGTTTCCCAGGAGAATGCAGGCAGACAAGTGATGCACATGTTTATGAATTTTTAATTTAAAGGCTGTTCTAATGCACAGGTGTTAGAAGGGGGCCAAACACTCATTTGCAAACTGGACTCTTGCTCCCCAGGCAAGCAGAAAAATCATATAACAAAAGATGATTCACTTAGATTTTTCAAGATGTACTTTAAAACTCAACAATACGCCCTACTGCTTATTGAAATTATCATTTTTTTCCACTGTGTGAGAAGTAAGAGACATTACAGATAACCAATGTTCGGGGAAAGAATCTCAAACAAGCGTTTCATTATCCAAGCTAATATAAAGTCACATAAAAACAAAGAACCACTCTATACTGAAGTTTTCACATCAAACCACAAGGAGAATTATTTTTAATAAAGAATGTGCACTAAAGCACTAAATAACAATGTCATTCTTATCCAGCTAATATTAAAGTTTCTCTTCTTTTAAACATAAAAATATATTTATTTGCAGACTATCCATTTAAAATCTTCTCGCCAAGAAGATGGGGACTGTATGTTGCAATGAAAAACATTTTTTGTCTTAGGATGACTTTTTTGCATGGTGATTACTACCATTAGAAGAGATATTATATACTTCAGCGCAACTTTCTGAGATACTGCTCATGATATTTCTCTGGAGATGTATACACCCAAAAGGATATGAGTAGCTGACTATTATTGATGGTTTTTTTAAAAACCATGAGTAAAGATCAGACATAATATATGCTCTTACAAAAACCTCTCACTACTGAACAATTAACAAGAAAAGACAGAAGATAAACAGATACAGGGAGTAAGAGAAAAACGATGGGAGAAAGGGAAATAGAAAGAGCAAAAGATTGAGAGAGATAAAGTACAGGAAAAAGCAGAAAAATGGGGATTAATATTTTGAAAAAAGTTATTACATGATGAAGTTTTCAATCGGTTACATATTGCTCGTATAACTCAAAAACACACTCTCCACTTCTCATGAGAACATGCCATCTGCCATTAAATACAAAGATAAAATCACCTGTGTGGTCATGACATTTTTGTCTTTGATTCCAGAGTCAACCAGTATCTACATATGAATTTTATGGCTTATGTTTCTGTTGTCATTTTTAAATGGACATCAGTAGCAGAAGGGGCTCACTAATTCAGGAGTATGCACAAATGAGTCCTGCACTTAAGAATCCCATACACTGCTACAGACCATGGACCGAGTTGCTAGGCAGCAGTTCTGCAGTAAAGGACCTAGGGGTTACAGTGGATGAGAAGCTGGATATGAGTCAACAGTGTGCCCTTGTTGCCAAGAAGGCTAATGGCATTTGGGACTGTATAAGTAGGAGCACTGCCAGCAGATCAAGGGACATGATCATTCCCTCTATTCGGCATTGGTGAGATCTTATCTGGAGTGCTGTGTCCAGTTTTGGGCCCCACACTACAAAAAGGATGTGGAAAATTGGAAAAAGAGTCCAGCGGACAGCAACAAAAATGATTAGGGGGCTGGAGCACATGACTTATGAGAAGAGGCTCAGGGAACTAGGATTAATTATTTAATCTGCAGAAGAGAAGAATGAAGGGGGATTTGATAGCTGCTTTCAACTACCTGAAAGGGGATTCCAAAGAGGATGGATCTAGACCAGGGATCGGCACCTTTGGCAAGCAGCCTGTCAAGATAAGCACTCTGCTGGGCCAGGCCGGTTTGTTTACCTGCCGCATCCACAGGTTCGGCTGATCATGGCTCCCAATGGCCCTGGTTCACTGCTCCAGGCCAACAGGGGCAGCAGCCAGCATATCCCTTAACCCCGCATTGCTTCCCACCACCCCCATTGGCCTGGAATGGGGGACCGTGGCCAGTGGCAGCCGCAATTGGCCGAACTTGTGGATGCGGCAGGTAAACAAACCGGCCCAGCCCTCCAGGGTCCTTACCCTGGCAGGCCATGTGCCAAAGGTTGCAGATCCCTGATCTAGACTGTTCTCAGTGGTAGCAGATGACAGAACAAGGAGTAATGGTCTCAAGTTGCAGTGGGGGAGGATTAGGTTGATATTAGGAAAAACTTTTTCACTACGAGTGTGGTGAAGCACTGGAATGGGTTACCTAGGGATGTGGTGGAATCTTCCTTAGAGGTTTTTAAGGTCAAGCTTGACAAAGCCCTGGCTGGGATGATTTAGTTGGGGATTGGTTCTGCTTTGAGCAGGGGGTTGGGCTAGATGACCTCCTGATATTTTATGAGTGGAAGTTACAGAGTTTCCTTGCAGGCAGAAGGACACAAAACAAATCTCAATAAAAGATTTAAAAATCCTAAAACATTTCAGAAATAGTTTTTCCTGTAAAATGTTATTTACAAATACCACCAGCTGGTATACTGTGGTATAGGACCATGTAATGGGGTGTTCACCTCACACTTGCCCTCAAAGGGTTAATGTAGGCCAAAGAGGGGGACAATTAACCTGCCAGGCCACAGCTGAGAGGAATCAGGCAGCTGAGCAATCCAGTGACTCAATGAGGGAGCCCAGTTGAGGAGGAATCCAGCTGGACTGGGTTTATGAAGACAAGAAATTGGCAGCAATGGGGCTGCAAGGAAATAAGCTACAGTCACTTCCCAGGATGAGGGAGGTGTGTTTGGGGCTACTGAGGCAAGTTACACCCTAGGATGAGGGAGTTGAGAGGCTGACAAACCCAGAGGCGGGGGGGGAGAGCCAGAAAGTAAGGAAAGGGCTCAGGGAAAGGCAATAAGGTCCAGGAAAGAACAGACCTTGGCTGCTGACTAGAGGGTTCCTGAGCTGGAACCCAGAATAAAGAGTCAGCCTGGGTTCCCCTGCCAGCCACTGAGGATAGTGTCACCATGGGGCAATGAACTGGAAGACTGCTTGGGACTGCTGGCAAGGAAAGACTTTGACACCCCAGATAGGGTGACCAGACAGCAAATGTGAAATCGGGACAGGGGGTGAAGGGTAACAGGAGCCTATATAAGAAAAAGACCCAAAAAATCGGGACTGCCCTTATAAAATCAGGACATCTGGTCACCCTAACCCTGGAAGAGGAAAATGTGTATAGTGACCTGGCCAGAAGGCCCAGCCAAAATGAGGCTGCAGCGCCTGCAGCGAGAGAGAGGCCGCACAGAGAGAAACAACAGGAGGAAGAGATCACCAGGAGAGGCATCAATTCTGAAAGGAGTTAATCCCTAGAGTGGCAAGAGGTGGCAAACCTTGCGGTGAGTACCCCACATCCCCCATGACAGCCTCTATTCAACTTATACACCTTGATAATTCTATCCCAGTTCAGGTAAGCGCTTTAGTATATGCTTAACTAAATAGTCTATCCTCTTATTCCTGGGGGAATTCTGTGCCACTGCATATACAAAGAATTCAAGTCCCTCCGCATATTTCTTTGCTTCCCCACAGAAAATGATGGGGAAGTCATAAGAGTGGTCCGACACCCCTCTCTGGCAGTGTGAGTGCCTCATTTCCGGTGCCTGGAGCAGCCAGCGGAGAGGTAAATCACACGGGGGAGCGGGGGACACAACAGGGACTGGGGATGCCTATGGGCATAGCTGGAGCGAGCATTGCCCCCCTCCCCCAATAGAGGTGAGGCACAGAGGGGCATGTGGGGACACATGCCACTGCCCTCCCAATTTCTGCAAGCACAGAGCTACCTGCCAGCCCTGGCTCACTGACTCTGCAGATGGATGTGGCCTCCTGGGTCCTAGCGCCACTCCTCTTCCCCATCTGTGTGCGCTGGGCACCCTGTTTTCTATACAATGGTGAAGGCCTGTGGTGGGGCAGAGGAAATGGGGAAAGGGTTAGGGTTGAGGGGAAAAAGGCAGTGGGGAAGGAAGGGGCCATTGGAAAGAGGCCATGGGGAAGGAAAAGAGAAGGAGACGGGGAATAGGAGGGGAAGTGGGAGTCTAGCATGCAGCATCCCTTCAGCAGCAGCTGGGGCTCCCGTTAAGCAGGTCCATCAAACCCCCATCAAAACGAGCCCCACCCCCTGCACCAAACCCCCACCCCCTGATCCTCAACCAGCTGCACCTGGATCCCCACCCCCACTACCTTGACCCCTTACCATCTTCACCTGGAACGCTCTGCAGAGTCCCATTTCCACTGCACCTGGAAACCCCAAATGAGCCCCTGTGCATCCAGATCCCCCACTGAGCTGCCCACACCCAGACTGCCCCACAGAAAACCCTCTCACCCCACATCTGGATCCCCCTGCACTAAGCCCCTCCACACTTGGACCCTGCTGGGCTGAGCCTGCCCACCCACATCTGGTGCACCTAGCACAGAGGGGCAGGGCCCCAGGTGTTTCTGGGGCAGACCTGGCCCTTGCACTAGGTTGGGTGCAGCCTCACCACCGAGTCTCAGTCCTGGAAGGGTTAAGAGCTACAGGGTGATCTCCCAACTCTGTGCAGCCAGTGACCTGTTCTCCCCACTGCCATGCCAGAGCATCCACATTTATTGACTGACAAATAAAATTAGCAGATTTTTAAAATATTGTGCACAGAATTTTTATTTTTTTTGCACAGAATTCTCTCAGGAGCAATCCTATATAGGTTCTTCTACTGCCTTCATCACAATAGTATACAATGGCCTTCCAACAGCGCATTAAGCAATATGTCGTGTGTGGTTTGTGCTCTCTCATCTTCTCCACAGGGGAAGAAATGCGTATGCAATGTAGCATTTTGTTTTGCTTGTGTTGTTTGTGGTGTTTTTTGTACTTAACTGCTGTCCTGAATAGCAATATCTTTCCAGAATCATGGCACTCTTATGGGATTATATGAATACATAAACATTAAGACTGCCACCTATGCATAATACAACCATTCTAAACTCCTGCGGATCAGAACTTTACACCACCATTCATTTATCAACTGTGTGTGTGCATACACAAACACATAGTATTTTTAAACAAAATACTAAAACACTACAATGATTTAATTTATACCAATGCAGCATGTTAAGAATGTCCTTGAGTTTTATGGTGTGGGTATACCTCTGAATGTGAGCTTATTGCTCTGTCGCCAAGTTCTAACAAGTTGCTTAAAGGACATCCGGTTTATTTATATTTAGTTAGCTAGTGAAATTAGTCATACCACTGGAAGCAAGGTATGCTAGCTTTATCTCTCTGCTGCTGCTCTCTAGTGAGCAAGTTGAAAATTAAATATAAAGTTCAAAATGTCCATATATTGGGTCTTTTTAATTTCAGGTTTTACATTTTCAGTCTCTTGTCTATTTTTTTTTTAAATCCTCAACTTCACAATAAAACATGAAAAAATGTGTCAGCACTATTTTTTGCAATTGCTGTTTCTGAATTTACCTTTCCATAACCTGGAACATTTAGAATGGAAAACTGGAAAATGCATTACAAAACACACTGAAACAATCCTGCCCCTACTGAAGAGATGGACTAATTTACATCATTTTTTTCCAGGGCTACTCATCTCTAAGGTATGTGGTGTGGGGAGGGGATTTTTGGATTGTTTTATTTGGTTTGAAGTGATGGTTTTTGTTTGTTTTTAAATATAACCTGCTATATACCACACTAAATGCACACATCAAAAGAATATTTCCCATCACAAGGGACTACTCGTCCTCCTTCCTCACAACAACATGCTAGGGGAACAGACAGAACATTTTCAGGAATAACTATAGAAGCTTTGAATATTTTGGTATCAACAGTCAGAGACAGCAAAAGACGTTTTACACTAACTACAGGGGGGAAATAAACATCCAAGGCATCCTGTGAAGGTTACTATATTATCACTGTTTTCTCATCCTCTGCCCCACTCTTACTCTTTCCCTGTATCTTTCTCAGGATTAAACAGATGGTAAACAACAACTAATGCCAGTATAACTCCCCATCTGGCTCATAGATGTGTTTTTGCATAGGCTCATCAGAATCCCTGTTTCATCCCAAATCCTCCAGACACAGGTTCATCTCCATACATTGCATTTATTAACTATGTAATGAAGATGATAACTCCAAATACTAAGTAGCAGCTCATTTGGAACATAATAATGATTTTTAACTAACTAAAATATCAGAAGTGGGAATAGACCCAAGCCTCCTCAGGAACAGCTCCCTCATTATTTTTCTTGTTTAGATATTTGCCCTTTTTAAAAAAAAATCCAGTGATTTGGCATTTTCAAACAAGTAACACAAACAAAAAATAAGTAAACAGCAAATGGCTGATCATAAAAAGGCAAATCATTAAAAAAAGTGTATAAAGACAAAGGCTTATCTGAAGTACAGCTTAACTTGCTACATGAGTTATCACTGCAAGATTCACAAAAGCAAGACAGAGTGACAGGGCCAATTTTTTCTCTTCCTAATCAACAACATTCTGGCTGTGTCAGTCAAACATCATTTTGTTCTCCTGTTAATGTCAAAGTGTAGTAGTCAGAAAATTCACACCTTGGAGGATTTAACCAAACGGTTTAAGCACTGGAATCAGTGGAATCTCAGGAGGCTAATAGGGACAAAAATACATCAGATTATGTGAAGAAATCTAAGGCAATGTGTTGAAGAGCGGACATATTGGCATCCAAGTGAGGGCCAAGAATGCTAGTGTCATGAACGGTCATTAGTTCATCCAGTCAGTGTCCTCAGACCTCAAATTTTCTAGGTATTTGTGAATAACCAAACTGATAAATGTACACAAAGGCTGCAGTGAAGGATAAATTTGTTAGAACACTAACTCTCTATCACATAAATGAACATAAGATAATTAGAATGGCAATACAAGAGCACGAAATTAAGGCTAAATCCTGGTGGAAAGCCAACATAACCAACTGACTGGGGATTCTCCCTGCATAGGAGAATCTGTAGGTAGTGTACGGCTATAGTTAACTCTGTGCCATCACCTTCCTGGCCACGGTGTAGGAGACGTTTCAGTGGGATAGCTGGAGCACTACTGTGCTTCAGTGATCTCCAAACACTGAAGTGGCCCTTTGCGGGCCGTATCAGCCAATGCATGTTAAAGCAGTCCTGAAGTTGTTCTAAGTTTCTCCTAGGGGATAGAAGGAGAAAGACAGCTAGCTGGGAGATGGGAAGGAGACCACTGAACTACTTCTGGCAGAGGAGTGTGCATGGGATACAAAGATCAGCCTTTGGATGGTTAAGTGTGTCATGTGAAGACAGGTAGTAGGGAGGGAAGGAAGAGCAGGAAAGACAGCCAAAACACATGAGGGAGAGAAAAGCAGCCACAAAGGACAGGGTTAATAGAAGGAAGCAGAAAGGGGGAAGTAGCCAAAACACTAGAATGGGACAGAGTCAGGGGAAATCTCAGGGTTCATGGGAAGTCATAGGTACAGGAGGCAAAAGGTAGAAACCATGGGGATAGAGAGGACCAACACTTCTCAAGTATTGATTTGAAAATCAGCCACGGATATGAAGAAATTTTAATTTTTTCTCTACATAAAATCCACTCAGAATTGAACATAACCCCTGCCAGCTTTCAGATCTCCAGTTTATTTAGAAAATTGATCCTGCAATACTCTTCTCATCTAGACAGCTATGTGTATGAATAGTTCTTGCTCATGTGATTAACCCGACTGATTTACATGGGATTTCTTACATGAGCAAAGTTTTACAGGCTTTAGCCCTAAATCTGTTTAACAAGAGTTTCTTATTCCTCCATTTGTGCTTGCACACGGGTTTGAAAGCACAGTGGTTTTGCTCACGATACTGAGCTACTGGTAGGAATAATGTTTTAAGAGCACTGAAAGTATTCACTTTGAAAATAAACTATGTCAAGAGCCACAGGAACTATGCAAACATTTGAAGTGTTTTGGGGCCCAAATTTGGGGCCTGATTGTGCAAGACCGAGTGCTCTCATCTTCTACTGATATTCTGCAGTGCTTGTCATGGGTGCTGAGCGCCTTACAGGCTTGGGCCCTTTTTATTGTTCTCTAAAATTTACTAAAACTCATAATTCATGACCAATCCACTGGTCCATCTGAAAACATGTTCTTAAACATGACAACGTATTGCTTAATTTTCAAAATTCAGTGACAAGTAAACTGCAAGACAGGTTTCCAGTTGTCAGAACTCCCTTGCCAGAAAAATCTGAGACTATTGTTGGCCTCTTATTTACAAAAGCTGATCCTTAAAGTCTTCAGAGATTTTTCCAGCACTGCATTGTGTGCTGATCTGTGAGCATGAGCAGAACTCGTCGTTGGCCATCAGCATCATGCTGCTCTTGAGCATAAAACTGCCAAAAAGCACCATGAAATTGATGGCCAAGGGTGCAATGATTAAGACCTGTTTTTCTCAACTCAAGACTCAGTAAGCTTCTATCAATATCTGTCTACTTATACCTAAACTGAAAGTTTTAGTTACACACCATGCTCTCCACCCCCAGTTCACTCCAGGGTCTATACAGGCAGAAGCCAACACAGACCGCAGCAGAAAACCCACAAGATAAAAAGTTTGCATGGGGGAAGGGGAGGGATTAGAAGCTTCAGACACTCATTCTTGAGTGCCAGGGGATCCACAGAAGACCAGAGACACAGAATAGGGTAGCACTGACCAGGAAACTGGCATGCATAGAGCAGTCAAGGAATGTGCTGATTCAGCACATCACTTGCTGCATTTTCCTTTGGCCAGCTTCAATGGAAGTCCAAGCAGAGATTTACATTCTCCTCAATCAGCATCATTGAGGCTTGTTGACACAAAGGGAGACATTGTGCACCTCCCTGCTTCAGAGTCTGTGAATCTGGAAGGATATATAGAAGGATTCACTAGCTAAACTTTGAAGACTTAGATAGTGTTTATAGGACAGGACTAACAATATTGCTAATCCTAGTAATATCCAGCCATTTTATACAGCATTATATGAACTATAAAATACTCACTAATGGTTGTGCATTCAGTCTAACAATGAGTTCTGCTCATGTTCACTTAGGATTGTCACTTGTGATAGTGTGTCTAATGAAATAAACTCAGGAACACTATGGCTTCATGCAATTACTATACAGAATATTTTGACATCCCCACAGTGCATCAGAACATCACACCATGGAAAAACTGCACTCCATCACATGGATTCAAATGTGTGGTTTTTTTGGAATGTAGTGTTGTAGTATGATATTTTATATTTTGGTACCTTGCTTCCAGAAACCTGGAAAATCAAGAAATACAAGTACCTATGACAACAGATCACTTATGTAGATCAAGATTGAAAAATGTACTCAACACTAGACCAGGAACCAAAATTTCCATTCATGGGAAATTCTGCAGTTTTTAAATTTTTGTTGCTCAGCAGAACAAAAACAAATAACTTAGAAATTTCCCACACACCCATTTTGAAAAAAAAATTCATTTCAGCTCAATAAAAACATTTCATTTCAATTTTGATATTTGTAAATGTACTTTTTTTATACAATATAAAAACTTTTGAAACAGTAATTTTGATACAAAAAAATTAAATATTCCATCTTTAAAAGTTGAAATGGATCATTCTGACCTTATCAAAATGCTTTAAATTTCCTGCCCTCTAAAATGGAATGTTGCCAAAAATCAACCTGTTCTTACAGAAAGGTTTTGGTTTTAACAAAATCACTGAAAAATTTTGGAACAATGTTCCATCAGAACACTTTTGACCAGCTCTGTCCGCTACCTATCAGCATGAAGACTCAGCCCACTAGCCAGGGTGAAAAGTTTCTGGACAATCACAAATTCATAGAGTTTTAGGCCAGAAGGGATCATCATGATCATCTAGTCTGACCTGTACATTGCAGGCCACAGAACCTCACCCACCCACTCCTGTAATAGACCCTTAACCTCTGGCTGAGTTATGATCATGCTCTCCAAAGCCATATCCATGGCAATTTCTAGGAATAAAGAGGTTGCATACTGTTTATTGTGTAGCCTCTTTTAGCACTGTATTTTCTACTTCAATACACCAGGTAAAACATAAGCACAACAGTATATTTCCTAATTCTCTCTTAGTTCATTCATAAACCTCCTGCATTTGATTTGGGCTAAACTGCCTAAGCCATCTGGGATCATTATGATCACCCCTTGCAGAGGGAAGTCTTGCAAATCTTCCCAACCCCTTCAAAATAGAGCATGATCCATGTTTTTTTCCTCTGTTGAAGTTTTTGAAATGTTTCTCTAGAACACAAGCGAAAAGGATGAACCACTACTTCCAAATGAACTGCCAAAAACACCACCCTCAAATTTACAGCCTCTAGAATGAACACCATATGCTCTATGAACAGCCTACACAAGTTTGGGGATGTGTGGAGGGTAATGTCATCCAAAATTTATGCGACAGACTCAACGGTAACCACAATTTATTTAATTCAACACATTGTATCCATCAAACAAAAATGTAGATCTTTACCATCCTAAGGCTTCAAAAATTTTGTTACCATGGAAGTAATAATTATGGGTTCTGTGGATGCTTCTTCACATTAAACCAATATATCCAGATACATGTGCTACTGCATACATGTCAACTGTCAATATTTAGGAGGGACAATTCCTATTTTTCATTTACTATCCCTCCATAAAACTCTTACTCCCATGTATTTCGATGAGGGTAGGTGGTGTGTTCTGTTTTACAGATTTCAATTCATGGTAGGTATGTAGAGGCACGGCTCTCTGTAACATAAATCTTCTACTCCACATATTACTATTGCTCAGAAGCACTATATGGAGTTAGTGCAATCAGAGACCTCTATTTTTGTTTAACAAGTTATAGCTTTTTAGGACATGCAGTAAATAAACAAACTCCCAACATTTTTCAAGATATTTAAAAATGAACAGGACTTAATTTCTTCGGCATAGCATTCTGACATTTCAAGAGGAAAAAAACCAACTCAGCATGAATATACTCAAGTTTACTTAAATGTACTGTACTTAGCATAACTTTTGAAATGTCATATTTCTGGGATGAACAGCACGGGTACAGTTTTCACAATTTAGATTACTACAAGGAGCAGAAATACACAATAAAACATATATTCATATTACTGTATCAGCAAATTCCTGCACTGTGCAGCAGATTGCATGTGCTGTATCTGTAATGAAACAAAAAGGAATGTTGCATACTTACATTCAAGGCATGCCAGCTGAGATGTGCTGTGCCACAACCACCTTTGACTTGGACCACTAAACTGGTACAAGCCTTGATTAGTATGCCATAAAGTGTGAAGTATGTCATATACATGTGTTTTGGTTGCAATATGCCACCAAAGAGCAGCACCATACTACAGTTTAAGTATTACACCCAAACTGAAAGCAGGTGTTTGACATGCTTTTTATTAAATGGACATAAATAAAAACACATGCTACACAACTCAAACCCTTGTCTTAAGGAATCTACTAACAAGTTTCCTACTCTTAATTAGGTCGTCATTCAGTTATCAAAAAAATTTCTGTATGATATTATTTCAGATGCAGAATACATTCATTTTGATAGTATATTAAATCATAAATATGTTTTAGATTAGTTAAAAGTTATGACAGTTTACTTTTAAATAAATATAGCATGGTTTTAGAGAATCATTACAACAGAAAAATCTTCAGTTCTAATGACAATATTGCCTATAGTAATGCTTATCTATGTTCATTTTTATTCAGGCAGAAAATTGACATTTGAATGGTTTATTTTTAAAGGGAATGCAGTATCCCCATTAAAAGAAACTCCTTCTGCTCTTTATACAAGTACTTGCAATATTTGTTTGAACATATGGTAAAAGTGATTAACTTTATTAGCAACTATATATAAACTAAACATTTTAGCAAGAAATTGGGAGACAAGTTTCTCAGGCCTGGAAGTATCTGCGCACTGAAGCGCTATCATATGGATCTCCACATCATTCCCTTATAATGTGATTTGTGCAACAAATTTGTAGCAAGAGTTAAATAAAGGAGCCACTTGCTCACCTTTTGAGCAACAAGTAAGGCATTGCACACGGCAAAGGTAGAGATATGCTCAGGGTGAACAGCGGCAAGGAAAAAACTTCAGCCTCTTTGTGGCCTAGCCAGTAAGACAATAAAAACTGCTTTGGAAAAGAAGGAAGGAAGGCAAAAGAAGAGCCATAATGAACAAACTAGGGGTGAGGGCAGTGCCGTAAGGAGGGCAAGGCAAGTGAGGCACTTGCCTCAGGCGTGGAAAGCTGAGGGGCACAGAAAAAGTCTTCCCTGTCAGAAGGAAAGCTGTGGCTCTCCCAGCTGCTGCAGCCTCTATGGCAACAAGAGACACTGGCTGGCAGAGGGCTGAGGGTGAGCAGCCAGCTGCAGCACATCAGGAGGGAGAGGGGGAGAAGGGAGGCACACATGTGCTTCGCAGCCCCCCCCTCCCCCGGCACCCACCTGGAGATGCTGTGGGGGCTTCCGGTGGGAGACAGACAGGATCATTGGCAGTGTGCCTCACTCACCTGAGCAGCTGCCGGGGCTTCTGGTGACTGTTTGACCCTGTGATCCACCCCCTCCCCCAGCCACCACTCCTGCAAACTGGGCAAGGCACAGCCCCATCCCCTACCCCCAGTGAGGCTATGGCAAGGGGCAGCAGGGGAGGAAGAAAGCCACATGTGATGGCAGTCCCCTCCCCCCCAGCACCCCTCCCAGGCCCCCAAACTCTGTCCCAGAGCATGCACCCAGCCCTCTGCACTCCCTCCCAGAGCCTGCATCCCTCCACCCATCCTGCACCCCACCTTGGCCCGCAGGGTCAGTGCAAGGATATTGCACCCTAGGCGAAACTTCCACCTTGTGCTTCCCACTCCCAATCCCACCCCTCCCCCCGGAGCAGGGGCTGGCTGGAAACAAGGGAGTGCGGGGCTGGCTGGCTTCGGGCAGGGGAGTGCAGCAGGGGCTGGCTGGAGACAGGGGGTGTGGGCTTGGCTGGAGGCAGGGCACGGGGGTGCAGCAGGGGCTGGCTGGAGGCAGGGGGTGTGGGGCTGGCATGGGGGTTTCTGGCAGCGGAGGAAGAAGGTGAAAGGAGGCGAGTGGTGGACTGACTAGGAGGGACACAGCAAGTCAGCGTGAGAATAGGGGGTGAAGAGGGGTGTGATGGTGGGACCGAGCGGAAAGGGGGCGGGTCCTATTTTACTGCTGTGATCTGGTCACCCTATGAATGCCGTTTCTTCTCCTCCCCTTCCTTTTCGGGTCACAGCTGTTTTGGGGGGAGTGGCACTGGGGAAGGAGGGTTTGTTTCCACAAGGCAGGCAGTGCTGGGGTTGGGGGGGATTGCATCCGTGGGGCCAGGCGGCGCTGGGGAGTGTGTGTGTGTTTCGGGGGGCCTGGATGGTGCTGGGGGGGCACAATTTTATATTCTTGCCTCAGGTGCAAAAATAGCTAGTTACAGCTCTGGATGAGGGTGACCAAAAAGACAATATATTGTTTCATTTACTGGGACAAATCTGTGTCTCTGTTTTTGACTCAATTTAAATGTTTGTTTCTTAGAGCTACAATCCATTTGGAACCAATCACTTAGTTATGGAAACAATTAGAAGGAAAGAACATTTCGCAAGAATTCTCCCCCGCCCCTGAGATTTTTCCCAATTCTTCCTTCAGCTTGTATAGGTGAGTAAAAAAAAGCAACAGATCTGGGATGAAATGTTGGCTCTACTGAAGTCAATGGAAAAAACTCCCACTGACTTCAGTAAGGTCAGGATTTCATCCTTGATCTCCAAGCCCTGTGGACACCTGGAGTGAGATCTTACCCCTGCTTCTGGCTCCTTTACGCCAGGTAAAATGGCTGCAGTTGCATCAAGGGAGTCTAAAGCCTCTATATCCTCCCAGGAGAGAATTCCCCTGGTGCAGGCTCTGCAGAGATGCCCATAATGCTGCTTTCCAAGGATCCCCTCACAACCACTGGCTTAGAGGCAGTGATAGAGGTGGGAAGGGTTTGTCAGCCAGCACACAGCACTGCAGAGATTCTCAGAAGTGCTGCAGCCCACAGGGCAATCCTGAGAGGCTGTTGTAATTTAGGCCGCACTGGTAACATGTCTAAGTTATAACCAGGGCTGTGGAGCAGCCCAGAATTAGGCAGGCACCAAGCTGGCTAAAAGCTAACTCAACTTCCCCTTCTCCCAGGGCTGAGAGTTCTGTGCTGCACCTCTTAGAAGTGCAGCACAGAACAATGAGGACCAGGCAAAAAGGCAGGAGGATCTACTGAGGACAGAGCCATCTGTCCCTCCTAGGGTGACCAGATGTCCCTATTTTATAGGGACAGTCCCGATTTTTGGGTCTTTTCCTTATATAGGCTCCTATTACCTCCCACCCCATCTCCCGATTTTTCACACTTCTTGTCTGGTCACCCTCATCCCTCCATACAAACTCCAGGGCCCCCTACAGCTCCTGGCAGCAGCCTGGGAACTGTAAATGGGGAGCAGCCCTGGGCTCCTTTTAAGGTGGTATCCCAGCGCACAGGGGACTCGGCACAAAATAAAGTATGGTGCTGGATTACCTTTGGTGCAGTTTCCATGGGACTTGGGAGGGATCTATTATGTATCTTACTGTTCCTGATCCCAGCTTTCCTCCCCATACACAGGTCTGCGAGACAGTCAAACCCTTCCCCTACTTTCTATGCAGAGAGACCTGTGAGAGAGTTCTAGAAGAATGATCACATCCTCCCAAGAAAGGATATAAGGAGTTTAGACCATGGCAATAACTATTTGCTGTTTCATTTAAATTACAGCCTTGGTTTTCAGAGGTCTGTGTTGTAACTGTAAAACTTTAAATTACTAAAAATTCTGCTGACTCTTTGATTATTTAAAGGAATTATCTGTTTACACATTGATGGATCACAGGTGTTTCAGAATTAACTACAAAATCAAAATGCATTAAGGGTTATATTTTCCATGCAGCTATGGAAGATTTTACCACACAACTTCTATTAGCAATAAGGATGATTAGTGGTGAAAATCCTGTGTAACACACTGGAAATGTAACCCACAGAACTTCTTATATATGCAGTTGGATAAGCCTGTTTTATAAAACCATGAAGTACCAATGAGCTGTTCGTTTTAATTAAATACTGTTTGATGAGACGGAGTTTCATTCATTGACTTTGTGTAATTAATTTGTTTTAAGTAAAAGCTTAATAAATTCTAAACAGTCACAAAGGTTTGCAGAAGACTTCAAAGGACAGTATTTGATATAAAGACTGATTATAAACAGTATTCTTGTGCCCCATCTGAGTCCAATAGAGTCAGTCTTAATCCATTGCCATAATCACAAGACCAACCCTCCTTTTTCTTTAAATTCAGGAAACACAAATCAATTTGTAGGCAACAATTATCTTAAATCCCAAGGAGTCTGTAATCTTATAGTTTCTCCTTTAAAAAGTTTCTCCTTCTACAGCTAGTACTGGTAGCTTATTCCATATATTAACCACCATGTAAAATAATTTTGCCTGAATTGCTTGTACACTAGCTCCCTTCCTCAGCACTGGTCCACAACTTCTGCTTTTCCAAATAGTTCCCTCAAACATTCTACTTACGACAATGTGTTCCTTCAGAAGATTTCCCCTCCCAAAAATCCATACAACTGAGTCTCTTTCTAACTTGTAAAGGCCAAGACCAGTAATCTTGTCTTTATAGTTCATACCCCTAAACTCTGACTTATTTTGGCCTCACATGCTACACTTTCAAACGGTGTCTGTAACATGAGACTTAAAAAGTTTTGTTTGCCCCTTTAAAAAAAAAAAAAAAAGCAGCGCTTGGGTACATTAGGAAAACCGTATACATTTTATATCTGTGCAACAGAATTCCCAAGAGCTAACCATTCTTATATTGAGTAAATAACAGGCCACAAGAGACTATGGTTTATTTCAACCATCTAACAGTGGAAAAGGAAGAATAAAATATAATTGTTGGCTTGTCTCTGTCTTCCACCAATGTTGTATAGTTAATATATTTCATGACAGTTAAGGTTTACACAGTTTTAAACATCCTCTCCCTCCAAAAATTATCTGAATGGATTTACTGCTTGGAAAGGATTCATGAAAGTACTTGCAACCTATTTTTAATAAGCTTCCACACCTCCACTGTTTTCAGCAGCCCTGAAAATTCAACAGGGACAAAACCTCAAGGCTACAGATGAGCATTTTGGTTCTGCTATGAAAAATGTTGGCAGCGTGTCAAAATTTTAATTGATCATAAATCCCTTCCTTGACTAGCATCATGCCCTGAACCATCATATAGACCCAGAGGCCCATCCCACCCCCCAGAGGCACTACATGTGGGAGCTCCTGCCTATACATTCTGAGGCAGGAGAAAACAGAGAGATGTGCTAGGCTTCTCTCATAAACCCGCTAGACAAAGCACATGACCCCAGCAGCTCATTCGCAACTGAGGGCAAGATAATCACCCATCTCCTCAGAGGAGTAAAGAAACAGATGGCCAGAGTCAGATCCAATCCCACTCCAATCATCCCCCTAGACCCAGCAGGCCATTCTCTCCACCCCACCCAGGATAACTGCCTTCTCCTGCTATTAGCAAATGCAGCTAGTCCAATAGCTGAGGTTGCAGTATTCCGTGCTGCAATGCTGAAGGTTCAAAGCTAAATGACTGATGCATGAAGAAAAGGAGTTGATTACAATTGCTATAGGGGAATGTGTTGGGTTTTTTTTAATTTTCTTTACGAACAACCTTAACCAAAAATATGTTAAAACAAAAAAGTTAAGTTGCAAAGTCAAGCACTTGAAAGTTAAGAAATGTCATATTTATGGTTGCCTGTGCAACCTTAATTCTGTCCTCTTCTGCATATGCTTTACAATATAATCTAATTACTTGATGACATTTTCTCCACAAGACAACTGCCTCACTCAGTGCTCATGATGTACAGACAAAGAAGTAGTAATAAAGGGCCATGGACAACTATAAATATGGCATTCCCTAACTTCTACAACCTAAACAATTTTGTTTATTTTTTGGTATGTAATTGATATAGAAACAATGAAATAATGAACTGTTAGAGCAAACCAGATTGCACATGTATTATTTTTTAACATGCTTTCCAAGCATCTCTTTTCCTCATTTTACACAAGAGCTGTCTTAAGAGGATCACAAGGATATCAAAAGTACAAACTACCTCAGTACAGTGATATCATTAGAATTCTCTTCCAGGCTGAGTGCTCTATCTTCAGGTTCCAGTGTATCCAAACAAAAATAAACGAACAAAAACAAACAAACAAATGAAAAAGAGTGTATCTGTATGTTTCATCTGTTGGAAATTGGGGTGGAGGTGTGGGGGGGGTCTAATAAAATAAAAACTGAAATCAGCGAACCGAAAGATATTTTGTACCCGTCCAGTCTACAGTATTGGAACTTTTCTCACAAAAAAAGACATACTGCCAATGAAAAAGCTTTAAGTGCACAAGACTGTTGACTATGACAGAGACTTCCATAACAATGAAAAATTAATATTTTCTGAGTGTTTCACTGTGGCTACTTCTATGCACATTTTGAAGTCACAGTGATTCAAAACCATGTTTACTTCTAGTGTGCAAAGAGGGTAATATGTAACAAGTTATAATCTAAAAAAATTAATAGAAAAAATATAGTCCACTCTCTAATTAATTACAAATTTTCAGTCAAATGTGTCTTGTCGCTTTTAAAATCAGAAGATAAAAAAGTTGGGCTGATAACGGATTCTACATTTGCATCCACAATTGCATGGGCAACTATAATTGCGAAGAGCTGACAGTCTCTCCACAATATGAAATCATCTTTTAAAATCAAATTTTGGCTGTTAGGGTTTACTGAATAGATTTTAAACCTTTTTTCCTGTTTGTGTACTCAGTGCATTTGACTTGGCATTTGTATATAGTCAGTTTCACGGTTCACACTCCTCAATAAGTCAATTTCCCCCTATTGTTGGCATCGTTCTTCTACACAGCAACAGGATGAGAAAAACATTTTAAAAAACAGGAAAAATTATTGTAAACCAACAAAAATAAGTCTCAGAGGCAGATTTGGGACCCAAAAAGTACTTTTAAACTCATTTTTTGAGAATAGTTACATTTGCAGTTCATTGTATCCCTTTAAATATTATCCACCATTCCCCAAGAGCAATTCCAGGTACTGTCACCTTCTTCTCTAAACAATTCTTCCTGAACTGTGAATCCACACAAACATCCAACACCATCATCACAGAGTTCTAGTTTAGACACATGCTCATTTTGGCAAACATCCCTACAATAAATATTATTAACCTCTTATGTGGGCATTTATAAAATATTCACAGTATATGAAGCAGACACAGCATTCCAGCTTCCCAAGGAATAACAGCCTCAAAAGTTTAACAAGTCAATAAAACTGGACTTGTCTTATATAGCCAGGACATCTGCTTGAGGAAGATAAATGTGAATGGTTATCCTATGCCCAAATAAGTGCACACCATACCCTACAGTGCAGCTGTCTGACAATTTCCAAATGTATAATTTACTAAGATAATGACAGGACCATTGCAGTGTGTTAAAAAGGAATCATGAGACTATGTACCACAGTCACAGAACATTTCTAAAGACGCAGTGCGTATCTGCTACAAAAATACTTCTGAAATTCAACTCCCACCCTTTTAATTCTTCCTCTTCAATCCCAACCTAAATCAATACTACTTTTCCTAAAACTATGTTGACCACTCTTAATGAAGCTGTGATTTCCTAAGTGTTCTCCCATGTGATATATTAAAATAGTTTTTAATACTTTCCATACAATCAAATTTCTGTAATTTCCTGATGTGTCCTGAGGCTGTTTCTTAAATACTGGTATTCTATTGACTCTTTACAAGTCTTCAGAGATCTCCCTGAAGCTAAGTAAGCATTTAAAAAATGGTAGCCAAGGCACTCCCTTTAACATTCCTGGATTTAGGTTGTACATTTGGGTTCTTTAGTATTAATTTGGGAAGGTGAGAGAAGTGATTGTCACTTTTATATTTTTATCTTTTCCAATTAATCTCATTTGTGATGTACCTCCTCAAACCTCCGTCCCTTTAATTTTAAAATAAAATAAAGTCTAATATCTTTTGTTACATTCAAATCATCCACTATTCATCTTAAGATGATAAATATTTTTCCCAAACATGTGATGATGCATTTCTTAAACACTGCTATTATGAGTTTCGGTTCCTGCCTTACATAATTATTTTCTCTTCATCTTTTTACTTGAACTTAGCTTCAAAATATGTTGGTAAAGAAAAGCAACTAACTCCCACAACAGTTGAGAAACCAAAAACATGACATTTTGTCAATTGATTATAGAATAGTCTATCAAAAGGGTTACAAGAGAGGGCTCCAGTTTGTTTGTTTGTGTGGGTTTTTTGTTTGTTTTGTTTGTATTTTCCTCTATACAGCACTAACATATTAAAAAATGACAAGCACTATATATACACCACTATCTTGCTAACAGTACACAACTTAGAACAGCAATACTGCTTTTCTTCCCTTCAAATATGAAATGCAGAATTGTTCTGAGCTCCTTGGTGTTAAAAAAAGAGAACTGGCGCCTATATGCAGTATTAAAAGTTACTAAGTAAGTTAAAATCCTGAAGGACAAATCTTTTTTGCAGGCTGATCAAAATGTTGATTATTCTTCCAAATATGTACAGCATAAAATTATTACTTTTTAAAAGGACTATCTTTTATTTGCCTTAATTTGTGTATTTATTTCAAAACAACAACGTGGAATTCATCCTGTGAGCAAGAACTTAGTTTAAGTGGTAAAGATCTATTTTCAGAACTACTTGATACATGAAACAACATCCATAATGTGTCAATTTCTAGGATTTTCAGTCAGTCAAACTATAGTTTCCGGCTCAAACTCTGGCTCTAATTAATAGACAAACTGTTCTGGAGGACACTGAGTTATAAGTGTTCCTTCCAGTCTATTCATTTATGTAAATAATCATTTTAAAATCATTTCTTCACTTTTTATTTTAGTAGGACCACAAGATCATAAAGAGTTAATTCTCCACACCCACATCATGGTTGTGTAATGAGGCTACAAAGACAAAGTGCATGGTCATTCTGGAGAGAAATCCACCTGCCCCGAACAACAGCTGCCCCAGCCTATGTATTAGAAAAGCTGACATAGTTTCTCGGTACCACTCGTTTAGGCTGTCAGAATTATTGAGTCAGCACTGTGAATCTTGCGACCCAAACCTTGCTCAGCACTAACCTCCATCCTGGTCTATTTAGCACACCCTGTAGCATGCAGGGGCTGTTGAAGTCCCTGCTGCAAGACTACTACTTTCCATGATTCTCCCAGTACACTCACACCATGGGGTTTAAACTGGCCCTAATATGAATGTTACTCAAAATGACTTACCATTTCCAGCAACTCTGGTTCTATGGAATCTTCTCATTCAACCTGTCTGCTTCCTATGTGACAAAATGTTTTTATTGCTTTGTAATCCTGTCAGCACTGCATAACCAACACAACAAAAAGAGAGTGAGCTAATCTAGCTCCTACATCACAAATTGAAGCAAGGTCACAATTTTGGTTTCAAGAGCATCACTGTAACTTTGGAATTAACTCAGTGAATTTGATACATTATTACACATTTAAACTGATGTCCCAGAGTGGAATTTGGCTCAGTACTGGGCCAAATCCTGTCCTGAGTTACAGACTAAAAATAGTGAGTTTCCACAGGTATAACAGAGAAAAATTTGTCCAAAGAAATGTTTAATGTTGATAAAAGTTATTGCTGCTCTTGCTGATATTGCTCTTGAAGAAATTAATCTAGCAAAGCTTGACTGTGAAATCTTAGGACTGAACTGGCAGGGCTGGCATTTAAGGGGTGGAGACACTGTTTTAACTTGTAAACTGGCCAAATTTGATCTGAAAGTTATTGGCAGACAATTAACATGAAACTTCATTATATCACTTTTACGTATTTTTAGACTTTAGGGACCAGTCCGGAAAATTAAATATGGATTCAGCCCTAATCAGCAAAATTTTTCATTTAATAATTTTACTACATGTTTTAGAATAAGGAGGATAAATTTGCAGTAATAGTTACACAAAGCATTATTATGGAATAGAGAACCAGTAATATAACAATTAATTTATTTTCCCCTCAGCAATGGAGAATAAATATTCATATTTTCACTATGAATATATGGAGGTTACTTACCTGTAACTGGAGGTTCTTGTGGTTCCTATATATACTCCAACATGGGATAAGCATGTGCACTATGTGTCTGAGTCTGGAATTTTTTACAAACAGTGTCCATTGGCCCATACATGTGCTGTAGCTCTCCTTGAGTTCTGAACCAGGAGCATAAAAGGTGGTGTGGGCCAATGCCTCTCCAGTTTCTCATTCTTAGCACAGTTCCAAGGGGATGAAGGGAAGATAGTGGAATACAGATAGGGACCACAAAAGAACTTCCAGTTACACATTAAGTAACCTCCACTTTTTTTTTGTGTGATGGTCCCTATGTATATTACACACGTGATAGATTAACAAGCAGAAGTCAGACGGGGGTGGGCGCAAGGACACAGAAGTGATAGATGACTGTAGTACTGCTGTCCCCACAGTTGACAACAGACCAAAGCATAACGTCCCATGAAGATATGCAAGTCACTGCCCTATATAGCTCTAAGAGGGGTACATCTCAGCCAAATGCCAGGCCCTAAATTGCAGTGGTCCTAGATTGGGGTGTTTGAACCTGCCCGGTGCTGCATTAGAAAGTGTGCCAATGTGGGGATGTTCATGGGTGGGTGAACAGAGAGCTCCAGCAGATCCATTAATCAGACCTGTTTCAGCCAGCTGGGCACAATCAGGGTGACTCAAGCTCTGTCTTTGCAGATTTTTCCGTAGAACTTGTGGTATTAATGGGATAAGAGGGAAGACATACCCCGGGCAACCCCTTCATGACACCAGTAGGGCATCTCCCATCTACTCTGGAGCACTACAACGGAAGTTTCCTGTTCTCCCCTGAGGTGAAATAGGCTGCAGATGGGGTTATGTGCTCACTGATGCACCAAGTCCTGTGAGTGACTGCCTCTATGCACAGAGGGAGAGATTTCTCTCCCTCTTGCTTGTTTATATAAAATATTATTATGTTGTCTGACTCTGTTTGGCTATGTCTGGACGAGATGAGTGAGAGGAAGCTGTAGCAGGTTCAACGGACTGCCTGGAGTTCTAGTAAATTGATATGCATTCTGGACTCCCATAGGGTCCAGACGCCTTGTGCCATATGATTGTTCACGTGAGCACCCCAAGAGGGAGGTGTCAGTAATGACGGCTGCTTTGGGAGTTGGTGTGAGGAGAAGGGTCCTCACCCGAACCTCCTCCAGTTATGTCCACCAGCTGAGAGAGTCTAAATCTTTGAGCAAAACTGTCACCCTGCCGTTAACGTTGTTCTTTTCTGGCAAGTACACTGAGAGAAGTCAGGCTGGTAGGCAGCAAAGGTGAATGGCACCACATGTGTATGAGGCCATGTGGTCACAGAGGGGAAGACAAGTCCTAACTGATGTCCTAGGTCTGATAGTGACCTGATGTATGACAGCGCACATTGCCCGAAACTCTCAAGAGGTAGACAAACTCTTGCTGTAGTCACGTCCAACATTACCCTTATCAAATTTATGAATCTCATGGGGTTCAACATGGATTTTTTTGTGATTAACAGACACGCTGAGGGAAGGCAGAAGCCTGAGCAGAACACTGATTGCCTACTGGACTTCCTTATAGCAACTGCCCATCCCAAACCAATCATCAAGGAGAGGAATTTATAGTCTTCCCTTACTTTTCATCCCAGCTGCCACTACTGAAAAACTTTTGTAAAGTCCCTAGGTGCTGTAGCCAGACTGAAAGGAAAGACTCTGAATTGGCAATGCTCTTTATTGAAGAGGAACCTCCTGTGGACTGAGAGGATGTCTATATGAAAAATATGCATCTTTCATGTCAAGAGCCAAGAACCATGTGTCCTCCTTACTAGGGCTCTGCATGATACCATAATATAAATATTTACTACTAATAAAGAGAAATTCTGAGGGGAAACATGTCACATGAAAACCATAAATATGAATGCAATAAGTTAGCAATACAAGTGAAATCAATCTCTGCTCAGTCCTAAACCAGGCATTGGTGTCAAATGTACAGAAGAATCATGCTTTAAACAATGAACTTCATTTCAACTACCTACACAATCCTATTTAGAAGTCCCTGTGCCTCTTTCTCCTTTAGAGAATATACCTGCAAATAGAACGCACAGAACCGTTATTGTACTGAACACATGGACAGCCCCCAGCTATTGTAGGCAATCAAATCACTAGGTATGAACAAAGCTGTTACATATACACAAAAAAACCCAAAAGAATTGGACAACATAAATCACCTTCATTCTCTATTTACAGAGAATCACTCACATTCATCATGACCTTCCACAAATTTGTTTTGCCAAGTCAGGGTTATCCAGCAAATAATCTATTCTGAACAAGCCTAAGAACAGCAGTACCTGTTTCTATAAATAGGCCTATCTGGTAAAGCAATCTAATCTTCAACCTTACTTTGTGTTTCTGCCCAGACTGAATGGCTTCAGAACAAGTATAAGACATAATAAAAGAAACAAAGGCAGTTGAGATAATGATGAAGCACTGGAATCTTACCCATCGCTGGGGTCAACTACCTCTGTGTATCACAGAACCACTGACTGATGCTGACAGCTTTGTAACTAATCATCCTTGAAACACGTAGTAGGTAAGTTTACAGTACAATGATAGAATATGTTAAGCATTTTAGTATAACATTTTTGTTTAATAAAAAGTATGAAGCACTTTCTGCTTCACAAAGGAATGGAAACACAGGGAACAAGATGACAGTTTGTGTTTTTTTAAGTGGTTGAAAATTAGAGGTACCAGAAATATATAAAATCTTCAGCATTAGTTTTTACTTTATATTTAGGCATTCACAGCTTGTGCAACCCCAAAAACGTGTGAAGGAAATGCTATATATTTCTAGGCATGCACACATCATATTTTCAATCATCAAAACTTGTCACCAGCACTAACCATTAATATAGCCATTTGGCTATTTCAGTTCAGAGGGATTACATATTTTAGAATCCTCTCATAAATCTCCGTCTCTCCTCTCTCCATTTACAAAGAGCCAGACACTTTACCTCATCACTTCAATGTGGACAAAAAAAGCTAGTTAGTGA
Source organism: Gopherus evgoodei (assembly GCF_007399415.2). NCBI lineage: Eukaryota > Metazoa > Chordata > Testudines > Testudinidae > Gopherus > Gopherus evgoodei. Next base: position 35,364,046 of record NC_044323.1, read on the forward strand.
AACAGTCTTGCCATGGAGGTAATACATTGGTGGTTTAGTGGTCCCTGAATTCCTACTCATCACACTCTCCTAGCATTTAACACACTTCCCAGAATCCTCTACCAATGTGGAGGCAGCCATACTGACATTTTCTAAAATCCATTGGTTAAGCACTAGCTAAGGAGGCACTATGAGACAGCTACTTTGACATCCCAGAATGTACAGGGTTCTGAGTTCAATCTTTGAGGGGGCCACTTAGGGATCTGGGGCAAAAATCAGTACTTGGTCCTGCTGGTGAAGGCAGGGGGCTGGACTCGATGAGCTTTCAAGGTCCCTTCTAGTTCTAGGAGACTGGTATATCTCCTATTTAAAAAAAAAAAAAGGTTATAGGTACAAACAAACAGTGTTGTCATGAGTGGTGTGTGTGACAGGAGTATGCTTCTACTAGAAAACAGCATGACAGAATGGAGTCACTGTATTAGTAAAACCCCAAAAATCAATTTCAGAAACAACTGTTTGAAATTCACAATAAAATACCCCATAAATCCATATGAATACCTCAGATAGGCAACTTGGAAAATACTAGTGAGAGAACTTTAGCTCATTAATAAATGCTCAAATGAAACTGATGAATCGAGCCTTACAAGGTAAGTGCAACTTTTAAAATATAGAGGTTAAAAAATATAGTTCTCTGTCAGCCTGTAAAATGAACAACCACCACCATCCCTGAGGAAGAAATTACCTTGCAATACCTGAATGTATTAAATTTTGAAATGTATAAGCTCACTGAGCCTAAATTGCTCTGTATCATGACAAGTCTGTTATGGCATGCATATGTGTAAATGTACTATTGGACTTTTTGACACATCTCGGTATATACCACATACCAGAGATTACAATCTAGCCCCAAATATGGAGTAGCATGTGGTTGTGTGATGCTGAAAATACAGCTATAAGTTTGAGTGTTACAATATATACAAATCAAGCATAACTATTTAAAGCAGCCCAAAATGTAAAGTTTTAAATAAGTTTGAAGGAACTAGAAAGGTGCAGAATGATGCTCTGTGAAGAAAGAGTCTGGTAAGATTATGATCAGAGTCAAAATACGCCACGTAAAAACAGCTGCACCTTCCACTTCCTCAAAAAAAAAAAAAAAAAAAAAAAAAGCAAACCATTATGTATCAAAACACAAGTTAGTCGTATTTGGGAAAAACTCTCTGTTCTATTCTCTACATCACAGAAGAAAGTAAATAAAATAAAAGTATCCACAGACAGCACTAAGAAAAGCAACACCTACGAAATTCAAAGGGTGATAAATCTCTGTCCATTCTTTGTGAGGAAATAGGTGAAGAAGTCAAGGGAAACAAGTTGCAATTATAAACAGAGGAAGGAAAAACAAAAAGCTTATAACTATGCCAGTTCCAAGACAGTGCAGACAGAGATAAAGGGAGTCAGTTTCATCTTCACCAGATGCTCCATTTCAGAATCTGTGCTTAGCACCCATTTTTCCAACATTAATTTTCTTCTAAAGTTCCTGTGCAGAGAACACACATCAAAATAGAAAAATCTTGTTGTACATTTCCCTCACATTGGCTGGAAGAAAGAGAAATGTTTTTCATAGATGCTTAAAAAATGTATTAAAATATTTTCCTGCTTTAGTTTCAGTACTCAAATAAGGAAAAATTAATGGCATGCTGTAAATTATTTCATTTAGAAAAATAAAAACAGGATACAACACTAAAATTATTTCCCTGTCTCTGGAATCAAAAGAGTGACCATGACATTAAAACTGCAACAGATACACATACACCCTTAGGGTTTTTTCTACCTTCTGAAACAAAACATTTTGACACAGGATCAACCTTGCTATCCAGGTCCAGAGGAGGAGTTTTCTACATTATCCACCACTTATACAAGATTTTTTCCACTAAAATTCTGAAGTTCTTAGGTATAATTTTGTTTCAAGTTGTTTTATATACTTTACAGCCTCCTTTCTGATTTAGAGCTCCAGTTATTTTCTATGAGCCCTTCTGCTGCTGTTAATGGAGAAGAGGCAGTTGCTTCTGCAATAACTGTTCCCACTCTGCCACTCCACTAAGAACAATCAGCTTTATTTTGAATAGATGTCTTTGTTTTTTGCCATCTCACAGCATTGATATCCACTCTTTGATATGACCAGTGTCCAAAGTTTCAGCTATACTTGAAACCGAACCATTTCAAGCTATGTGTGTTTCAGTGTGTTCAACGGCCTGGTTTGTGTGATGTGTACATGTAACACCAGACCATTGCTGTTGGCAGGCAAAATCGAACCTGGGACCTCAGTGCATGAGCTGCTACCGCATGAGCTAAAAGCCAACTGCCTATTAGCCAAGACTGGAGTGGTCTCGGTGCCACTAGATGGGACAGAACCCCACACCCAGAAGGTCTGTGGGTTACATACACACACCATGCTCCCCACAACTGTTGCTGTTTGCAGTTATGGGATATGTGCCTGCCCAAGTGGATACATAGATAAAATACCACCTATTTGCAACCTGATAACATTGTTAGGTTTCATTTTGTCAATGGTTTGTTCCAATGGTTGTTTCCAATGGCTTTGTTCTGCTCTCATATCTGTGCACACTTCCTGAAAAGCGTGGGCTAAGCCTTCGCATAAATGCCTGCAGTCACTATGATAGGTGGTCACAAATTTCCCCCAGGCTGCTATTAAACAGGTTTCTGGGCAGAATTCATTACCAGGGAGTTCTGCCACCCTTGGATGTCTGTATCTCAACTGGTCAGGAACTCACTCTTTTTTACAATAATTATATATTTTATTTTTGGGGAGAGTGGTACAAGTATGTTTTATTGCTAACTAATGGTATCCTTCTCTGTGTTTCCCACAGGACTTGGCCCTACCCCAGTCTCAAAATAAAAAGGCATTTCTTCAGGACAGGCCCATAAGCAGGTAGAATTTCAACCCTGCTTAGAACATTGTATGCAGACAGGGCCGCGCAAGGAAGTTTTGCGACCTAAGCGAAACTTCCACCTTGCGCCCCCCCCAGCCCTGCAGCAGCTTCCTGCCCCCCCTCCACCCTGAGGTGTCCCCCCCGCAGTTCCCCCTCTCCCCCGAGGCACCCCCCCACGGCAGTTTCCTCCCCCCCAGGGAGCCGTGCAGCACCTCCCCACCCCAACTCACCTCTGCTCCACATCCTCCCCAAGCACGCCACCCACACTCTAATTCTCCTCCCAGGCTTGTGGCACCAAACAGCTGATTGGCGCTGCAAGCCTGGGAGGCGGGAGAACTGTAGCAGTGACTGCGCACTTGGGGAGAACCCGCTGTAAAAAAAATAATTGGAGGCACCACTTTTTGGCACCCCCAAATCTTGGTGCCCTAGGCAACCGCCTAGTTCATCTTAATGGTAGCACCGGCCCTGTACACAGACTGTACAAAGTTCAAACTTATCCTTTTCCTACGGTTTAGTTTTATTGGTAACTTAATCAGCCCATAACATAAATTTCACTCTAAACTTTCTCACCAAGCTTGTCTGTTCCTAAGTGTTTTCCTGCATGATCTCTCTGTGACACACACTTTTTTCCTCTGCACCTTTAGCTAACTGGAACCCACTGTAGCGTGAGCCAGAATTAATTACACTGCATCAGACTGGCTGGGTTCAAAAACCTGTTAGCTTGATGACTCAACAGAGAACCTTTGCATCCATGTATAGGGTTTTTGAGTCTGCCAATCTATAACAGGCAGGGCCTGCTCCAGAGTTTTTGCAGCCCCAAGTGGCGGGAAAAAGAGAAAAGCCATGATCGTAATTGGCGGCAGCTCCACTGCGCCACTTTCTTCTTTGGTAGCAATTCAGCTGCAGGTCCTTCCCTCGAAGTGGGTCCAAGGGACCCGCCGCCGAATTGCCACTGAAGATCCCGACGTGCCGCCCCTTCCCCTTGGCCACCCCAAGCACCTGCTTGCTGGCCTGGTGCCTGGAGCTGGCCCTAATAACAGGGCACCATTATATACATGAAGCTGGAGTCAGAACTAAAGGTCCCTGCTAGCTTTCTCAGGTCTGGCCATCTTCATTACCGATGCCATGACAACAGTCAGTAGCTGCCTGGGAAGGGATATATGCTCTTACTCCACCCTTTGACTGGGTACAATTAACAGGCCAGATTCAGTCATTACATTAAGAGTGGGATCCTGCCTGGAGAAAAAGCCAAAGAACTAACTGCTGCACAGTTGTACTGTGGGCTCACACAGGAACACTCTCTCATTTGAACTCTGCCAACTCTTTTTGTGCTTGTGGCATTTGCAAGGGAACAATGCTACTGATCTGCATCCCGCCTGTCTGGCCTAAATTCATTCATATCCACCCAGAGTGCTCTTGCATTCTTGCATAAACACTAAGCTAACAAACTTGCTGGCACTCATCTATTGTCTTTGTTAACCTTCAGATGCGGCACAAGAAAAAAGTGGAATGTTGATATGTGAACGAATTTTCAGACCACTGACTCTGTAGATGTGCGGGTGGCCCCTATATTAGCTTTGGGGGAGAAAATTAAAAAAAGTAAAAGGAGGTGTTTGGAGGTAGTGTGAAGAAAGTCAATACTGCATGAGCATCTGTATCCATCAAGGCACCAAACTGATTTGGAAAGTGCCTGTGCATATACCATGTATAATCTGCTGAAAAAAATTGAAGCTGACCAGCTCTTCTCAATTCCCTGAATTCTTTGTCAACAGGGTAGGTTGGTGTGCGGTTATGGATTTGTCAGCGTACACTGCTTGCACATAAAAATAGAATTCTTGAAAAACATTAAGTAAACAAATGATTCCCTTCTACTAGAAATTTCAGAAGGTTTTGAATTAACATGACTTCACTTTGACAACTGGGCTTTTAAATCACCTAAGACAGAACAGCAAAGAAGATAGTGGGAAAATGGTATATTTTTTTCCCCCAGTCTTAGTTATGCATCATAAAAGTGTGTCCTAGCACTCATTCAATGTTTTTAATTTTTTCAACTCACAGAAAGGGAGTGGTCTAAAGTTCAAGTGAATTAATTATTCTATAAGAAAATATTCACTCCTTCTAAATAAAAATCATCATCCCAAGGCACTCTACCTAATGTGGCATAATGAAGCAACCTTCAGCATACTTCAGCTATCTCAAATGTCAACTGTTATTCCTGGGGGAATTCTGTGCCACTGGGCATGAAATTCCCCAGAATTTATGTCCCCCACAGATTTCTTTGCTTCTCTGTAGAAAAATGACTTTTTGATGGGGAAGCAAAGGGAAGCCACAAGAACAGTCATGTGTCCCTCCCCAGCAATGTGTTTTAGGTGCCCAGGGCAACAAGCAGAGAGGTAAGTCATTCTGCAGCAAGCAGCAAGACCGGGGAAGACCTGGGTGGTGGCTTCTACCCTGTGCCAGGCTTGGCTGCCAGTCTCAGCTGGGCTGCAGAGGACAGGGCTTCCTCTTCCCCTGCACAGCATCTGGGGCCATGTCAGACCCACCCTCAGATTTCTGCCCTTGTGCTAGGAAGCTCTGTAAACTCCCCTCCCAACACTTCCTTCCCCCTGCAGCTGAGGAGTGATTGGTGCAGGATCACTGTACACGGAGCTGATCCCCCATCCATCCAACGCCTATGCATCCAGACCCCCTTGTACCCAGATCCTCCCATCAAGCCTCAACTCCACTCCCCCTGCACCTGGACCATCCCAATGAGCCACCTGCACCCGGATCCCCATCTTACCGAGCCCCAACCACATGCACCTGGATCCCACCCCTCTGAGCTCCACTCCTCCAGCATCTGGACCCCGCTACTAGCCACCTCCCCACGGAGTCCCAGCCACCTTCCCCGGGACCCCCTCTGCACAGTTCCATTACTGTTGCACCCAGAACCCGCCAACAAGCCTCTGTGCATCCAGATCCCTCCCGCACCTGGATCCCCCCTTGAGCCCTCTCATCCCACACCTGGATCTCCCCGCACTAAGCCCCTCCACACTTGGATTCTGCCTTGATGAGCCTGCCTGCCCACACCTGGTGTACCTGGCATGGAGGGGCAGGGCCCTGAGGTGTTTCTGGGGCAGGCGCGTCCTTGTGCTGTGTCAGGGCTGGGTGTAGCCTCACCGCTGAGTGTGCCCCAGAGGGGAGCTGCACATTGATCTCTTACCTCTGTGCAGCCAGTGGCCTGTGCTCCCCAGTGCCATGCTGGAGCCTCCACATTTATTTGACAAATAAAATTTGCAGAATTTTAAAATACTGTGCACAGAACTTAACTTTTTGGTGCAGAACTCCCTCAGAATTAAATTGTATAAATTACAACGACTGCTAAAGTAGCAGCCACATTTAATTAAGAAGAACATACACTATCTGTATGGTTTAAGATACTTAACTTTTTCTTCAAGCAGAATTCCAAAAATCCAAAGATTAGTTTATGGAAATGAGATAGTCATCTAAATATGTAATTTGTCCTATCAGTTTTACAGTTGCTGATCAGAAATAACTTGCTAAAACATTTCTGTGAGGAAATGTAATGTAGCTTGTTGGCAACTACCAGTTTTAAAAAAGTTACAACACTTAAATGTACTAGGCTTAAATTCCAAAGTTGCCCCAAACAAGCCCCTAATTTGCACAATGGAACACACAAATATCAAAACTCCTCTTGAAAATTCATCCCTGTGTGTTATAAAATAATGGCTACATGATTTATAGGAAATATATATCTGTAACATATGGAATTTAAATACTATCTATCTACAGAGGATTCCATAGCATTGATTATTATTACTGAAACAAATGACTAGAGTATTTATTTTAGCATGGAGTGGTCATTTTTTTCTTCCCAGTTTTTGTAGTTTTTGTTTGCATTTGGCTACTTGGAATTAATATAACTGTAGAAGTTCACTGATGGACTCACCCTACCTTTAAAATTATGAACCTCCTATTGACATTATACACACAGACTGTTGTGTTCTTAAGGTATCATTTAACCTGAAGTCTCTACACTGCCTTTATTAAGGTATAATACAACAAACATTACAGATTAAGGCAGATTCAACACCTCACCTCAACGAATGCTAAAGATATTTTTCTTGGACTCATTCAATTTCTTGACCTTAAATTGCTAATACAACAAATCTCCACTAGATGTCAATATAGTACAACAGGCTATGTTATTTTGTATCTTCACTAAACTATTATCTCAGGCCATGTCTACATCTAAAATTTTGCAGCGCTGGTTGTTACAGCTGTATTAGTACAGCTGTATAGGGCCAGCACTGCAGAGTGGCCACACTTACAGCACACACTGCAGCGCTGTTGGGCGGCTTCAATGAGGGTTCGGGGAACGAGAGAGCAAACCGGGAAAGGAGACCAGCTTCACCGCGGTTTGCTCTCGCGTTCCCCGAACCACTCTGCAAACCGCAGGGAAGGAGACCTGCTTGTTCGGGGAACGCGAGAGCAAACCAGGGAAGGAGACCAGCTTCGCCGCGGTTTGCTCTCGCATTCCCGGAACCACCCAGCAAACCTCAGGGAAGGAGACCTGCTTGCTCGGGGTTTGGGGAACGCGAGAGCAAGCCGGGGAAGGAGACCAGCTTGATTACCAGAGGCTTCCTCAGGTATGCTGGGATACCTGCTTATTCCACGGAGGTCAAGAAAAGCGCTGGTAAGTGTCTATACTTGATTACCAGCGCTGGATCACCAGCGCTGGATCCTCTACACCCGAGACAAAACGGGAGTACGGCCAGCGCTGCAAACAGGGAGTTGCAGCGCTGGTGGTGCCCTGCAGATGTGTACACCTCCTAAGTTGCAGCACTGTAACTCCCTCACCAGCGCTGCAACTTTCTGATGTAGACAAGCCCTCAGACTGTTTAACTTACCTCACCAGAATTTGGGTTGCAAAACCCAAAATATATAGTTAGCTTAAAAGAAAGTTATGTCTCTACAACTTAAGAAATGTTAATCTAAACCTGAATAAGTGTACAAACAGCTCCTCCTAGAGTTCAAATGTAGGAATGATTATTCCATGCATTAAAGGACTGAGCATATACATTTTGATTTTTCAAAAGATGAAAAGAAATGACCACCAGGAAATATGATAACATAGCAAGGCATTTTTCAGAATACAAAACTAGATAGTCCAATAAAACAGAGACTGGGAATTGATCCATTCAGTATTACTTTGTATTTGAAGCGTATTCTCCTTTGAAACAGTGACTATGAAAACACAGTATCTTCTTATTCTTATGCAACCAGTTATATCAGTAAACTTCAGTGACAAAATAAATTTTTACTGATTCTCACAACTATTAACACTGCACTGCTAACAGCCATGAGAGCAAGAGCTGTATTTAATACTTTCTTGCGCCTCTTCATCAGAGCCGATCAAGTTCTGATCACTTATTATTATGTAACTCCACTTGCTTCAGTTGGTTTGCACAGGTACTGCAAAGGGCATAATATTAAGTGACTGGGATTATTACATAGATGTCAATGGGAACATAATCAGTAATAAAGATTCTGCAGGTGAAATTATTATAAGTGACAAAGCAAAAACCAAGCTTGACTCTCAGATCATAGACTGAGTTTGCAGGGCTGGAAGTCATGAACTCACATTTTTATTTGTAACCTGAGCAAAATTTCAAATGGAAAGCATTCAGACACAGTAAGCATGAAACGCTACAATGTAATTTTTTTAATCAATTTTCAGAGCAGAAAGCACTTTAAGGATATATATTTAGACAGCATTTGAAGCAAGTCACTCAACATCCCAAAGCACGGGGGGGGGGGGTAATCAAAATTATTCCATAGTAAATTATGTTCAAAGTGATACACAGTTATCAAACTATCCTTTGATGACTATTCTGTTCTAAAAGAATAAGGGGTACAGAAAAAGTGCAAGGGTCCTAAAGCTTACATCTGAACAATAAAACAAAATCTGTTTTCAGGAGGAAAAGGATGGTGAAGGGAGAAATGTCCTCAATGAATCTCAAGCTATTGTTTCGTAATGTGTCTGTCTGTCTGTCACACATACACACAAAATATCAAGGTGAAATATTACTTATGCAACCAGGTGGAAACAACCTCTGCAACAGTTTAACAGTGAGGCGCAGGAACAGAAGTCCCATACACATTCAGAAAATGCATTTTCTTCTTAACAACAATCTTAAAGTCCCCCACAACTATGCAGAGAAAGTTATAACAGCCTTAGCAGAAGGTGCAGGAGAGAATCTTCTTTAAATTAACTTCCCATCTTTCAGCTAGCTCTGCAACTGTGAGCAATTATTTGAGAGTGGTTATTTCTGAAGGGTACCAGCAGGAGGAGACATCATTCATGGAAGTCTAACCTTTCAGCCAAATAGGCTGCCCTGCCATGGAGACATCTCTACAACTCTTGGAATAACTGAAGGATTGACTTCTACTCTCAGGGCTTGTCCATACTTGATTCACTGCTGTAGCTGCACAGCTGTAGAGCTTCAGTGTAAAACACTACCGATGCCAATGGAAGAACCACTTCTGTCAACCTAACTCTTTTTACACCGGAGGTTAGATTGGATTAACCGTGTCACTCACGGAGTATGGGATTTTCACTTCCCTGAGCGATGTAGCTGGGTCAACTTCACTTTTTCCTGTAGACCAGGTCTCAGTGTTTTGGCCAATGTAGTATAATGTCCCAAGCAACTAGGCTTCTACATGCCTTATGAGACAATTCCACAACCTAGCAGACATCTCACCATTTAAGAGTTCTTCCTCAATCCCACCCATTCCCAACATACATTTTATTTTCTTTCATTTAATTTACTCTTCATTGTAATGCAGAGATCAAACAGGGAAGGGGGGGGGGAAGGGAAAAGCTGCCACCAAAGCAGGGAAAAGAGCAGAGGCAAAACCTAGGGCAAGGAAGCATAAGAGACAGAGCTAGCAGTCACCAGCAAAGAGGAAAGTAGAACTGAAGGGAGCTATCCAGGGAGAAGAGAAAGGGAAAAAGGACGGACAGCAGCCAACAAGTCAGGAAGGAAGTGGAAGCATCAGCAGGAGACGGGATGTTGTGAGTGTTAACACAAGTAGCATTTTACCATCCCTCCCCAATCCTGGATAGAAGCTACTGCTCAAATTAAGATAAAATAGTCATTCTAAATAGCAATGGCTAAATATGAGTAAGGAAGGAGTATATCAAAGCTTACATAGACTCAAGTGTATAAACCTGAGCCACTAGTATAACATTGATGACAGAACAAGATGCTGTATACTAAATGTTAGTCCAAACAAATGCAAATGGTAGGTATTGTTTTCCCCACACCATGAACCACAAAGATGTAGAATAGCATAGAGAAAAGGCTCAGACACAGAAAGGCAAAACTCAAGTAGATGGAGCTTTTGTAATTAAAAATGAGATATAAGTAAATGAAAAAGGACATCACAGATTCATATTCTGATACAAACAGAAAAAGATTCTGAGAATTTGAATCAAAGCTCAATGAGATTCTATGGCACTCCCATATAATTTGACATAGCATTTTCCTAACATTTAATTACAGCTTTCATTAATCATTTACATTAGGACTACTTCTTAACTTGAAAAAACATGTACAGTATTACGTAAAGATAACTTACTTAATATTTGACCTTTTCCTAGGATTTAAAAAAACACAACAAAATACCACGTAGTCTTGTACTTTTAACCCCACATAGCACATCACTTCACATTTGCATCATCATTTAGTAAATATTACTCCAGTAAATTAATAAAAATTCTCTCATAGTTGAGGCTGCACAGAAACAAAGCTGACTACCAACTCCACTGGAGCAGAGTTGATAACTACTTTGTTTGTGTTTTAGAATTACTCTGGGAGACACATCGGAGGGTGTTTTATTATTACTGTATTGCTCACAGTCAAAGAGGTCTGTTGTAGTATTGAACTAAAAGGTCATTTGCTTTATTAAAAATAATCAGTTTTAAAGACGGATAACATACAGAATGGAACCAAAGTATTTGACAGTCTCTTCAACATAATTACTTTTCCAGAAGCCATTTTATGTGTTATCTAGAGATCAAGTATTTAAATTTCATTTTTTAATGAATTAACTGCATTAAGTGTTGGCAGTTTAGTGAGTTACTCACCTTTCCCCTCTGCAATACGACTCTGAAAGGGACCCTATATGAAGAGAGTTTGGGTAGCACCAGTCTCACTTCCTGTGAAAGAAAAAATAATCCTAAACTAAGTCCAGTCGCTATAAATTGCGGCTGTTGTGCTTTGTACAGATGCAAAATGCCATCCATATTCTACCCTGAAGGTGACTGAACTTTGGTGGCTTGATAGGCTTATTTGCAATAAATATCTTTCAGAGGGTGAAAGTTAAGACATTTATGTAGTAACACCCGACTAGTGTTAAAATAGTTTTATATTCACCTGGCTCCACTACAGGCCACTGAAAACGCCAAACAAAATCATCTCTCTTGTCCCTCTGACCATGTGACCCTACTCACCAGCTGCCCGCTGTGCCAAGTATCAAGTTCAAACTTGTCCTTGCTTTAAAGACTTTACATCAAGCAGCTCCCACTTACTGTTCTGACAAGGTCGTCTTTCATGTACCCTCATCCTCCCTATGCTGGCAATGACGCCAGCCTTGTTATCTCTTTCCTCTCCTTCCCTTCAAACATATCCATGGTGCCTCTTATGCTTGGAATGCCCTTCCAAAAATCTATTAACCAATCCTCCCGTTACATTTTATTACAATCACTCCTAAAAAAGCTCACAATAGAATTACATATTAAAAATAAATATTCACACTTTAATTCAAGAGCAGCAGCATTTGAACCTCCACGGCATATGCCTTCATAAACTGAGAAACAATACAATTTTATTTGTGTAGCCTATGTCCTTCTTCCCCAGCCCCCATCATGTGGTACAGTCGAGCCTTGCCCATCTGTTAAGTTCATAACTTAAAGGCCAGATTCGGACACCGTTACTCATGATGAGTATTACCTTACCTGTGCAAACAGTCCCTTTGATTTCAGTTTTGTAAAATAAGGTATTATTCAATGAAAGGGTAGCAGAATCTGTCCATTGGAAAAAGCTCTGGAGACATGCAAGCTGGAGCTCCCTATGTACAGGAGAGAGAAGGAGGCGACCGTTGACAAGGCATTTTCCATAGGCCCTTTGACTTTGAAATTCATGCACCAGTGGTCCAAAAGAGCCCAAATCTGTTTGTCTTCAGGGCACACTGCAAAATTCAGCTTTTTCAGCAGGCATCCGGGGAGGGCTCAGGTGGCCAGCATTGGGAAATGGGAGGGTAGAGAGATTTTGATTTTAAGTATCTTTTTGCTGCCTAATAGCTGCACATGTGTGGGAGTGCTTCTGTTTTGATTTTGCACGACCAGGTAGAAATCAGATATTGTCCAGCTGATTACTAATGTTAGCTGACACACTGAGCAGGGCATATGCAGCATCAGTGACTTCAGGGAAGGGGAGCAGGACACTGACAGCATGTTAATGGAGTCAACCTCTCAGTTTCAACAGCAAAGCCAATGGAAACCAAAGAGGCTAGAGAAGAGGACATCCAACTACAGGCAGTCAAGAAAGCAATACTGGAGAGCGCCCAGAAGACAATGCTACATACCAGTAGGAATAGAACCATATTTTCAACTTAAAGATGAGCTGAATGTGCAGGATGGAATCATATTTCAAAGACAGAGACCTGCTGTCCCCACCTTGTTACATAGGGATCTCATGTAAAAAATACATGCTTCACACCTGGGCACTGACAACTGTCTTAGATGCACTCACGTTGTGTTTACTGTCCAGGAATAAACACAACTCCACTGCTTGATAGAAGGTGCAGAAGGCATGGGGGGGGGGAGGTCATGTGGTAACTGCCAGCAGAAAGAGACTCTTTTACCACATGAGCTGCCCATCCATCCATGGGGAAAGGTGGGAGCACACTTATTCCTTTCATGAAAAGCAGTACTTTATTACAGTAGACTACTATTCAAATTTTTGAGAGGTTGATGCCCTAACTCAGGGGCAAGCAAACTACAGTCCACGGGCCACATCCAGCCCATCAGACCATTTAATATGGGCCTCAGCTCCTGTTAGAGAGTGGGGTCGGGGGCTTGCCCCGCTCTGCGTGAGTCCCAGGAAGCAGCCAGCATGACCCCCCATACAGCTCAACCCCCATCCGGCTCCTACGTAGTACACTGAGGCATGGACAGGCAGCTCTCTGCACCACCCTCTCCACAGGTGCCACCCCCGAGGCTCACATTGGCAACGGTTCCTGGACAATGGGAGTTGCAGGGGTGGCACCTGTGGACGAGGCAGCGTGCAGAGCCACCTGGCCATGCCTCAGAGCCAGAGGGAGAACATGCTTCCGAGAGCTGCTTGTGGTAAGCGCTGCCTGGAGCCTGCACCCCTGAGTCCCCCGCTCCGAGCCCTCCCACATCCCCTGCAACAGCCCTAATCCCCCTCCCACCCGCCGAACCCCTCAATCCCAGCCCAGAGCCCCCTCTAAGTTGTACCCTTCATCCTCAGCTCCACCCCAGAGCCCACACCCCCAGTCAGAGCCCTCACACCCCTCCCCTGTAACCCCCTCCTGCCCTCCGAATCCCTCCGTGCCAGCCTGGAGCCCCATCTCATCAAGCTGGTATTAATATAAAGTAGTCTCACAACTTTGTAGGCCTTAAGCTTAACCAATGAGATGCTAGACAATGTGAGAAAAGGTGTTTGTGAGTGGGCTCATTAGTACTAGCATACTAAAAGACAAGAAAATGCATTACAAAGCTACCCATGTAAGACTGGTCCTTCCAGAGCTTAGAAACTGGAAGTTCTTAATGCATTATGGTAAAAGAGAATGGACTGATAACACTGGAGTCCTCTATTTAGCAACAAACAAACAACATAAGCCATAGTAAGATAAATGTGCCCCAACTCTAACCTAGACCACCACATTAGGGCTGAAATGGCAGTGCAATCTCCATGCTCATTTAAATCTGTGCTGTCTACTGAGAATTCCAGCAGGGATGACAAATATGGGATTTTTTTTATAATGTGGACATGTGCACTAGAACCTGGACTGAGACCAATAGTTCATTTTTCAGACCTTTAACTAGTTTTTTCTGATAATGGTCTTCAGTCACCACAGTCATGGAGTGAATTTGAACTAGTGCCCTAAAAGAAAATATCATTTCCTCACTATCAATCTCATCAAGTCATCTAACTCTCCCCAGAGCACTGCATATTTTAAAGTATAAATATTTCTACACCTTAGTCTGCTGCTAACAACACTAGGTCTTGTATTTCTTAGGAAAGATGCTAAGGAAATTAGACTCTTGATCCTCATCTTAACTACTATTACTGCCATATCTGCTATATATGATTTAGGCTAAATACTCACAGAGGAAGCCAGGTTATAATTTTCAACAATTTACTTTTAGAATCTGGGCACAGTTCCAGAGTAATTGCTCCATTTAATATTTAATTCTTTTTTGAACATGACCTGCCCTTTAATTTTAGGAGAAACCATTTGACTTTGTCATTCAGGTATATAAAAGTCATTTTGCTTCACAATTACCTCTCAATGTTATCAGATGTGTCTTAGGGATAATTATGTTTTATGGTTATAGAAGTTAGCATCACGAGAATGCAAAAGTATTTTAAGGATAAAGTAGAGAGCACATAATATACCTCTCTAAAACCAATGAAGTAAAAGAATTCCATTCTATAAATCAAAGAAATAACCTGTCAGATATAATTATTAATCTTATAACAAATTAATGTATTAGTAAGTGTACATCCAGGGAAGAAAGTGTAGTGTTTCTTCATGCCAATAGACAACTTCTTGTTATACAGATTCATTTTAACAGCATCCCTAGATACTCACTTTCATCAGCCAGATGGTAAACTCTGGAATAAAAGACCTGGATTCTATTGAAATGGATTGCACAGCTGAATTTTTGTTTGTGACTGCACAAAAACTTTAGAGTTTGGTTATCCATATTATATGTTTTGGTGATTTAGTGGGACACTGTGCTGAACTGAGCCCTGATTGAAGAGGGCACAACTGGCTTTACTGAAAACATGTTCATCAATATCACAGCTGAATGTGGCCCACAAAGAGCAGTGTGTACTTAATAGGTTGCTAAAATCACTGATCTAAGAAAACAGAACATTCCTTAGATCATCCACCAACTGATTGCAAGAGAAAAGAAGGGAAAATACTGAAGAATATGCGAACATTTTATACGTACATATAAACATGCCATCAGAGAGAGTCTCTTACAATGTGTTTCACCACATGACTAGAATGTGTGAGAGAAGAAAGTGTAGCTGTGTTTTTGGTATATGTGCTGGAAACCAGAGGAATCTCAGAGCTACCCCTGTCTGTAAGAATTAATTAAATTGATAATGCTGCTTAGAAAACGCAGTAAGAACATAAGAATAGCCATATTGGGTCAGACCAGTGGTCCCTCTATCCCAGTAGCCTGTCTTCCAATCTGTCCACTGCCAGATGCTTCAGAGCAAGTGAACAGAACAGAATAATTTATCTAGTGATCCATCCTGTCATCCAGTCCCAATTTCTAGCAATCAGAGTTTTAGACACCCAGAGCCTGGGTTGCATGCATGACCATCGTGGCTAATGCCTCATGCCATCTTCAATGAACTTAGCTAACTATATTAGGAACCCAGTTATATTTTTGGCCTTCACAACATCCCTTGGCAATAAGTTCCACAGGTTGACAATGTGTTGTGTGAAGAATTACGTCCTTATCTTTGTTTTAAACCTATTATCTTTTAACTTCATTGGGTGACCCCTGCTTTGTGTGTTATGTGACGCAGTAAATAATACTTTTTATTCACTTTCTCCATTTCACTCAATTTTATAGATAGGTCTATCATATCATCCCCTCGTCATCTCTTTTCAAAAAAGAACAGTCCCAGTCTTTTTAATCTCTCCTTATACAGAAGTTATTCCATACCCCTATTCATTTTTGTTGCCCATCTCTGCACCCTTTTCAACAATAATGTACCTTCTGAGACAGCGTGATCAGAACTGCATGCAGTATTCAAGGTATGAGTGTACCATGGATTTATATAGTGGCATCATGATATTTTCTGTTTTATTATCTATCCCTTTCCTAATGGTTCATAAGAGTCTGTTAATGTTTTTGACTGTCACTGCTCACTGGACAGATGTTTTCAGATAATTGTTCATAATGACCCCAAGATCTCTTTCTTGAGTGGTAATACCTAATTTAGACTCCATCATTTTGTATATATAGATGGGAGTATGTTTTCCAATGTGCATTACTTTGCATTTATCAACATTGAATTTCATCTCCCAATTTGTTGCCCAGTCCCCCAGTTTTGTGAGATCCCTTTTTAACTCTGCTGTCAGCTTTGGACCTGCCTTGAGTGATTTTGTAATGTTTGCAAACCTTACTACCTCACTGTTTACCCCTTCCTCCAAATCATTTATGAATATGTTGAACAAAACACTTCCCAGTACAGATCCTTGGGGAACCCTACTATTTACCTCTCTCCATTGTGAAAGCTGACTGTTTATAATTATCCTTTATTTCCTATCTTTTAACCAGTTACTGATTCATGCGAGGAACATCCCTCTTATCACATGACTCCTTATTTTGCCTAAGAGCCTTTGGTGAGGGACTTTGTCAAAGTTTTCTAAAATTCCACGTACACTACAACCACTGGATCACCCTTGCACATATGTTTCTTGATCCCCTCAAAAAATCAAATATATTGGTGAGGCTTGATTTCTTTTTACAAAAAGCCATGATGACTCTTCCCCAACAAACTGTGTTCATCTAGGTGTCTGATAAATCTGTTCTTTACTATAGTTTCAACCAATTTGCCTGGTACTGAAGTTAGGCCTACCAGCCTGTAATTGCAAGGATTGCCTCTGGAGCCTTTTTTAAAAATCAGCACCACATTAGCTATCCTCCAGTTATCTGGTACAGAGGCTGATTTAAGCAATAGGTTTCATACCAGAGTTAGTAGTTCTAGAATTTCCAAGAACTCTTGTGTGAACACCATCTGGTCCCTAAGGCTACGATTTTGTCACAGAGGTCATGCAAGTCACAGAACCTTCCAAAGACCTCAGAGTTCAGCCCACCACACCTGTGAGCTTCAGGGATCCCTCACTCATGATGGCTGGGAACTGCAAGGTACCCACACACCTGGCAGGGTGGGGTGCACCCTGCAACTCCTGGCCACAGGGTGGGACGTGCCCCACAGCTCCCAGCCACCTCGGACAAGGATGGGTGTCCCACAGCTCCAAGTCAGGGCCACTTTTGGGCAGTGTGGGGACCCCACAGCTCCCCAGTTTGTAATGCATATTTTTAGTAAAAGTCAGATAGGTCACAGGCTTCCGTTAATTTTTCTTTACTGCCAGTGACCTGTCTGTGACTTTAACTAAAAATATGCATGACAAAATCTCTTAGCCTTACTTATTACTGTTCCAAAACTTCCTTTATTGACATATCAATCTGCATAGTTCCTCAGATTTTTCAGCTAGAAAGAATGGGTTAAATGTGGGAATCTCCTTCCCAACCTCTGCAGTGTAGACCAACGCAAAGAATTCATGTAGCTACTTCACAATGGCCATATCTTCTTTAGCACCTCAATTGTTCAGAGGCCCCCACTGATTATCGAGAGCAAGAAGCCTGCCAAACAAACTTAAAAAAAATGTTTGATGTTAGTTTTTGTCTTTTTCTAGTTGCTCTTCAAATTCTTTTTTGATCTAATTATACCTTTACACTTGACTTCCTAGAGTTTATGCTCCTTTCTATATTCCTCAGTAGGATTAGATGCCCCTTAAAAATTTGAAGTCTTTTTGCCTTTAATGGCCTCTTACTCTGTTTAACCATGGTGGTGGTTTTTTGCTCCTCTTACTGTTTTTTCTTATTTCATTTTGGGTATACTTTTAATTTGAGCCTCTATTATGGTGATTTTAAAAAGTTTCCGTGAGCGCAGGCACTTCATTCTTTTTACTGTTCCTTTTAATTTCCATTTAACTAGCCTCCTCATTTTTGTGTAGTTCCCCCTTTTCAAGTCAAATGCTACTGTAGTGGGTTTCTTTGCAATTTTGCCTACTGCAAGGATGTTAAATTTAATTACGTTAATCACTATTACCAAGCAATTCAGCTATATTCACCTCTTGGACTAGATCCTGTGCTCCAATTAGGACTAAATCAAGAATTGCCTCCCCCCTTATGGGTTCCAAGACTAGCTATTCCAAGAAGCAGAAATTAATCGTGCCTAGAATTTTATGCCTGCATCCCGTCCTGAGGGGACAAAAACTCAGTCAATATGGGGGATCATTGATATCCCCCATCATTATTTGTTTTTCTGTTTTTGTAGCCCCTCTAATCATCCTGAACATTTCACAATCACTGTCAGCATCCTGGTCAGGTGGTTGGTAGTATAGTCCTACTGCTATATTCTTATTATTCAAACCTGGGATTTCTATCCATAGAATCTCAATGGTACTGTTTGATTCATTTAACATTTTTACTGTATTTGACTCTATGCTTTCTTTCACATATAGTGCCACTCCCCTACCAGCACAACCCACTATCATTCTATGTAATTTTGTAGCCTGGTATTACTGTATTCCACCGATTATCATCATTCCACCAAGTTTCTGAGATATCTAGTATATCAATATTCTCATTTAATCCAGGCATTCAAGTTCACCCATCTTAGTATTTAAAACTTCTAGCATCTGTATACAAGCACTTTTAAAATTTGTCAGTATCTAGTTGTCTGCCTTCATGTGATGTAATTGAATGGAACTTTTTTTTTGTTTGACTGTTTCTCTCCAGTTCCTACCTGTACTTTATCTACTTCTATCCTCTCCTCTTTACTAAAATAGAGAGTATCCCCTTAATGAATCCTCTCCTAAGAGATGTGTCTGTGTGAACTGTGCACTCCTCCACACCTGTTGGCTCCCTACTCCCCAGCACTTAGTTTAAAAACTCTTCTACAACCTTTCTAATTTTACATGCCAATCTGGTTCTGTTTTGGCTTAGGTGAAGACCACTCGACCACTCTTCCTGTATATGCTCCTGCTTTCCCAAAGGTTCACTCCTAATAAACCTAAATCCCTTTAACGAACACCTTTACCACATCCACACCCCTCCTTCACTTGGAGAACTGCCTTGCAAAACTCCCCTCTTTGTTGCTCCTGTTCACCAGCTCCTCTGGTTGCTCATGAGCTGGCTTTTTAAACCTCTGTTCATCCTGAGTTAGCCCCACCCCTTATCAAGGGAACCTAAAGGGATTAGGGATCAAAGGATGGCATCCTTGAGCTTCATTAGGAAGCTCTCAGCCTTGCCTAGCAGTCCGCTAGGCTCAGCACACAGCTCCCCAAATGGACCACCTTTAAACTTCAATCAAGCAGGCACAACTACCATGCAGCCTAATTTTTTTAAAGGAGAAAACAACTCTGCTATAACAGATATTTTCTCTAGGAGGAAAATAAACCTTTACATGAGTTAATCAGGATCACCCAATGTTCCCAGAGTTGCACAATATTTTCCTTGTGCTTCACTTATGGTAATTTCCCAAAACAACTTCCAGTAAAAGCAGTTTTGTTTTCATTTCTCATCCACCTCAAACCCCAGATCAGCAGGCTTTTCTTCAGCATGAACTGAAAAGTGCCTTGTACACTAACCTTACTGGAATAAACTTTTGGCCATGCCACAAATATTAGAACATATATGATTAAAATTTTAAATTGAAAACAAACATCAGAACAATATGAGAAAACAGTTAGTTTAGTATGTGACCAGAATTCAGAGTTAGGTAATACATTTGATATTTTTCAGAAAGCAGGATTACAAAACTGACATAGTGCATATAAAGGAAGATTTTTCATAATGCTTTACAATAAATTACAGCAGATGAACATCCTATCCTAATCAGATTCCCATATAAGGAATATCATCTCAGTATCTGAGATCCTTACTATATGTTACTCCTGGGGTAATTCTATGCCACGGCACAGTGCAGAATTTGCACAGAATTAACGTTCTATGCAGAATTTCCTTTTTCTCTTGCAGAAATGCGCTGTAAAGCTGTTGGTTGTCACTCGGGGCCGCTGGACCCAGCAGAGCCCAGCTCTCCATCTCTCAAATAGAAGGCACTGCTGGGGGAGGGGTACGGAGCTGGAGGGTTCCAGGCAGATGCAGACCCAGCATGCCCTGAAGGAAGCAGGAAACTTCATACAAGCCCAGGACCCAGCATCAGGCTGTTTCTCCCTCTGGAACTCTGGGTTCTAGGGGCTAAAGAGCGTGGGTGTCTGGGCTGGGGAGGAGGGGGGCTGTGGCTGGGCTCTGAGGGGGAAAGGTTAAGTGTCTAGGCTGGGGGCAGTCCCATATCTGGATTCTGGGGGAAGGAATTGTGAATGTCTAGGCTGGGGAAGTGCTCTGCAGCTAGGTTCTGGGATGAGAGGTGTAGGTATCTGACCCCCGCCTCCCTGGCCTCTGAGGGAGAGGAGGCAGACAAACAAGAACTGGGTTTTCATAGGGGTTTAAGTCTCTACTCCTGGGGAAATCTTTTTTGTTGTATGTATTGTTACAGACATAGTTGCTGACAGGTATTTTGAAATAAATTACCAAAATAATTGAAACAGGCATGATTATACAGTGTTATTTTGACAAATAAAATATGCAGAATTTTAAAATACTGTGTACAGAATTTAAAAAAAAAATTTTGGCACAGAATTCCCCCAGGAGTACAGATGTAATCGGAGTTGTAAATCTAAAATAAATAGCACTGGATGTTTTTGTGTACATCTGAAAATGCTTTTTAACAGATTCTGCCAGCATGCTTACTGCTACGAACAGGGAGAAAAAAAGCACTTCAAAAAGAGACAATTAATTCCCATTCACAGTTTTGTCATGAAAATAAGTGTCTTAATTCACTGAAAATGAAAGAGGGCTAATATCCAATACATCAATTTTACATTTTTAAAATGCATAAATGCAGCTTTTATCACAGGAAGGAACCCTGTTATAAAAACACACACACACAATGAAGTTTCAGTATTTGGCATAGTCAATCTAGAACCTCAGATTCATTGCCAAAGCCCTGTTTCTTCAAAGTCTTACTCTGACAAGTAATGCCACACTCTCACACATCAAAATCTGAAAAAATATTGCTATGTTTTGTGTATTTGAAAAACCAATATACTTACCTTCCAGGAGGGTACAATATGTTGCTTCCTCACGCACATGCTGGCCAGCACTAAGGTAATACCTGAATAATTTGCCTAGAAATGCATTTCCCTACATGCATATTGCTCTTGGAGAAGCTTTGGAATGTGACGTACTGCCTAGTAATGCACTTTAAGTAAAATTTAAAAAGTTACAGGTAATATTCTGAGTACCAGCTAGTGTGAAATTTAAAATACACAAAATATACTGCTTCTTTCATTTTCTAATTTTACAGTAAAATAATGGAAATTACTGTTAGCCATTTTATTGAAGTACAAAACTGTTTAGTCCTATAAATTCTTTTAAAATATGTTTATATCAAAGCTGTAAAAGAACAATGTGTAATGTAGTCAAAAATGAAATGTAGTATATTTCAACAATATAATCTTAAAAATTATCATGTGAATTTCAAAACCTTTTCTTCCTACAGATTTTATTTAGGAATATCTTTTAGAATTTTTTTAGCAGCCAGAAATGGACAAAAGCTATTTTATGCCAGCTATTTCAACAGTCTTTGGCTACCACATGGGACCCCTAATGATTTGTGCAACCAGTAAATAATTCCTTTTTCTTTTTTGGGGGGATGGGGAGATGGACACTAGCCTGGAAAACTCTCCTATGAAGTGTCCAACATCCTGCTAAGGTAGAAGGTTTTAAGACTCTCCTCAAATTCACGCCTCATGCAAAGCAGTTGACTGATTACATCAATTGCTACTGAAAAAGACTATAATCTAATAACTTACTTTTAAAGTCACATTTTCCATGCCATTTCATTTATAAGAGTCTGCAAACCTTAAGTAAGAAATGTAAATTATTGAGCAGCTTGACAGTGTATGGCATAGTAGTGAGATGGTAATTAAAAGTATTTTTAAATGTAATTGTGACCTTAAATAAAAAATATGTTCTCCTTAAAGTCAAGATTATTGCACAACTGTTCACGATATTGGCCCCAATATCACAAACACTACTGGAAACAGTTTTTTTGTACACTTTGGCTACATCTACACTGCAACCAACGGCGTGATTTGCAGCTTGTGTTAAGGTATCCATGTTAGCTGTACTCTAGCTAGACTGCTAAAAATAGCAAGGAGAACACAACTGCACAGGCTGTGGTACAGGCCACACAAGTGACTATGTACCTGGTGGGGGCAGGCGGGCTTGTGCAGCCTGTGCTGAAACAAGCACCACTATGTCTTCACTGCTCTTTTTAGCAAGCTAGCTAGAGTAAAGCTAGCACAAATAAGTCTACGCAAGCTGCAATCACACTCCGGCTGCAGTGCAGATGTATCCTTAGTTCTATTGAATTTAACACAACTACACTTAGTAGTGTTTGCTAGGTAAGGCCATAGATTAGTTTTAAATAAACAAACTCTTTAATAATGTTTAAAATAAATTTTAAATGTGTCTCTCTTTTTGGGGGGTTGGGGGTATTTTTAATATTAACCCTTAATGAAACACAACAAAGAAAGAACCTGATTTAAAAAAAAAATCATATCAGGGACACTCATGAAAATCAAAGAGCACAAAAGAAGCCTGCTAGCCTTTTGTTCAAAGGATTCCTTATATTTTAAAATAAATGCAATCTCAAAAAATCAAAAACTTCTAAACTAAAGTGCATATTTCTTCAGGGATTACAAAATAATTAGTTTCTTGACATTTAATACACTTTTTTATTTTATAAACAACGCATGTTGCTCTGCTTCAGGGAGTCAAAACGGCAGGCTTCCTGATAAAAAACTCATACATACATCCTCTTTTCTTTAGACTAGTCTTTCACTTAGCAATGAACTCATCACAGTATCACAGATGACAAATTTTGTTTTTGGAAAATATTTGTGAGCAATATAGGATGTTGCAACTATTAGTGTGAAAGATTAAAAACAAGAAAACAATCAGTTCCTAAATATCTTATTTACCTCACATCTTAGGCCATTGAGTGTTTGGGGCTGAGGGGGGAGATATACAGCAACGATCCTTCAATTTCTCCACCCCCCTTTTTGTAGATTGACAGTCAGGCTTCGCAAAAGTCTAATACTTATAAACACTGTTCCTTCATCTCCCTTCCCCATTCACATATTGTTTTTATTCACTTTGCTTGTTCACTCTTTCACTTTAAATCCAATCCAATTATCCTCACTCTTTCCCTCTCTCCTCTCTGTCTCTCCTCCCTTTCATTCACTCAGTGATGGCAATTCTTGCAATTTTATCATGAGCCTTGGGATATGTGGTGTGTTTCTTAAAGCCCCAAACTTCTGGAGCACTGTGAATATGAGAGAATTACATAAAGCTTCACTGTAAGGTCAGGGTGGCTTGCCCTTGGGCTGGACAACCTGGGGCTACACCAATCCTGAATACTCACAGTCGGAGTTCCTGCGGTAATCAAGTGATTCCTGTACAAAAGGAGCCAGGATTCTATGTTAACGGGGCTGAGCTGGAGGGAGCAAGAAGGCTCCTGAGTGAGGAGTTGTCAAAGCAGAAAAATAAGCTCACAGTAGGGAGGAAAGCTGTCCAGACAGGGATACCTGGGAGGGACCCTGACTAAACAGGGAAGAGACTGGGAGATCCAGAAGGGATTCAAGAAGCACTGAGATAGGAAGGTCTCAGAATAAACTGCAACACAGGTAAAGAGGATGGATAAAGTCCTAGCTGTTTCAGTAAAGGACTCTGGGCTGGAACCCAGAATTCAGGGTGGGATTAGGTTTCTCTACCAGAGCCAGTAAAGGGAGCTGTAGGCTGAACTTAGACGACAGGCTGAGGAACAGCCCCTGAGAGAGCACAAAGATCTGTTTTGCAATAAGACACTTTGGCGACTTCTCATTTGGACAGTTGTGATCCCAAAAGGGGTGGTCTAAAACTGTGACTAGCTGGAGGGCTGAGTCACTGCCTGGGACACTGGATGAGATACTGGCAGTATCCCACTGCACCAGAGTGGTCATCACTAGGGGGCGCTAGTTCTGCAATACCATACCTAGCCAGGAGGGGGTGCCTAGCAGTGAGTGGAGTAGTTTACATTCATATATATATATATATATATATATATATATATATATATATATATATATATATATTTTTTTTTTTAAAAAAGTAGTTTTCTGGCCCTCATGGTTGTGTCTACAACTCTTGTTATTCCCTGCTATCTTCTTCCTTTCTTCTTCTGGGTACAGCTAGAAGAAGGTAAAAGGAAAAGTTAATTTAATCAAGAAAATTATAAGATGCTAAGAAATGGGCATGCAACACATGCATCCGCAATGAAGGCAGCAAACAGAATAGGGTGGGAAAGGGCAGGCTAGTTCATATATAATTGTCCCAAATTCAGTTCTTTTGTCTCTGTGCTTCCTGGCAAGTGCCACAATAATGCTTGAGGTAAGGATCCTTTTCCACCGTAGGATGAGGATAAAGTGCTGTCAAACTTGTAATTGATCAAGGCCCTACCACGACCAGTGACAAACGGCAAGTATGATATTTTCTGGTCATGCTGTGGTATGACTGGTGTGGCCCATGAGCTGATTCATGCATACTGAGCTCCATGGGGATAACTTGAGCCTTTGGGAAACCAGGATCTGTCTATCTGCCTGTCATTGCAGCCCTAGCTAGGGTACTCACCTCTTCTCCAGCCTTTTGGTTTAACAGGAAGACTTCAAATCCCTCCACACATACTCTCATTCTGTACACATACCTTATTATTCCACATTCATACTTCTGTGGGTTTGAACCTCTCCAACATGCAAACAAAACAGTTATTAGATGGGCAGAGGTGGTAAAAATTGCTCCCTGAATATCAGTCTGCACATCTGAGAGGGAGTCCCAGCAGAATGGCTTTTCAGCAGACCCACAGATGTGTCTGAGCAACCCTTGAGGAGACATGTGAGAGAACCAATTGTGAGGGTTTTGTGGGGGGCTCCTTTCTAGGTAAAGGATGCCTCTGACTTTACAGAATCTGTCAAAGAAATTAAATGCTGTACTACGTTGTTATTAAAACATTTCAGCTTTATCAATACTTTGATCTGAGATTTCTAATTCAGAACCTCTTTTGCAGTTTTCATATAATAGTTAGTGAAAATATAGTATAAAATTCAAAGCAATTTATAAATACTTGTGAAGCTAAAAAATAATTTCTTTTGCTGACTTGAGTTACAGAGACTACAGTAAACTATTTCTCAGGGCAAAAAAGATAGTCAGCATTAAGTAGGCTAAATAGATAGCCTTTAGTTTTTTTGGTTTTTTCTTTAAAAGTTACTTCTGTAACACCAACATGCCTGGGTGCACTGTCAGCAGCAGGGACTGAACCTGGAATCTCTTAATACATAAGCCTCTACATAAGCTTGAAGGCCCATGTTTCTGAGGCCTTGTCTATACTTGCAGTGGCAGGTAAGGTATGTGTAGTGTAGCTACATGTCACAGTGAAAAGCAGGCTGCGTCCAAGCTGCGATGACATACAGCTATACACAGCAGTGAAAGGCTCTGGCAGGGAGAGGCAGCAGAGAAAGATTCCAGCAGCTCCCCACGGTCAGAGCCTTTCCCTGCTATCTCCCCCATGCCAGAACCTGTTCCCACTACCAGAGCTTCTCCCTGCAGTGGGGAAAAGGCTCTGGCAGTGGGACACCACGCTACTAAAAACAGCTGTGTAGATGGGGGAGAGACTGCTTGGGCATGTGGAAAGCCATGTAGGGAAAGGTTCAGCAGTGTCTTTTCTTGCCTAATCAGTGCCTCACCATTTATGCTACTAATTATACTCATGCTGGGGGGAAGGGGAGTGCAACATATGTACTCTACATGCAGCCATGAGGAGTGTGCAGCTTAGACATACCTTTAGTCTGGGCTGTAGCAGGCTCATCAATCTCTAGTTGGCCTCACCACCACTAGAGGGAGACAGAATGCTACACTGAGTGGGCATGGCTTACATTCCTGTCACTCCCCGCCATACCGAACTGTGGCATCTAATACGCTGGGCAGAACCCATTCAGCACAGCCATGAGGTGCACTACCAGGGGAGTTTGGGATGGCATTTGGCCTCATAACACCCCTTGGAGTTCCCCAACTGTGTTGGGGAGGGAGGAAGGAGTAATTGTCTATGGTGTCAGAAGGTACAGGAGTTTGGATAGCATACAGGGGAGGGAAAGCTGCAGCTCTACCTACTCTCTGTGGGATTAGCCTCTGTGCCATTAGGAGCTGAGATTCCCAGACAGACAGTTGGGACTATACAGCACACACCAGAGCTGTTACCAACTTTGGTGATTTTGGTTACTTTTGAAAGGCCTTGATGGCAACAACAACAAAAATCTTTAACCAGCAACAGGTAACTTTGGGGGCTACAAATTACTTTCCTGTGGCAAAACTGGGGTGATTTTTCTTGGAACCCCACTGCTTCCCAGAACCTGTTTATTTGCTGCCAGCAGGTGGCCTAGGGTTGCCAACTTTCTACTCTCACAAAACTGAAAACCCTTGCCCCACCCCTCCTATGATGCCCCATTCATGCCCCACCCCTTCTCCAAAGCCCCACCCCCACTCATTCCATCCCCCCTCCCTCTGTCGCTCACTCTCTCTACCCTCACTCACTTATTTTCACCAGGCTGGGTCACGGGGCGGGGGTGCAGGCTCCAGGGTGGCACCAGAAATAAGGAATTCAGAGTCTGGGAGGGGGCTCCATACTGGAGAGTGGAGCTGAGGGGTTTGGAATATTGGAGGGGGCTCTGGGCTGAGACAGAGGGTTGGGGTGTGGGAGGAGGCATGAGCTCAGGGCTGGAGGCGTGGTCTCCACGGTGGGGTCAGAAATAAGGGGCTCAGGATGTGGGAGGGGGCTCCAGGCTGGGGCTGAGGAGTCTGGAGTGCGAGAGGGGGCTCTAGGCTGAGGCAGGGATGCTGCGGGGTGTGAGGGCTGTGGCTGAGGGTGCAGATTCAGGGCTGGGGCTGGAGAGGAGGGGTTTGAGGGGCAGGAGGGGGATCAGGGCTGAGGCAGGGGTGCGGGCTCCGGACAGCACTTACCTCAAGCAGCTCCCAGAAGCAGCGCCATGTCCCCCTCCGGCTCCTATGTTGAGGCACAGCCAGGTGGCTCTCCAGATTGCCCCACCCACAGGCACTGCCCCTGCAGCTCCCATTGGCCACAGTTCCCAGCCAATGGGAGCTGCAGGGGTGGCGCTTAGGGTATGGGCAGCATGTGGAGTCCCCAGCTGCCCCTATGTGTAGGAGCCAGAGGGGGAACAGGCCAGCTGCTTCCCAGAAGCCGCACAGTGCAGAGGCTAGCAGGGAGCCTGCCAGCCCCATTGCGCAGCACCGCCAACTGGACAGTCAACAACCTGGTCTGCGGTGCTGACCAGAGCCACCAGGATCCCTTTTCAAACAGGTGTTCCAGTCAAAAAAAGGACACCTGTTCACCCTAAGGTGGCCTTTCAAATGAGCAGCCACCAATGCACATGAGCAACAGGACCACAACCACCTACCCTGGTGCAGGGTTGCCAACCCTCCAGGATTGACCTGGACTCTCCAGGAATTAAAATTTAAATCTTTAATTAAAGATTATGTCATGGGATGAAATCTCCAGGAATATGTCCAACCAAAATTGCTACATGGCACATGTGCTGTTGGAAGGAAAGCCCCATTGGCTGAAGCATAGTGGGGCTTCCTGTTGATCATGGGATGCATCCAATCTGGCAGAGAGGCAGCCCGTGGAGTGGCAGAGTATAAGCTGAGAAGCAGCCCACAAGTGAGCGACTAGCTGCAGCACAGCATTGCCAACTTCAGTGACTTCTTTTGAAACGGCAAAAATTCAGGTTTTTTGAAGCATTTTTTTTCCCCCATGCGGTTAGTAAAATCTTGACCTTTCAGGAGGTTGGTGACACAAGCACCTCAAGCACTAGTGATCACTGATCACGCCACTCTCCATTACCTTTTCACTAAATTGTTCCCAATGGAGGAGCAGCTCAGAAGCAGCCTTTATGCCGGCTTCTCAAGAGTTTGTGGGGGGGGCAGGGGGGGATAGCTGCTTCTTCCCTTTCCTTCCATTGCCTGCTATGTGGCTGCATAAGGACTAGTTGCAATCTAGCCTGCAGCATTTCAAATCTAAGGCTTGACTCTGCAACCCTTACTTGCAATGAACAATAAAAGATTACTCAAAATGGGCAAACGTTAAAGAAGCAGGTTCCTAACAACCTTCAAAGAATCTTCTAAGGTAGTCAAAATATTCATGTAGCAAACATTTTACAGACAGGGGAACTTCAGTCACCTATTTTTTAAAACCTTGATTTTTTTTTTTTAAATTACGGTTCCATTTACTCTGGACTATGCCAAAGACCACTGACACAAAAAAAGAGTTTACTAATTCCATCTCTCAAAATGTTTATTATATTAAACAAGCAATATGATGCTCTATAGAGCCAGACCCCGGAAGTACCTCTACTTTAACAGCACCTTTCCAAAAGCATGTCCATCTCCCCAAAATCAAACTTACAGACTCTTGCTCAGTATTCATTTTGCATGCAACCAATTCTTTCAAGAAATGTACAGCGATTTGTTATAACAATTACATTTATGAAAGCTGCCTGCAAGTTTCTCCTCATTATTGCCTCCTCCACTCCTTCTGTCCCAAGATCATAAACCTCAGTTTCCGTTTCTACAGGAGCCCAGATTTTTCATTAATATTTTAAAGACAATACAGCATGGATCTCTGGCAGAAACACTCTAGAGACGTCTAAACGATATATAAAGGGAGCCCGGTTAAAACTTTTTGATAAATTAGTCTCAACATGAATACTCTACTAGACACACACAAATAAAAAAATCATTTAGTTTCTTGAAACCGCAAGCCCTTAATAAATTATTTTTGACACTCATAGCATACTCTTTTTCTTTATAAGGAAAATATGTTCTAAAAACTAGCTTAGTAACAGAGATAACATAGGAAATCCAACCTCCTAAAGGAACTTTTTGACTTACACACTGAGCTAATAAAAACCTGGAAATAACTTCTCAAATATAGCATACACACTCAAAACTAAACAGCTATTTTTAGCATATGTACTGTCCATGCACCACATTGGAAATCTACCCCACACTTGCCCCAGAGATGTGACATTCTACCACGAAGTAGATAGGTCAGTTCAACACTATATTCTCACCAGTGGTTGACCTTACTTAGGCCTGGTCTACACTACAGAGTTAGCTTATGTCGACCTGACTGTAAGCATCTACACTAAAATGTAGCTTCCACCAATGTAACTCGTCCACTATACTGAGTTAACTCCACCCCAATGAAAGGTGTAATGCTTAAGTCGATGTAGTTAGGCAGACACTGCATTGCGTATATTGACTGTTGCTGCCTTTCAGAAACTGCCCCACAATGCCCCACACTGGCAGTTAAATCGGTGCAAGCACTACTGGTGAGGATGTGCTCTGCTGACACAAGGAGTGTAGCGTGGACATGTAAAACCAATTCAATTACCATGGTGGCTGTACACATCAATGTAACTTAGGTCAACTTAATTTTGTAGTGTAGACTTGCCCTTAGTTTTACTACAGTATCTTGTCTCCATCAGGATTTTACAGAAGGATAGCTAACATTTTTTCACCTGTGAAGACAAAGTCTCCACTGGGGAGGCTGGAACTGTGAGGCAAACTCACAGCAAAACCAGGGCTTCTCACTCAGCTGCTGCGGTGAGTTAGCACTCAGCAGAGGCTGCAGAGAGTCAGCCCTTAGGCATGCAGCAGCAGCCTATCACTGAACAGAGCCTGGATCAGATCACCTCAGACTCAGGTATTTCCACAACCCCAACAGAGCTGCAGATCAATATGTGCAACAGCGCTACACAGCCAAGACTCCTTGCTGTTGCCCCTCAGTGCACCAAACTCTAGTGACTCTCAGCCTGCTCCTTGCCCGAGCCCTGTCCTTGCCCTGCACTAGCCTCACTCCAGCCTTGTAACTGACCTGCTCCAGCCTCGTCTCTTGATGCCCCCTAAACCCTCAGATTGACTATCCAGTTTTCTACCCTTGGCGGATATCTGGACCCTGGCTTCAGTCCCGATTTGGCTTGTCTTTGGACTCTGACCACCTGGCTTTGACCTCTGGCCTGCACCTGGACTCTGGCTGTGGTTTTGATCTTGGTTTGACTACGGACATGGATCTTAGTGTTGACCCTGACCTGTCCCCAGATCTCGATTCCAGGACCAACCTTGGCTCAGGCCCAATCCTACGCCTAGCTGTGACCCATGCTCTAACCACCAGGCCTGATTATCGGAGGCAGTGCCTGACAGGAAGCTGTTCTTGTGAGCAACCAGACCAACACTAATGTTATCGTCTCTTCCCTCCCAAAAAAATCACCACCTTATCAATAGGAAGTTAGGCATCACAGTAGCAATAATCACTAATCTGCACAGAATGAACTATTGTGCCCCTCATAAATGATTAAAGAACTCCCATGAGAAAGAGATGGCTAGGTCAGCTCGGAATATGTAAGAGACACAAAGATGCTCAAGGTCTATCTTAGTCAACACTAAATATTTAAATAAAAATATAATGTTGAAATGATAAAGTAGGGCTCTAAGTGAGAAAGGCAACTTTAAATTTATTGAAATGTTAAGATTTAGACACATTTCTGCTTGTCTTCTACAAAGAGCATGTCTCAGAGTGTCACCAAGTACAGACTCTCATAAAGGCAACTAGTTTGTGTCTCCTCTTTAGCGTTCAGTCCTTGTGAGAACTACTGGGATAGAAGCCCAATAAAAGCAAAATCAGCATTAAGGTTGCCATTCTGAAACGAACTCACACTATTGTGCCTAACTGTTGCAACACATATGACCCCATGTTGTTCCAAGACCACTCCTGCTCAGAGCTCACTTCACCACTTTCAAAGTATAAAGTGACCAATTTAACCTGAGTAATTAAGAAATTCACAATTAATATTTTGAAGTAATTTCTATTTTAACAGGGGGAAAAAAACTGGTCCAGAGAAGGACAACAAAAAAAATAGAGGAATTGTGACAGCTCTGGAAGGGTTTCCACACAAAGAGAAAAAAATTACTAGGAGTATTCAGTTCACAGAAGAGAAGAGTAAAGTGAAGATACAAAAGCAGCATATAAAACACACATTGTATAGTGAAGGACCATTAGGCACTCCCAATTTACAGCAATGCACATTACAAAATTAAAGACAAATTTTTTTTTAAATGCACAGTGTATTATGCTGTGGAATTTACCACCTATACTCAAGAACATATTTTAGAAGGGCCCACAGAAGACTTAGACATCACAGTATCTGCAATTATTATGTAGCTAGGATACAAACTGCAAGGAATACCCCACACTCATGCTTTGGGTCATAACACGATTGATTGCTTGAGTCAGGAAGAAACTTTCCTATAGACACAGAATCATGCAGCAGATTTTGTGCCATCCTCTGAAATATTTATTATAGGTCTGTAAATTAGTGAAGCAACTCAGGACAAGTGATAATTACAGGCTCAGTCAGTCACATCCCTTTTCTCAGGGACAGCTTTATATAATCAATGGCACAATAACAGTTAATTGAGATACCAAGAATTCTTTAAAAGCTTATGTTGTGTTTGTGCAGGAGATAAAGGTTTTGTTGCCTTTACCACAGAGTTTGCAAAATCACAAACAGCACACTGTCCCAGGTAGAGAATAGTTTGGTTAATCCAAGCTGCTTGCATCTGTACTGAGAGGAATTAATTTGTTTATCTTGGGGATAAAATTGTTCATGTTTGAATATTGCTTCCTGCATCCTGAGCTGCAATGCAGTGTCTCTAGGTGACAAATGCACTGTTTTCTCTGAATTTCAGCCAGTGATGCTTATGAATATTGAAAGAACGAACTAGGAAAGCCCCTACTCAAGCATCGTCCTCTGAAGTTAAATGACCTTGCTGGTTATATACTATTACTGACTGCCCCACTTTTGGGAAAGATTATCAGGAAGGTAGTGGCCAAGCAGCTATAGCTTGCAATATTTGCAGTCTTCAGATTTCCTAGTCGATCTGGCTTTAAACCCAGTTATGGGAAGAAACTAGACTAGAGGTGTTAGCTGATGATCTCCTGGCTAATGATGAGGATGTGTCTATTCTGATTATTAGAGGCAGCTGGCAGATCTAACAGAGTTGACCATGTGATGCTGTTGAAATGGCTGTAGGATTTAGATAAAGAGGATGGAACTGCTTTGAAGTGACTTTGCTCCTCTACATATGGGAGGATGCAGAGGGTGATTTTGAGTGAACATCTGTGCACCTCTAAAACACTTTTGTGGAGTGCTGCAGCATTCTACTTTACTCCTGCTCACACTTAACGTGTACTTTTAGCCTATAGAAAGTTTAATAAGGAGATGTGATTATCCTGTCTGTAGTAAGCAGACAACACTAAGTTTTCATTACGGCCAATCCATCTGATGCAATGGGATGAATGGCTTGTGGTCTGCTACAGAGATTGAGATTTGAATGAAGCCCAACCCGCTCAATCTAACACAGAGATAATATTAATAAGTAGGGAGAAGCAGCGAGAAGATTTGGCCAGAATTATACCAGCATCATTAACTGATTGTGAGCTCCCATTATTTATTAATCAGGTTTGTAACTGAGATGTCTTTCTAGACCTGGGCTGCTGTTGGATGTTGTGAGGAGTGCATTTTTAAACTTGTACATTGGGGCACCAAGTGTGACCTTTTGTTTTGAATGTGGTCCTTGCTATGCTTATCCATGATTTGTCACCTGAAGATTTACCAGCTATGCTCTACATAGAGCCACACTTTGGGACCATTCATAAACTGATAATAAAACTGAGTGGCTACCCATCTGGTAAGTGCACTTTCATTGGGAGCATATTAACATGGTTTCTCTGAGAACTGCAATAGCTGTCTATGGGCCTCCAGATGGAATTCAAGTTGTTGATTTTTGACCCTTAAAACTCTAAATGTTTGGGTCTGGGTTTCCCAAGGGACTTCTTCACTCCACATTCAAGTCTGTCATAATTGCTATCAACAGCAGAATTTGGGCTGGAGCACCATCAACAATACAGGGAGCTGCCAATAGGAAGTTTTCTATGAGGGCTGTTAGTCTTGGAATGCATTTCCCCCTTAGTCTGCCAGTGCCTGAATTTGTTAAGCTGCCAAACATGTTCCAAGACTCACCCTTTTTTGCACACATCCTTCAGGAGGAAATGGGATGAGGGTGGGAAGAGTGTTTAATTATTTGGCAGCAATCTAGTTATGGGATTGGTACAAATTATTGTGGTCAGCAGTGGATTTTAGTGGTTCCATGTTGTTAATTATTGTGTTGTTTTAATTACTGAAAGAGGCGCTCAGACATGGGTATGAGTTTTCCCAATACATATAAACAACAAACAATATCAGAAATGTAACTAGACAAATTTCCCAACACAGGCTTTACAACCGAGGTCCTTATCCATACATTCAAAACCCAGATCCCGGAGCAGCCCAGAGTACCTTCAGTGTTGACAACTATCAGATTTTACTGCAAGTGTCACAATATTTTGTGTTCTCCTGAGAGACCCGGGCTCCTGGAATCAGGTGGGTACATGAGAACCTATGATTTCATTTAAAAATAAATAAATTTCTACCCCACATGGGTACAAAGAAAAGCTTCAGAACATCATAGTCATAGAGTTTAAGGACAGAAGGAACCACAAAATCATCTAATCTGATCTGTACAACACAGGCCACTAAACCCTACCCAGTTCACCTATACTGAAGCACAATAACCTGGACAGATTAGTCTCCTGAGGGCTGTAATACTTTAGTCTAAACTATTATGTGCCACAGGCAGAGAATAGGAGGGAGTGTACTAATGTCTAAGACTCCTGCAATGGCAAGGACTTGGCTAGGAAAGATACACTTAGATGATCCTAACAAGCAATCTACACACCATGCTATAGAAGAGGTTAAAAATCCCTAAGGACTTTTCCAATCTGACCAGGGAGGCGGAGGGGGAAATTCTTCCCCAACTGTCCAAATGGTAATCAGTTTGACCTTGAGAACATGGACAAGATCCACCAGCTAAGAATCTGAGAGTGAATTCTCTGTACCACCTCCAAACAGTGGTCTACTCTGTCTAGTGTCCCATCTCCAGCTGTGACCAGTCCCTGATACTTCGGAGACAGGAGGAGAAAAAATCCAGGATATATTTTGGGGGAAGGAGGGTGTATGGGAATTTCCTTCCTGACCCCCTGCAGACAACTGACTTATGCCCTGAAGCATGACATTTAGGAACAGAAGACCAGAATGACCCTCCTGAGCCAAGCCCAGCCCTCTATCACTATAGGTAACCCCATCATAAATGTATCAAGTGCTATCTTAAAATTAATTGTTAGCATTCCAAAGGCATTATGGGGCAGTTCCAAAACCTCTGATGGTTGAAAATCTTCTTCTAATTTCCAGGCTACATTTATTCATGGCCAGTTCATACCCATTTGTTCTTGTGCTAACATGTCCTTCAGCTTAAGTCACTCTTCTCCTTCCATGATGTTAACCTCCGCAATGTATTTACAGAGAGCAATTATAACCCCTCCCAGCTGTCTTTTTCGCTAGGTTAAACAAGCCAAGCTTTTGGAACCTCAAAGACTCAAAAGACAGAAATAAAGAGAACTCAGCATTTTAAAAATATCTCATGATTTTTAAGCCTCATGACTCTGAGGGGCCTGATTCATGAGTTTTTAATACATCAGGTTGGCAATACTGCATCTGTGTAAGCCTGAGTTTTTTACCCAACATTTGTCAGAGACTTGTAGACATAAGATTTCAGGAGAAATTAACCATTAGTATAATTCAGCGTGGCAATGCCTATGTCCATATACTTTATTTTTAATACCCTTTTTGAAGTGGCAGATTTGTAGTAGCAAACAAAAATCGCAAAAAATATTAGGAATGTTATTTTAAGGACTTTCACTCCTAACAGTAATAGGAGACATTTTCAGAGTAAAAAGGAGCCCTCCCAAACAGCCCTCCAATTAGCACAGCACCAGCCTCCAAGTTCTCTCTTGCAGATTCACTATGTATAAGAGAATATATTTCATAGTCAGTCACTAATGTAACAGTTCCATTAAATTCTTAACAGTAAATAAATGTTGCATACATATCCACTAACATTAGTTTCACCAACATGTTATTGTGCCTGAAATACTACACACGTGCTATATGTCAGTGAAAATATGTCAAACGCTCCCAGAGATAAGGATTCCAAAAAGCAAGAGAC
Source organism: Gopherus evgoodei (assembly GCF_007399415.2). NCBI lineage: Eukaryota > Metazoa > Chordata > Testudines > Testudinidae > Gopherus > Gopherus evgoodei. The sequence goes on from NC_044323.1 coordinate 35,399,440, forward strand.
AAATACTACAAAAATGTATACGCTACATCAGCTACATTTGGAATCTAAATATGGAGCATTTAATCACTGACCTTTATTCGTCATTTACTATGAACTCTTTGTAGGCTCCAGTTTTATTTTCAATGAAGTGACTGTCTCAAGGAAAGGAAAAGGGAGGGACAGAGAAAGATTCTTCAGTTTTGCTGTACAAAATGCTCTTTGCTTCTTGTTTTCTCAGAATAATTGATGCAGATGTTTTTAATTCAATCTTTTTAGTCCAGTCCATGTCCACGACTAAACTTCCTGCTCTCACTCTCATTTTCTTTTTAGTTAACCATCTATTTACAATTCTGTGATCTATCATTCATTTTACAATGTACACAGTGAAAAATGCCTTAGCTGTCTGTCATTTTTCCCTAGGCTAAAAATTATATTCAAGCCAGATGCAGTCCCAAATAACCAAGTCTGACTTGTTAGGAAAACTATATCATCTGATTTTCAAAAGTACTTCAGTTTGCACACTACTGAAGTCTTTTAAACTGCATGAGCATTTTTCCAAAGCAGAGTATTTCCTATCACAACAAATATGGTTGTTGGGCATTCATATCCAATTGTTCTTTTGTACTTTGGAGATGCAGGCCTGGTCTAAATGCTCTCTAGAGATCTTCAAGAATAGAATGGTAACATTAAAAAAAAAAAAAAAGAGGACAAAAGAGAGCACTATGTAAGAAACTTCTACTGAAGTCAAACTGGATCCAGTGAACACAGGATATGATTGTATTTCAAAAGGAGCTGAAAATGTAATCACACTCAAAATAAAAATGCTATGAAAGGACAACATTAAAGGAACATGATTACACCTGGACCGGCTTTGGTGATTTTCCTGTATTTTCCTGCTTCAAAATTCCTGCACTGAAGTTTTTTTTAACCTAATCTTCAGAGTAGCCCAAAATTTTAAAAACAAAACCAAAGGCACTAGACCTAATGAGTGCTCCAATGTAAGCAAACAGGTGTATTTGCACTCTCTGCTATCATAGGAAAAACAATATATTTGAAAATTTCTGGAAGTAATGAAAAAGCCCTCAGACCACATAAATTTGATAAATGATAATAATTTGTAATCCAATCATCTAAATTATGTGCTGAATACCCAAACAGCAAAAGGAAGAGAAAAACAAAGCCCAAAGTATTGTAAATTTACCTTTCAACCCCCAACTGCAGGTTCTCTGAAGTTCCAGCTGGCTCCTGCTCTCTGTGACAACCCAACATGTACCATGCATGCTCTTTTGCCTCAGCTACCAGACAGATAAAACTAGCCTACCGAATGGTTAGATAAGTTGTGTTTTTCACATTTATGGCAAGGTTTTATACTTACCCAATTCCCTATAGGAGAATTCCATCCTCCAGTAGGATTGCCTGATAGTTCTGACATCACAACATGGGGCATGCTTTGGTATCAGAACAGACTGGTTGCTGGCTATGTGTGACTTCATGAGAGCTACAACAGGGAAACCTGAGTTTAGAGTCACAGTTCAGAATGGTATTCAGAGCTTAAAACACAGTTTTATCACTATAGTATTAAAACATCATATTTTAACGATAATCAAGTTCCATTATCGATTTCATATATATTTCTGTCCAACAAAAAAAATCTATGTTAAGACTGGAAGTACATGTTAGCAATTTAAGGGTGAAAAACATTACTGGAATGTTGCAATATTCCCCAAACCAAACATTATAAACCCATTAGTAATGCCCTGAAATAACTATGCATTATGATTAAGGCACTTAGGTATTTGTTTAGTATTTACATTAAACTAATAGAAGACAGATTTTTTTTCTCTTCATTGTTTCACTATAGGGAAGAATTAAGGCTGTTTAGGCACCTTAACATGTTTAGATTTCTTTAAGAGTAATTTTAAGCAGGGCTGTCAAATGATTTTAAAAAATTGTGATTAATCTCACAATTTAAAAATGAATTGCAATTAATCGACATGTTAAACAAAGAATACCATTTATGTAAATATTTTGGATGTTTTCTACATTTTTAAATATATTGATTTCAATTACAACAGAATACAAAGCATACTTTGCTCACTATATTTTTATTACAAATATTTGCACTGAAAAAAACCCAGAAGAAATAGTATTTTTAATTCACCTCATACAGGTACTGTAGTGCAATCTCTACCACGAAAGTTAAACTTACAAATGTAGAATTATGTACAAAAAATCACTGCATTCAAAAATAAAACAATGAGCTGACCGCTCAGACAAACCAGTTTATTTACATTTGTAGGCGATAATGCTGCCCACTTCTTGTTTACAGTGTCACTTGAAAGTGACAACAGGTGTTCACATGGCACTGTTGTAGCTGGCGTCGCAAGATATTTACGTGCCAGATGCGCTGAAGATTCATATGCGGGGTGGGAGGGCTGCGGAGCACACCAACTGGTCTGCCCTTGGTATTTCATGTTTGCTCTGCCCGGCACAGTTGGTATTTCATGTTGAGGATTTTATGATTAAAGGTGCACACCACCCTCAGTTGTAGTATGACTGAGAAATGGAGGGAGGTTTAGCATTTCTTTCTCCACCCCAGTCGGTGGGAGGAACAGTGCAGGTGGGTCTACCCCTAGCCATAGAAGTGCTCGGCAGTAGGAAGAGGGCTTAAAGACCCTTGCTCCAAGCGAAAGGAATAATCCTCGGTGCATACATTCTCTGTCATAGCATGACTGAGCATAAGAGGAGAATTTAGGGTTTCTCGCTCTGCCCGAGAATGAATTTTGGATTTGGTGTATGGACCCTCGGTGGTAGAGGACTGAGTAATATGGAGGGAGGCTTAGCATCTCTCCCTCCAGCCCAGGGGGGTTAACATTGTAAGTCCAGGTGCCGGCGTGGGCAACATAAAATCTCAAGTAATTAAAAAGTCTTTAAGCGTGGTACTAACGGATTGTGACAACATGTTCAGGAAACAGAAGGGTACAACTGTGGACTCGGGAGCCCTGCAGTCACAGGCGATGACATCAACAATGGGGTCAAGGCCGGATACACGAGCATTAGGAAGCACGGACATGGGAGTCCAGCTGCTCGGCCTGTTGGTGTCACGAGAGGCGAATGGCCCTGAGGCCCGAGCTACAGAAGGGTCAACAAAAACCCTGTTGCCTCTTTCACAGGGTGGTGAGAACCTCTCACGACTGGAGAGGGCTCTCACCAAGGTAGGATACAATCCTGGGTTCCATCGCTGAGATTCAGAAAAGGGTGCATTCTTGGCAGGATTTGTTAGACCTATATGCTGAGTATAAAAAGCAGAAGAGTAAAAATCTAGAGACAGCTGTGGGATTGATATGGACTGCGGCGGCCATGTGTATCAAATGTTGTCAGGACAGAAAGAGGAGTTGGGGAGAAGGGAAGAGGTGTGTACCCTACAGCTAGCGGAAATTAAGCAACTGAAAGTGCAAATTGCAAACCAGGCAGCAACCCAAGCCTATGCCCAGGACAAGTTCCTGACCCTGAGACAGAACTTCTAGGCAAAAAAAATCAGAATGCATCCACCAGGAAGCACTGGCTAAGCAAGTACTGGTCCTTCAGGGACTCAAAGATTTGACCATTCGTGTCCAGCATACATCGCAGCAGCAGTGTGCTCACCATAAAAAGGAAATCAAACAGTTGAAATGCTAATTGGCCGTGCATTCTGTCCAGGTGGCAGACATTACAGCGGGTGAAGTGGAAGAAGGTCATATGTACGGCACCCCCAATTATGAAGAGAGCACCCCGTGGCGTGATTACAGAAAGAAAAGGGACCAGGAGGGGTGGGGGCTAGTTAAGGAGCCCACCCTCCTTGGTAAACTGAGAGTGGAACAAAGCCTGTGGCCATGGAAAGGGACGGTTCAATGCAAAAACCAGGATTGGGCCCAAACAAGCAGGCAGGCAGGCAGCAAATAAAAAAACATTAAAAAACAGGTTAAAAGCCTTAAGGACTTAATAGCAAAACTTAAAAAAAAAAAAAAAAGTGCAAACATGGGGAATTTAAATCCCTGAACCAGTATTTCAAATGGTAAAATCTAAATTAAAGTGCTATTTTAAAAAATAAGCAAATAATTAAAAAAGTTAACTCTGCAAAGGCTCAAAAAAAACTAAATATTTTTTATATTTGTACAAAGTTTAATTGTTTAAAAATTCTTCATTTCTTTGCAGCCATTCTTAAAAAAACAAACAAACAAACAAAAAAGGGCCTTTTTCCAAAAAAAGTCTGTAAATAATCCAGGCAAAAAAACCTAACTATAAACAATTCAGTAGTCAAATATGCTAAAAAAAACATAAGGGGGTTCTATTAAAACTTAACTGCCCCAAAATATATTTAAAATATGTAATCTATATACAGCTATATAAAAACAAAGCAGTGTAAAAAAATATGCATTTTCCCCAAAACATGTGCAATATACAGTAACTCCTCACTTAAAGTCGCTCCTGTTAAAGTTGTTTCATTGTTACGTTGCTGATCAATTAAGCAACATGCTTGTTTAAAGTTGTGCAATGCTCCCTTCTAAAGTCGTTTGGCAGCTGCCTGCTTTCTCCACTGCTTGCAGGAAGAGCAGCCTGTTGCAACTAGCTGGTGGGGGCTTGTAACCAGGGACCAGCAGCTCCCCCATCAGCTTCCCGCTCCCCTACATTCCCTGTGCTGCAGCCACCCAGCAGGCTATCAATTGTCAGCAGTTCAGCTGTCCCTCCCCTCACTGCCATGTGCTGCTCCAGCCCTCTGCCTTGTAGCTGCACCCAGAGACTCCTGCTTGCTGTGCAGTAGGGCCAGAGGGGAGCTAATGTCAGGGTGTCCCTCTCCCTCTGCTCCTGCACCCCGCTTACCCCTTCTCTATATAGAGCTGGGTGGGGGGACACCCAGGGAGAAAGACAGAGAGCTTGGGGCAGCAGCTGCTGTCTCAACTTCCTGATCCACTTAAAAAGACAATGCACTTAAGAGTGGGTCAGCTTACTTAAAGGGGCAGTGTGCATCTCTCTCTCTCTCCCCAACACACAAGGTATGTGTCTGTCTCTGTCTGCTATGCTGTCTCCCCTTCCTTGTGTTCGTGCTGCCTTGTGTGAGAGGCTACATTAACAACGTGTTAACCCTTGAGGGCTCAGCTGAGTGCTAGTTCATCATTTACCAGCAAGGCATTCCCTGGGAAATATCCCTCCCTCTTCCACCCTCTAACTTCACCGTTTCAACCAAGCTTTACAATCATCATAGCTGTGAACAGTAGTAAATTGTTTGTTTAAAACATATACTGTGTGTATATCTATATAATATATAATTTTTTGTCTGGTGAAAAAAATTTCCCTGGAACGTAACCCCTCCCCCATTTACATTAATTGTTATGGGGAAACTGGATTCGCTTAACATCATTTCGCTTAAAGTCACATTCTTCAGGAACAGAACTACAACGTTAAGCAAGGAGTTACTGTATATTATAAAAAAAATAAAAAAATGCAAACATACTATTCTACTTAATTAAAATCCTATAAGGGCTCCAAAAGGAGCCACAATAAATTATGTTTTCCTTTTCAAATCAGTGGAGCAGAATGGGAGGCCCTTTGGCGAGCAATAGCAATTATTAATCCCTGAATGCAATATCACTGTTGTAACCTCCTAAACCACGCAAAAAGCGTCCATAACAAAAGCCAAAATGGGCTGTAAAAAAACAAATAAAAACTTAAAAAGTTGTTTTATGTGCCTCAGTTTCCCCAGTAGGTGCATTTATGTTGTTCTTTTTCTTTCCTTTTGCCTTTGTTAACAGGACAGGCAATAACAGCAAAAGCCCAAAGACACTCCGAACAGGAGTGGTGGGCCCGCTCTTGTTGCTTCAGGCCTGCAAAATCCTTCATTGCAATACAATCCTCCTCCGTTTAGCCCCCAGTCTTCAGAGAATGGTCCTAGGAAAGCACCTCCACATCTCCACCCCCCCACCAGCGGTGGTGACAAATTTTACCAGGCACCAAATGGGAGGCTGCCACTCAACGCTGGTTCTGCCTTAATACAACTTTAGGGGCTTCAGACATTTATTTGCCTCTGGAACACTTCCAAGTCCCAGCCTTCCTTCCCAACTGTACCATGGGGGCCACCCTCCAACTTGCCCTCCTTATCCAAATGTTGTCTGCCCCCCCGCAAAAAGGCAGACCCTAGTGAGCTCCTTGGGGGATGGGGCTAATTTGGCAGTCAATATTTGGAATATTCAGCACGGAGCCATAAAAAAAACAAAAAAACAATTAAAACAATTTTAAAATGTCATAAAACTGGCCACAAGTGCAAATCTCACCCACTGTACAGTGGCCACCTTCGCCCTCAAACATACTGCCGAATTGGCCCTCCACATGCGGAACACCTTGCAAAAATTAATTAAAACCCTAATTAAGGACAAAAACCAACTAGTTTGGGAATCTGTGTGCTCCCAAATCCAACAATATTTAACCCAGTAAATTCATAGCATTCAAGAGGATGTGCTCCATGGAGCCTGGCCCGGGAAAATCCATTCCCACTCAGGGATTCCCCGAGAGCAATAGCCTTTTCGCTATTTCTGGAGGCTCACTAACTGGACGTGCACAGGCATAGCCTGCTCCTCCATGGTCTTTGGTCCCACAAAAAATAGTATGGACCCCTGCTATAAAAATCCGACCAGGCCTTTGGAAAGGCTGCCTTTAAAACTGGGTGGTCCATCGCAATATGTAAATGGTGGCTCCCCCACTGACACGGCTAAGCGGTATGTGCTGACTGCAGCCCCTAATTATCAGCATATATGAATTGCAAAGGACAACACCTGGCAACTATGGCCTACAAAGCTCTCTCAAATAATGCGTAAAAGAACAAGTAACGCCGGGCTGCTTCTGTGAGGTGGGTCAACACATCTGCTGGGAGGGGGAGGCATCGGATTATGCCCACACTCAGGCACATCTGTTCACCAATACCTCTATGTGTGTTTATAGAGCCACCTACCCGAGGGTGTCCCTCAATCTGCAATTGCAATCTTGAATACAAAATTTTTCAGTGCATTGGCCCGCGGTTATTCAAAGCAGTGTTAATATTTCTAATTATGTTGTGTTTAATTTTTCATGCGTTACACCCAATGTTTTTCTTCCATTGACGCACACCTGGAAACAACTGACCGTGTTCCAGACCAGATGCCTCCTCCTTTAGTGCTGCAGCACACGTTTAATCTGGGAAAAGCTGCCTTTGCCACGGCCCTCGGGAGGGGACATCTATGCCAGCAAGGGATTGTGCTATGCTATGTTACTAATAAAGCCAAATGCCACTACTGGCTAGTGTATGCAATTATTGCCACCTGAACAGTTCGGTTTGTGCTGTCATGCTGTTTGTGTAGGAGGCCAACAGTGACCCTAGCCACCGTATCAAAAAAAGGGTAAAAGCCAAAACGTTGATTCAAGGTGAAGGAGGAGACTGTCACGATAAAATTGCACACTCTCCCAGCCATGGAGTCCGCTGAGTAAGCACCAGAACTGTATATTGCTAATGGTTTGAGATGCACTGGAAAGAATTTCGGGAAGGATTGAAGGTGTGAGTATGGAGTAAAAGACTTCTTTGCAGGTTGCGAGAGGCCAAAATGGGAGGAAGAAAGAAGAGAGTGGGTTAACTTGATACTCCAGCTAGGTCCAAAGATAAGATGCTGACTCCAGCCAAGGGCCATGGCACACAACCGACTCCTGGCTGCCTGCCAAGAAAGACAGGGGCCTGGATTCCAACCCTGACCAGCCGTGAGAAAGGAGGATTCAGCTGAACAGAACGGTAGGGTCTGCAAAAATGAGTGAGACGGCGAAGGGCAGAGAGGGAGAAAACAGTCTCGCATCCCTGAAGCCAGTGTGTTTTGGGAAAGCTGAGGAAGCTGCAGAAAGCCGGTTTGGATGTGGACAAAGAGCATGGGGGACAGAGGTCCCTGAATTAAACACCCCCAAAAGAACCCAGGACTTAAAAACCCCTGAGAGTTGAAACAAATTGAAGATCAACAGCAGATCCTGGATGGCCTGTGCACAGGACAGAACTCTTGTCCGTCCTTCCCCCTCTTCTTCTCACATTACACCCAGGCTTGGCCAGCCTTGGGTTGTGCATGTGAGTATGAAAGTGGGTTAGGGTAAGGGTACTAACACTTCCTTCCTTTCTTTGAGTTACGTGGGGAGCCCCCGCACTTACCGCTATTATTTTATTACTAAAGCTTTAAAATTTAGTCACTTGGTGTGCTCCTTCATCTCCTCCCCTAATGATCCTGTGGCCTCTGCCTGATCACCTGACACAGATTGGTAACAAAAATCTGTCTCACCTTCATGCTTCAGCCACCATTCCAGAGGACATGAGTCCATGCTGATGACAGGTTCTGTTCCATAACGATCAAAAGCAGTGCAAAACCGATGCATGTTCATTTTCATCATCATGAGTCAGAAGCCACTAGAAGGTTGATTTTCTTTTTTTGGTAATTCAGGTTCTATAGTTTCCGCATCCGAGTGTTGCTCTTTTAACACTTCTGAAAGCATGCGCCACACCTCACCCCTCTCAGATTTTGAAATGTACTTCAGATTCTTAAACTTTGGGTCAAGTGCTGTAGTTATCTTTAGAAATCACACATTGGTACCTTCTTAAAATGAACAACATATGCTGGGTCATCATCTGAGACTACTATAACATGAAATACATGGCATACAATTCTCCCCCAAGGAGTTCAGTCTCAAATTTCATTAACACATTATTTTTTAAAGAGCATAATCAACATGGAAGCATGTCCTCTAAAATGGAGGCCAAAGCAAGAAGGGGAATACAAATGTTTAGCATATTTGGCATTTAAATACCTTGCAATGCCAGCTATAAAAGTGTCATGTGAATGCCTGTTTACAATGTCATCTGAAAGTTAGAAGAAGAAGCAGGCAGCATTATCTCCCGTAAATGTAAACAAACCTGCTTGTTTTAGGAATTGGCTAAACATGAAGTAGGACTGCATGGATTTGTAGGCACTAAAGATTTACATTTTTTTTTGTTAAAATAACTGCACTCAAAAATAAAACAATCTACATTTGTAAGTTGCACTTCCATGATAAAGAGATTGCACTATAGTACTTGTATGAGGTGAATTGAAAAATACTATTTCTTTTGTTTATCATTTTTACAGTGCAAATACTTGCAATTAAAAATAATATAAAGTGAGCACTGTACACTTTGGATTCTGTGTTGTAATTGAAAGCAATATATTTGAAAACTGTAGAAAAACATCCAAAATATTTAATAAATTTCAATTGGTATTCCATTATTTAACAGTGCAATTAAAACTATGATTAATCGTGATTAACTTTTTTTAATCATGATTAATTTTTGAGTTAATCGTGTGCATTAACTGTGATTAATCAACGCCTCTAATTTTAACTGAATTTCCAGCATTTGCAATGCTTGGTTCTGGGATAATTTCAACATCCCTATATTTTTCACCTCTAAATTGCTGGTATGTGCTTCCAACCTTAGCTCCAATTGTACAGATTTTTGTCAGGGAATTTAGACTCAGACTGTAAGGTCAGAAGGGACCATGGTGATCATCTAGTCTGACCTCCTGCACATTGCAGGCCACAGAACCTCACCACCCACTCTTGTAATAGACCCCTAACCTCTGGCTGAGTTACTGAAGTCCTTAAAACTTGGTTTAAAGACTTCAAGCTACAGAGAATTCACCAATTTTCATCCTTTTTTAAAAGTTATTATTAATTTAATTCATGAACACTAAACAAGAAACCCAAGAATGCTACTGTGTGATATCTGAAATTTGCAAAATATGCAGTATCAACCTTAAAAGTTGAAATTTAACAAAAAGTGATTTAAGAGCAGATTCATCAGCACATCAAAAATCAATGAAAAGTAGCCAGAGTGTACCAGTTAATCTGGGTTTACAGCTGCTTTGAACTGTTAGAGCAGCGGAAAGAAGCTGAAGCGCAGTGGTGAATCTGACCTTTAATTTACAATTGACTGATTGGTTTAGAGAGCAGTTAGTGAGATTGCCACTATGTGGCTGGGGAGAGGAGGAGACAGGAAGATCCCAGTGCCTGAAGCCCAGATTTTGAAAGCTATTTGGCCACCGCGACACTCAGGCTAAGTCGATCTACGCTACACAACTCCAGACCCATGGATGGCAAGTTTGTAGAAATTTTGGTGGAGACCAGAACCCGCTCCCCCAACTCCACCCCCACCTGCCAAGGCTCTAGAAGGGGTTGGGGGGGAGGTCTGGGGTGCAGGTCCTGGGCTGGGGATTAGGGTGCAGGAGAGTTGCAGGGTGCAGGCTTTGGGATGGAGTTTGGGTATTGGGTGCAAACTCCAGGCTGGGGCAGGGGGTAGGTGTGCAGGAGGGGATGAGGGGTGCAGGCTCTGGGGGGGAGTTTGGGGGTGGGAAGGGGTGTGTAGGAAAGGAGAGGGTGCATGCTCTGGGAGGGGGTGCATGCTCTGGGAGGGGGTTTGGGGATAGGAGGGAGTGCAGGGGTGAGGGCTGTGGGGCTGAGGATGAGGGATTCCTGATGCAGGATGGGACTCTGGGCTAGGGCAGAGGGTTGAGGTGTGGGGTGAGGGCTGTGGGTCTGAGGATGAGGGGTTCATGATGCAGGAGGGGGCTCAGAGCTGGAGTAGAGGATCAGGGTGCAGGGGGATGAGGGTTGGGGCTGAGGATGAAGGGTTCATGCTGCAGGGGGGCTCAGGGCTGGAGCAGAGGATTAGGGTGCGGGGGGATGAGGGTTGGGGCTGGTGCTGAGGGGTTCATGATGCGGGGGGGCTCAGGGCTCGGGCAGAGGATTAGGGTGTGGGAGGATGAGGGCTCTGGCTGGGGCTGAGGATGAGGGGTTCATGATGCAGGAGGGGGCTCAGAGCTGGGGCAGAGGATCAGGGTGCGGGGGGATGAGGGTTGGGGCTGAGGATGAGGGGTTCATGCTGCAGTGGAGCTCAGGGCTGGAGCAGAGGATTAGAGTGCGGGGAGATGAGGGCTCTGGCTGGGGATGAGGAGTTCATGATGCAGGGGGAGCTCAGGGCTGGGGTAGAGGATCAGGTTGCGAGGGGATGAGGGTTGGGGCTGGTGCTCAGGGGTTCTGATGCAGGAGGGGGCTCAGGGCTGGGGCAGAGGATTAGGATATGGGAGGATGAGGGCTCTGGCTGGGGCTGAGGATGAGTACTTCATGCTGCGGAGAGGGCTCAGGGCTGGGGCAGAGGATTAGGGTGTGGAGGGATGAGGGCTGGGGCTGAGGGTGAGGGGTTCATGCTGCAGGGGGGAGCCAGGGCTGGGGCAGAGGATTAGGGTGCGGGGGGGGTGAGAGCTCTGGCTGGGGCTGAGGGTTTGGGGTGTTGGAGAGGTTCAGAGCTAGGGCTGAAGGGCAGGGTAAGGGCAGCCTGCCTTGCCATTAGTGATGGCGGGCGCTAGGACCCTGGGGCAGCAGACTGCAGTTCTTGCAGGAGCTGTTCTACCCCAGCAGCGCAAGCAGGCAGGGGAGAGGCACTGCGCTGCTTTCTGTCAGGCAGGGACGTGGCGGGGGGGGGACACACAGGGGGAGGGGTGGCAAGCGGGGGCTGGGACCTGCTCCAGGCAGGGACGCGGCGGGGCAGGAGGGGGGAGACCTGCGGGGGCCAGGGCCCGATCCAGGCAGGGCCAAGGGAGAGACCCAGCTCCAAATATTGCTGGAGCAGGGCCCCCAGCCCAGAATATTCCTGGTGCTCGAGCACCACAAACATATATAACCTGCCGCCTATGGACGTACCTTAGATCAAGTTACCACAAGGTCTCCGGGAGAAACTCTCCCGCCAACTTGCCTTGCTCTTATCATTGGTGGTAAAGTACAGGGGTCGACTGGAGAGCAATCTGTCGTCGATTTGGTGGGTCTTCACCAGACCTGCTAAATTGACCACCAGTGGATCGATCTCAGATCCCAGCTGTAGTGTAGACATAGCCTCAGTGTCACAAAGCCTAAGGGATTTAGGCATTTAAGAGTGAGATTTTCCTTTTGAAAATAAGATTTAGGCTCCTAAAACTGGTAAGTGTTGGGAAGCTAAGCACAGCAATGCCTAAATAGCTTTAAAAATCTGGGCTTGAGTCCCAATCTCTCTGTGCTTTAATGGCATTCTCTGCCTCAATTCCCCACCAGTACTGCCTCAGTGAACAGTGAAGCCACGGCAGCAGTGCCATGGAGAGCCTTTCAAAAGCACTGATCCAGCCACGGAATCTTCAGAGAGCAGTGACAACTGAGCCAAGTAATCTACCAGCTAGAATCACTGATGCATGTCCATACTACTGAGTCATTACAAATCAATACAATTTTTGCATATAAATTAGCTGTAGAGGAAGTAGCAATTGGCGGAGTAATTTCTGAGGTCATAATTGCTCCCCTTAAGTGTTACCTAAACTGTTCACCTGAGACTGACTGTAGCCTATATAATCATAAATATCAGATTAAACTAATTTATAAATAATTATATTACAGTACAATTTCTTCAGGTATAGCCTATACACAGTATTTCAATTAATTTTAATCTAGAAAGTTCGATGTGTCTGAGATACTCCACTGTTAAGATCATCTGAGTCAGAAAAGTGACACAAAGGCTAAATTTCTAAATAGTCCATTCTAAAATTCTCTAACTGAAATTAATTAATGCAGCTACAGAAGATTCTATTTAATAGCAACATTTTGCCAGAAACCAATCTCTTCCCATTGTCTTTCATGTTAATAAGATTTAAGATATTGGCAAGGGCATGCCACTTATTCACTTACTTTTTGGTTGTTTTTTTTTTTTTTGGTTTTTTTTTTTTGAAAGAGAGAGAGAGACAGAGACGCCCACCTGCAGGCAGGTTTGCAAGGCTGCAGCCAGGGAAAGAAGTGCTGGGATGTGCCTTCCCTGCCTGAAGTCCCAGAAATCTACCTGTCACTATGTACAAGGACCGCACACGAGATCGGACCTGCGGGCTGGGAGGGGAGAGAAGGGGATGCTGTGGCCAGGGTAGTAGTGGGAACTGGGGCTGCAGCCCAGAAGCCAGAGCTGCACAGTACACAGTAGTGCTCCCTGGGCTACACTTCTGCCAGAGGAGCTGCACGTAGGGAAGAAAGTATTGAGGCGAGCTGAGCCAGGACACTCAATGAGCACAGTGAGAGCGTACGGTGCAGAGGCCCCAGCTTCTGCTCTGCATAGAAAGCTCAGGCTCCTGGGCTGCAGTTCCCTCTCCTTGTAGGCAGATTTGTAGGGCTGCAGCCAGGGAAGAAACATCCCAGTGTTTTCTTCCCTGGCTGCTGCCTCATAAACCTGCCTTCCGCTTATTAGCAAGAGCTGGATAACAGCAACTTTTTGCTGGCAACTGAGGGGTTACTAATAAGCAGAATCTACTGTTCCGGTAAATTCTCCAAAAAAGATCATTCTGTACTCAAAGAATGCTGTACATTTGAGGGAGACATGCTATATTTTTTCATACAAAACAAAGAAGATGAATCCCCCTTGCAGTGCAAACTGGAATTTAGATTTAACTATGGAGCAGTGACTACCACCTGCATAATATATTACATGTATACACACAAAACTTACTCTTCTTGTTGAGAACTCATAAGGATACCTATTAAACTTTGAAAGTGACCTATCAGGGGAACCTGAAAATTGAATTAACTATAGAAACATGTCATGGAAAGGGAGGGAGGTTTTTTTTTTAAATAAAGGCAATTGGTATGATTTTTACACAAAAGGACGTACTTTATTTTTAAGTAACAAGTGCAATATAAGCAGTATGAGTTCCAGTAATGTTAGCACATTAACACTAACCAAGATTATCTTTGTTCCCTATTAACTTGAATTTTTTACAGATGGTTATTTATGTAAATTTAAGCACAGAGGTATAAGGTTATCTATGGTCATGTCATAGTAACAAACAGCTGCTTATGATTTTGATTTTGTGTCTGCATGCTGGTCCTGAAAAAGCAACAGGTTTCAATAAATACCAGATGTAACCAAGTGTTCACAGTAAAATGCTAGTAGTTCTAGTACGACAAAAGTTTAGTGAATAAACAAACTGTACATTAAAAACTTTTTTTAAAATATATAACCAAAGCAACTGGCTTACTATTACTGCCACTGATTATTCTAATTTTTTTTAACTTCTCTGAAAAAAATTATGCACTTATTTGGTGTACTACTAAGCTAATTATTTCTCGTTTTAGAAATGACACGATTGCAAGAGGACACCACAACCATGAACTTAGTTTGAACTTTAAAGTAGAAATGTTATGTGGTTAATGAAGTAAATCAATCTTTTGCTTTGGTGCAGTGGGGTTTATGCGGTAGCCTTTAATCTCAAAAGACAGGAGGTCAAATATACAAGCAATGGCAGAGCGAGTTTACTAGTCTCCATTTACTCTCTAACTAACCTCACAAAAATACACTACTTTTCAAAGTAAAGAAAAGGCCAGGTCTGGAACAGAAAGGTGTTTCAGAATGAAGGAGCCCAGGGGAAGCTGTATGAAAAGTTAATGTAGTTTAGACCAATATTGTACTGTTTTAAACCCTCTACAACCTCAGTGAAATCCATGGGATTGAATAGGGTATAAAATATACGTGAATACAGAACTTGGGCCAATCTGTCCATAATATACTTGTCTTACATAATTACTGAAACTCTTAAATATATAATTCAATGTAAAAGTATCAATAATTATATAAATGTAGCTATGTGTATGACTCAGTATATATCAGAGTGTGCGTAACAGTGCCAAGCATAGGGGCGAGTGAACTTTTTGGCCCGAGGGCCGCATCGGGTTTCCAAAATTGTACGGAGGGCCAGTTAGCAGAGACCGTGCCTCCCCAAACAGCCAGGCATGGCCCGGCCAGCCCCCTATCTAACCCCTCCTGCTTCTCACCCCGACAGCCCCTTCCCGGGACTCCTGCCCCATCCAACCCCCCCTGTCCCCTGACAGCCCCTGGACTCCACTGCCACTGACTGCCCCCCACCACCCCATCCAACCCCTCCTCTCATTCCTGGCTGCCCCCCTGTAACCTCTGCCCCATCCAAGCACTCCTTCTCCCTGACTACCCTCAGAACCCCTGCCTCTAACTGCCCCCTGTCACTCCCATCCAACCCCCCCTCTCCTTCCTGACTGCCCCCCCTGGGACCTCTGCCCCTATTCAACTGCCCTCTCACTGCCCTGACCCCTGTCCACACACACCCCCGACCACCACCCCAAACTCCTCTGCCCTTTATCCAATCCCCCCTGCTCCCTGCCCCCTTACCGCACTGTCTGGAGGACCAGTGGCTGGCGGCGCTACACTCACGCCATCCAGAGCACCAGGACAGGCAGCCACACCACCCGGCTGGAGCCAACCACACCACTATGCAGCACAGAGCACTGGCTCAGGCCGGGCTCTGCAGCTGCGCTGCCCCAGGAGCTCACAGCCCTGCCGCCCAGAGCATTGCGCTGGCGGCGGAGCAAGCTGAGGCTACTGAGGAGAAGGAGAGGGAACAGCCAGGGAGGGGCCAGGGGGTAGCCTCCAGGGCCAGGAGCTCAGGGGCCAGGCAGGAGGGTCCCGTGGGCCAAATGTGGCCTGTGGACTATAGTTTGCCCACCTCTGGCTTAGCACAATGGGGCCTTAATCTCTTTACCAGGGCCTCTAGGCACCAGTGAAATATAAGTAGTAATAATAAAGCTGAGAAGAAAACTTGAAGTCAAAGCATGTTGTCAGAAACAAAAGAATCTAGTTTCTAAAGAGTTTAAATGCCTTAGGAATATTTTATAATCACTTGATTCTTTTTAAAAAAAAAAAGTAAACATTTTCATGCATACATACCTCACAGGGCTAGTTAAAATATCAAGCAAGCTTTTAATCACAAAGAAGGATCTGGAGATAAAGTGCAATTTATAACAGAAATTCCAATTTAGGTTTTGTAAAAAAAAAAAAAAATGCCTTGTCTGTTTCTCTGTTCATAAACTGTATAGTGAATAGAGTCTGTGATAGTCAGATAAAGTTTCTAAAGGTTTGAAAAACACACACAAATATAACCACCAGTGCTTATGAGTTAAACCTCAGGCATTAAGGATGACCTGATTTGAAGACTTTCCTACAGAGTCTCATTATGAATAAGAATCTTGGATAAAAAAAAAAAATATGATTAGCAGAGAAATTCTGAGCTGTTTTGAAAACTGCCCTTCAGGTGAGCTGCTCATACAAAAACACTTTATGCAGAAATACACTTCACATATAACCCCAATAACTTTTATGTCAAGATTCTCCAAGGGCACTTACTGACGCAGTCTGGCTGATTTCCCAATATTTTTTAATCACTTGACATATCCCAATTCCAGACCCTATTTTTCTCCTGTATTTTTTCTGTTTTTTTTTTCAAATTAGTTCATAAATTAAATATAATACCAAACCAGGAAGCTGACAACCCTAATAATGTTTAAGGTAAAACTGTGACATTCACAGAACTTCACTGTTTTCTGCTGCTACTAATTGCTCTTTCACATTTTTATGGGAGCAGCATTCAGTATCACCAATCCCATGCATTCAAAATCATGAGCTTGGTTTAAAAAAGAAAGTGACTTTTTAAAATCTGTTTTGATTTTTTAACTTGCCTCCTGATCTCTGAGCCCTTAGGGTATACACTCAAATCCTATTTTCAAGCTTTCCTTTGTTACCATGAGGTCTAAAAAACTTAACTTAAAAAATGAAAGTTGAGATTCTCATGTAATCACCTGACACCAGGTGCTTTAGTTACAACCCAATATATTATATGAGACTTGATAAAACCATGAGAGATGACAATACTAAGCTATCACAATATAAATCTGGGTCTCTAGATTAAAAGCAGCAAAGAGTCCTGTGGCACCTTATAGACTAACAGACATATAGGAGCATGAGCTTTTGTGGGTAAATACCCACTTCATCAGATCTCTAGATTGTAATCTTTAGACTTTAAATCAATTATGCTACTACAAAAACAAACTACCATCTATTGCCCTCTCCCTAGATTTAGTTCTACTTGCAGATAGTGACGTCTAAAAGAAATTGCCCAACCTAAGCCTCCCTCACTTTATACTGTAAATTTTCCATTATTTTACATCTGACTCCTCTCTAATGTATTCAACTTCCAAGTTATTCAATAGTTACTTATCCTTTTCCTTCTCAAATGCCAATCAACAGATTAGTCCTGTTTTTTCCTTAACTAAATCCCATATCAGCATTTTGCCATGTAACAGAGGTCCTAGTAACTATGTAGATATCTACCTCATATAATTGACTGAAATTAGTTATACATGTGTATGATGCAGGTGCAGTTAATTTTAAACACAATAAGAGGATGATGGCCAAAGAGTGTTCCAGTTTCCCTTTTATGGTCTGTTTGTATAAGGAAAACAAAAATATAACCATCTTAAAATCATTAAGGCTCATGATAATGTTTTAAAAGCTTATCTTGTAATCAAATTCTTTGTCTCTCAGAAAGGCAGGACTTCTTCTCTAGGAGCACCTCCCTTTGTGACTATCAAGAATTTTTAGCATGTGTTCATCCTCGTAAAGGAACCTTCCCCAGTGTACGCTTTATGTGAAACAAAAAATGAGGTGGAAAGCCCAAGTCAGAAATTAAAGTCCTTTAATAAAGAAATGAGAGGGATTATCAAATGAAATTCAGTTCTAAATTTTTAAGCTTCCTTTTGCACCTCAGAACGCCAGCTTCTTAAGTGCTGTGAATTTCCCTGTATGTTTATAGTGTTGGACAATACAGCACGTTTCCCTTCTCATATGCCATCAAGTGCACACACATTTAAAAAATTATCAGCAAGGCTCCTAAAGAGGAAGATTGAACCACCATTGCCAACCTCAAAGGTATGAGGTCTTTGTCTTGTCTGGACCAGAGTGAGAATGGTGTAGTTTAAGAGTCTCCCCCCGCAACCCCAGGTGGCTATGGTGGGAGGAGGACCCATCACCGGATATTGTGGTCTGGCTGGTGGGGCATGGGTAAGCTACTGGCCGCACAACAGCTAGGGGAGGGTATATAAGCTCTGTCCCTCTGGCCACCCCTCATGTGAATGTATAGCTCCCAACCCTGGGATTAGAATGGAACCAGGTTGTTTGGTCCACTGTGGGCATTGCATTAGTCACTTTTCTGGGGTCTGTGAAGGAATTTTTCTCCCCACTACCAAATTTGCCATGGTGGAACGGGTTTCCCCCACAGCAGCTCAGGGATCTGATGGGGTAGGTCAGTAGGTACAGTTCAAACTGTTGAAATTTAGGAGTCAAGTGTCCCCCAGAGGGTCTGATTCCCTGATAAACTAGAATTGGAAGTGTACTCAAGTGAAGGCATCCCTTCAAGAAGCTGGGGAAAGGTGTTGGGGTTTCTAATGTCTGGTACAATGAGGAGATAACCCATTTTCCCCAGACCTTTAACCCTCATACAATGGGAGGACGGTGGGATCCCAGCAACAGGCTTGGGACCAAGAGCAAAGGGGCAGGGGAAGGGGTTGATGGCAGCATTCAAACAGGTGGAAATGATTGGGAAGAAATGATGATCTGCCTTGTATGTTATTGCTGGATAGTTCCCAGATGAGTTAAATCAATAAAGTTGTGGCCTAATTAAACCACATTCCTTGCATCTTGTCTCTTCCTGCATGTATGGGGCAATGCACAGATGTTGCTGCATGCTGTATGCAGGAGCAGCAAGGGACACACCACAAGAGTGAAAGTTACCAACATTAGTCAGAAGAGGAAGCTGTTGATTGAGTGTGTATAGCTAACATGAGACATTTCCCTCTGACCCAGTAGAGAAAAAGGCCTGTCTATGCTACATACAGAACCATATTAAGTATAGTTATGCTTTTCTGCACTCCTCCTGCTGGGCCATGAGGAAGTGCTCTGTGTCAGCAGTACACACTATGCACAACTACTAAAAAAAAAAAAGGCATGAATATAATGAGGTGTCAGTTCAATTCTAAAGGCTTGTTCTTAGAATATGGGGAGGGAAAGCAGGAACAGGGAGAAGTTGATATACAAAAATACCAGATGTGGGGTGAGGAAAAAGATGGAGAGAAATGAAATCACAGAAGTCAATTGCTTGATTTTAGAGTGGAAATTGTATCTGAGATTCTTTCAAGTAACCTCATTAATAGTGATAACAAGATTGGTAGTCAAAAGTATCTCAGAAATAATACTTGCCTCTTAAAATGTTCAATTCCTGAAAATGAAAGAGCAGAGGAGGGAGTAGTTCCCTTCCCCCCATACCCAAAAATGAAAGCACTGTTTATGCATCATTCTTCCCACTTATATTTCAAGTAGAAGTGTGTGTGTGTATGTGTGTGTGTGTGTTATATCACTTATTGTGAGCAACTCCATCTGTATATTGATTGTGCACACAGATTAGGAGATAATCTATTTTGATCATGTGAAGAAGAATTACTTTCAACGGTAAAATACCATTTGACAATACCGTAACCATCCCTTCTTTTATATAAACATATAAAAACATTAACTTGGAATTTTTACTGAAGTACTTTATTATCTATAATAGACTTTCTTCAAATTGTTCATGAATTAACTACTTTTATCTTTTATATGGAATCATATAGAAAGGTAAAAAACTGGGCAATCTAGTTTTTCCATTCAAAAGAAAAATTCATCAAAAATACAATATAATGTCATCCTTCAGGATTATCTCCTGCTAACATGGAAAATATAACAACCAATGGAGGAGAAATAAAGGATAAATGGTATTACTGTCTTAATATTTACATAATCACATTTACATATCTGATTCTAAACCATCTTAAACTCATTCAATGCTTGTTCAGAAATTTTAAAATGAGAGCCGTAAAAATGCATGTAACAGTAAAACTTGAAAAATTGGACTGTCATTCATTAAAAGCTGCTAGCAACTATTCAGTCCTAATACATGCTGTCAGGCAGTGCAAGAAAGAGACTGCTGTTCTTGCCCTGAACATAGTGATCCTGCTCCAAGTAACCTTTAAAATTCCCTTGACTGCAGAAAACAGTGTTGATCTCAGATCACTGAGGAAACAGTTTCATAAATAGGATGGGGTGGAATGCTTACCCTATGCTACTAAGGTTAAGTACTCATTCTGCTCCCACTGCTGAAGCCTCAGGGTTGCAGTAGCCTCTGACTTTGTTGTGCCCCTTCAGAGGGTTGGAGAAGATGTCAGGCCAATGGAACTACGTCATGAATTCCCCCCTCCATCGCCTCTGCATTCAACACACCTGTACACTAAGGGAGCACAACTCATCTTTGGAAAGTGGCTGTGGATCTCATCCACAGGCTCCTGCAACTTGCCTCCTCCTCCAAAACATGCTAGTTCCACTCTCTATCTGGCCTTCTATCCACACAGATGATGGATGGGATCAGGATTTGCCCCATGCATGAGCAAAAGAATTTGAATCAATCCACTGCCTCACTAGAAGCCAGTGAATGGCCTGCACTATTAAGAATATGTAGTCTTCAGAGCTCATCTCCGCTGAGCAGTCAAGGCCTAGTTTTATGCTAAGTAAATATCATCAGGAGAATTAGTGGGACACCCTATAAAACAATCAGTTACAATCAATTGCAACCACCTAACCAGGCATTCATGAAATCATAGGTTAGTAAGTCCCAGAACATTGATGGGAAAATATGAGTGGAAGCCTTAAGATATTCTACACGTGGTAAAAAATTACCATAATATTTGGTATATACTAACCAGTACCTTGAGGCACAATGGCTAGGAATCTTGAAAACAGGAGAAATGAAACTACCAGTAAACACAAGAAAAGTGCAATAACCTCGGACCAAAGCAAACCAAAAAGAAACAAGTCTGCATTGCCATTTTAAATTACATTCTGTCATCATACATATAAAAAAAACAGAAGAGAATTTGCGCTTGACACATTCATTGTATCATATGAAACATCTTAACTAAATATGTTTCAGACAATATACTTATAAACATAGTATATTATTCCACAGAGTATAATTTACATTATAAAAATAATAATATTACAGCAGCATCCAGAGGGTCCAGTTCAGACCAAGACTCCATTGGTAGATGCTGGGGGAATCCTGCATCACTGCATGTGAGCAGAATTCATGGCCCCCACAGATTTCTTGGCTTTCCTGCAGAAAAATGACTTCTGATGGGGAAGCAAAGGGAAGCTGCAAGAGTGGCCACACACCCCTCCCAGGCAGTGCAGACAGGTCAGTTTGGGAAACCAGAGTAGCTGCTAGAGACATAAATCATCACTGAGATTGAATGGCTGGGCAGTCGTGCGTGAGCGAGTGTGTGTGTGAGCGAGAGACACACACTGTCCCTCTCCCTTGCTATTGTGGCACACTTGGCATGGAGCGGCAACGCTTTAGGGTGTTTCTGGGGAGGCAGGTGTGGGGCAGGCTCTGTCCCCTCAGACAGAGCAGAATGTAGCAGCCTGCCTTAGTGAATTGTTCCCACTGTTCTTAGTGAATTCCCCCAGAAGTATAGAACAGGTGTAAAAATTTTAAGGCTCCTTTACATTGCCAGATTGGTGTAAAGGAGCCTTATTGTAAAGGACAGTGTGGCCTTATAAATGCTTATAGTGGTTTTGTGATTAGAACTGGTCTAAATTTTTGGACTGAAAAAAATTCCTATCAAAATGTGCTCCACGAGCTGTTTGCTAATGACCTTTCTGGGGATGGTCAGCAACCAATATAAATTGTGAGTTTGAGTCCCCAGCCCTTGCTTGCTCTTCAGTTGCCTATGATGCAACACTGAGCATATGGCTGCACATATTTGCTGACTAATAACTACAAGTAAAGGGTCAATACTAGCTACATTACTATTAGAGGAAAAGTTGGGGATCTCCTCCAATGCTCCCCACTCCCATTCTTCATCCATTGTATTACAGTTTAAATAAATTACTAAAATAATTGAAACCAGCGTGATTATATTGTGTTATTTTAATAAATAAAATATGCAGAATTTTAAAATATTGTTCATAGAATTTTTAATTTTTTAGTGCAGTGTTCCCCAGGAGTAAAACACGTACAAAGAGACTCTCTCAGACTTTGTTTCCATTAGACTTAGTCTTAAAATCTCCCACCATTGCCTCTATTCCACCAATAGTAGCAATAGCTGGAGCGCTAGCATAGAAAGACAGCTGGTGATCACGGGCATTTTAAAAGCCATGTCATCTACCTGCTTTGTGCAGGTATACTACTGTTCACGCTGTTACTACTAGTAGTGAAGCTTCACCAGTGCTGGCAAAAGCGGGAAATTCAGAGAAATTCTAATGCAGACACAGTAGGGTTGCCAACTTTCTGACTACAGAAAACTGAACACTCTAGCCCCATCCCTTCTCTGAGGCCCCATCCCTGCTCACTTCAACCCCCACACCCAGTCACTCGCTCTCCACCACCACTGCTCACTCACTCATTTTCACTGGGCTGGAGTAGGGGGTTGGGATGAGGGCTCCAGCTGGGGGTGCAGGCTCTGGAATGATGCCAGGGATGAGGGGTTTGAGGTGCAGGAGGGGGCTATGGGGTGGGGCAGGGGGTTGGGGCATGGAGGGTGAGGGCTCTGGCTGGCAGTGTGGACTCTGGTATGGAGCCAGGAATGAGGGCTTTGGGGTGCAGGAAGGGGCTCCAGGCTCGGGCCAAGGGGTTTGGAGTGTGGAAGGGGGCTCTGGACTGGGGCAGGGGTGGGTGAAGGTTCCAGCTGAAGGTGTGGGCTATCATGTAGGAACAAGAATGAGGGGTTTAGGGTGCAGGAGAGTGCTCCAGGCTGGGGTAGGGGTAGAGGAGGGGGTGAGGACTCTGGGCAGCATTTACCTCAGGCAGCTACCGGAAGCAGCAGGATGTTTCCCCCTCGGGCTCCTAGGTGGAGGTGTGGCCAGGCAGTTCTGCATGCTGCCCCATCTGCAGGTGCCACCCCATCAGCTCCCATTGGCAGCAGTTCCCAGCCAATAGGAGCTGTGGAGCCAGCACTTAGGGTGGGGGCCATGCACAGAGCCCCCTGGCTGCCTCAACACTTAGTTGGAGGTGGGACATGCCATTGCTTGTGGAGCCACAGCTGGCAGGGAGCCTGCCTTAGCTCTGCTGCATTGCCAGACGGACTTTTAATGGTCCAATGAGTTGTGCTGACCAGAGCCACCAGGGTTCCTTTTCAACCAGGCATTCCAGTTGAAAACCGGACTCCTGACAACCCTAAGACACAGCCTAAGAGCCAGAAATTACATCTCCAATTTGTATAGCACCAAGAGCAATCAGGTCCTGAGCTTAATTAAGGCATATGGGAGCTACTAGGTTATACTTAAATAATAATAAAGGTTGACTCCATGAACACTTACGGAAATTTTAAAGGAAAAAAATTAACGTTTCAAGTTGGACCATAATGTATATCGTTGTTGGAGGTGGGGGTAACCTATATAACTTTAAAAGTGAATATCATATGGGCATGTAGCTATATTCTGTTAACACCCTACTGCTTTCTATGAAACAAAAACTGAAGGGGGAGGATAGTAAAGCTTGGAAACTAATCTGGCACACTGTAACATATCTTTGTCATCACTAAACTTTTGCCTAACCCCAAACAAAATACTGAGCAAATTCTCCTGGACAGCCACCAGATCACAGGCCACAAAAATGTTTAATGGACATAACAAGCATATGTGTTTTCAAAATTACAGCTCTGTGCAAAACCATAAAACCGTAGGCTCAATTTTGTTGTTTTGTGATAAACCTTAATTTTGCAAAATGAAAAGATTCTGACTCTTTGCAAGTCTCAGAAGTATGGAAACAAAGTTGCCTTTACCTAACTATCTACTACATAACAACTGAACTTTAGTTCCATATCAGCTATTTATATCTGCTGTTCTTGGCCCCTGCTGATTTTTGTATTCGCTTGAAAGATGTGGCCAGGACCTTGCCCTACTGGCAAGTGCAGACTGGAAAGAAAACATAGCTCTTAACCAATTATGTCTCCTTGTTAACCTTGCCCCCATATAAGAATCTTCAAGATACAGTTGTTCCTGATGACTTCAGCATGAACAGAGCTTTCACTAAAATTAATGCAAATAATTCATGATTCTAGGGGGGCGTTCTCCAACTTTTGATATAGTGATATTGTAATAACATATTATAATTATCCTAAAAAAAGTGAACTCTTTCAAAGTAACAAGATACTGTATGTTTAATATAGTCTATCAATTGTTCTCAATGTCCACTGAATGTAGGACAAGCAGCAATGGGCTTAATCTGCAGCATGGGAGATTTCGGTTAGATACTAGGAAGAACTTTCTAACTACAAGGGTAGTTACACTCTGGAATGGGAATCCACAGCACTGGAGGTTTTATGAACAGGTTGGACAAACACCTCTCAGGGATGGTCTAGGATGGATTTATTTGATCCTGTCCAGTGCAGGGATTTGGTCTTGATGACTTATCCAAGTCTCTTCCAACCCCACATTTCTATGGATTAAAATATATTATAATTGTAATCAATATAACCATTACATATTTAAAAACAAAAAAGCTGTAGTTTTTCTAAACAAACCAAATTTTTCCCCAACTATAGCTACAATAAATAGATACAACCAAAATAGTAATTATATACCACTGGACTAACTAAAGTATATATATAATCCATCTCTGCTGATTCTGATATAATGTGACAGCTAATTCTGCATGACCTTTCATAACATATTGTAAGTTACAAAGTAATATCCAGACAGCGTTTATACTAGTTAGAGACCGAAAAGACCTATTAAATCAGAGTCCATCCTCTTGCCAGACAGAACACAGGCCTTCCAAAAGAAGGTGCATCACTTACTGAAGTAATTTACATTTAATCTTAGCTTGACAGCCTGTATGTTTTGCACTGTATGTGGTCTCAAGGAAACCATGTAGAAATTTAGATTTTTTCCCCCCACACAAAAGTACCCAATGCCAGCATAATGCCAAACTTCAACAAACTTTTGCTATTTTGTGTAACATGTAGGCAAAAGCTTTTAAAATCAGGTAATTACTGTATCAATGATAAAAACCTGCTCTACTGCATTTCACTATTAAGAGCACTGTTCGACCCAGATGCTGTGCACAATTCATTAGTTTCTAGAGCAATTAATAAGTGCTGTACTATTCTCCACATTAGACCTTAATTATGCAACAAGGCTCTTGATTTATGCAGTACAACTCCAATGAATTCTAGGGCAAATAGGGAATTATGAGGCCATGTTAATCAAGCATTAACTTATTAAATAACCTTCAATGTTACTGAAATTCTAAAAATGCATCATAAATTGAAAAATAAATTAATGCATGTTATTTATTTGCATTATAGCAGAGGAATACCTCTGCTCCCTGGATCAGGAGTTCCATAGGAGAGGAGCCCATCTGAATTGCATGTTCAGCCATGGGAACAGGAAGGTGGGGCACGCATCAGCATGAGGGTCAGAAGGGCTGCAATACTGTGTCTGGAAAGGAAGGCTTGAAAGAGGCACTACTGTCCAGAGCTCCTGAGCTACATAAGATCAGAGCATGATTTTTGCAGAGCGAGGGGCTCCTATGCTGCACTATCCAAAGCTATATACAATAAGAACAGGGCTTTACTCCTTGTCAGGTACACAGTGAGGAACAGTGAAGCCCCACAAGAGTGCTTCACTTCTTTGTGCCTGCCTTCCAATGAGAAAAGAGCCATTGGGCCAGTTGAGTTCATCTTTGCTTCCCTGTGTCAGAAAGAACCTCCCTCTGGCAGTCCTCTTGTACTGTCCTTTAAAGGGCAGTAGCATCAAAATAGACACAGGAAACTTACTGAGCTTCCCTATGTGGGGAAACACAGAAAAACCAGAAATGCAAAAGGCAAAGTAGTGGGCAGACAAGGTGAGCAGAGGAAAAGTGGCAGGAAAATGTCAATTTCTGTAAATTTATGCAGCACAGATTTATATGGCATCTTAGCAAAATGTAAATTATGTGGCCATTTATGGCATTGCATCACCTGATTATACACAGGTCCCTATTGATAAAATTTGCATGAACTCCAACATTATAAAACCCACAAACCTTTGTTAGCTTAGTGTTAAAATTGCTAAAATGTATTTCATATTTTTCTCTCCCCCACCACTCTCACATGCGCTAAAAAACAAAAATAGCACAAATTTAAGCAACATTCATGCAACACAATACCAAACTCCATGCCTTATCCCACTGCCATCATGATACTTTCTTTACCATGTTCACTTAATTCAACAGTACTATCCCCCCCAATACTCATATTAAAAAAAAAAGATCACACTGCAACACACATCCTTACCTTCCATATGTCACTTTGCGAAAATATATAAAAGTGCTCATCCTTCTCATGCTCGCCATCTATGGGGTGGCCCTGTGTGTTCCCAATGGCTCCTGTCTGCATGCTGTGACAAGGTTCCCGTGGAGCGGTGCTGACATTCTTGTAACCCATAATTCTCCCCTAGAGTGAGTGGGTTTTGCTCAAAATTGATACACACACAATTCAAGCTGCATTAAATTTTAAGCATATTCTCCACAAGGTTAGTAGGGAGATAATACATGTGCCAGGTTGCCCCCTCCAGGCCTGTCCCACACACAGATCCCCAACCCTCACATGACCCCCACAGGGTCCAAGGAGATAGGGGACAGTGCCATGGAGGCAGCTACTCCTTGGGTGAAATTATGCCTCTCCCCCTTGAAGTCAATGGCAACACACTCATTGACTTCACTGGGCCAGGATTTCACCCCTTGTGTGCAAAAAGGGAAGACTGACATATGGATCTCAGAGTAGGAGCCTGGGAAAAGTAACAGCTGGCCCTAAAATCAGTAAGAACTACATAAAAAGAACAGGAGTACTTGTGGCACCTTAGAGACTAACACATTTATTTCAGCATGAGCTTTTGTGAGCTACAGCTCACTTCTTCGGATGCATAGAATGGAACACACGTTGCATTCTATGAATCCGAAGAAGTGAGCTGTAGCTCACGACAGCTCATGCTGAAATAAATGTGTTAGTCTCTAAGGTGCCACAAGTACTCCTGTTCTTTTTGCAGATACAGACTAACACGGTTGCTACTCTGAAACCTAAGAACTACATGTTGCCCTGTATTTGTATGCTGTACCACTTGTATTTACATCAGTGGGAGTTCCAGCACTAGACTGACAGTAGTTTCTGGCTCTAGGTAAATAAACACAACAGAGAATATGATTTTAGAAAAACATAAAAAAGCTTCATTAGAGAGAGATCCAAATAAGAGCTTTTCATATGGCAGGTGATGAATACACAGGTCACATTATATGAAAAAGCTTTAACACTTAAGCTAATATTTCATATTTTTTTAAATACATAGATTTTTAACAGTTAACTTCTGCATTCTGTGACCTACACAAAATAATTCAAACAAATCCTAGCTGCTCAATTCACCCCATGCTGAATAGAAAACATTACAGGTTTTCACTAGACACCTGCAGAGCCCTAAGACCCAGATCCTGCAAAGACTTACACATATGCTCAAACTTAAGCATGTTTGTAAGTCTATATAGGATCAAGGCCTAGAATATTAACTTAACTTTTGTTTAGTTAGAAGGATGTTCATAGTGGCTGAAATCATCAGAGCACCATTTCCTGTTATCAAAGTAAAACACACTTAATTATGCAGAAAATAAATTACCAGTTCTTAAAGAAACCCTGATGCCTCTTGGAAAACTGAAAATGTTCAGTTTAAGGAGAGTGGATGGCTCAAAGGAATGTAGTGGGTTAAAAAGGCTTTCATCTCTAGTTAGGGATTCAAATTCATCCCAGGCTGTTAATAAGTGAAAACAGTTACTGTCGCATGGCTGTCTGAAAGCCTGGGTGAAATGATTTGGATGATTTCAGTTCAGTTTCCAGGAAACAGGTATGGCTATCACTCTTTTGAATAGTCTTAGCAGAGAAGGAACTCTCTTTTCACCAGAGCTGGAGTTAGAAATTTGAGATGGGCCTGTAATACAATTTTCCTTCCCAAGCTGAAATCCTGTCCACCAAGAACACAGAACTAAAGAAGAGAAAAGGTGGTCACTTAACCAAGAACAACCAGATTCAGGGTCAGAACTAGAAGTAGAGCAGGTAGAGCCTCTTGCTCTCAATTTTATGGTTAATCCACTGAACCACACTGCTTCTTCACAACAGAGAACTGTCCCATTTTCTTCAACCAGAAGCCTCACTAGGTGCTCAGCAGAGGAAAGAGCTAGCTTCCAGCAGAATATGTTTGCAACGGCCCAAGCACCATCAACAGCAACCTGTATCTCCCCCCTAGCAATGCCATTGTCTATGCTATGCCCGTTATGTGGACAGAAGACTGCAGTCTCCAGGGCTGGCCATATATAAAACATATAGAGATATATCTATCTTATAGAACTGGAAGGGACCTTAAAAGTTCATCAGTTCCAGCCCCCTGCCTTCACTAGCAGGACCAAGTACCATCCCTGACAGATTTTGGCCCCCTCAAGGATTGAACTCACAATCCTGCATTTAGCAGGCCAGTGTTCAAATCACTGAGCTATGCCTCCCACCCGCCAGGAGCACTAAATTCACACTGAAATAAATTAAGTTGTTCTATATAGAAATAATTCTATTTATGTCATATGAAGTTTTCTTTCATTGCTCAGGAATATATGCATTAAAATAGATTTATTTTTCCGGAAGTCATCTGTTCTGACTGCTTAATCCTCAAGACATAATTAGTTATGTTTGTGACATAACACAGCAATTTACTGTAAAGTAATAAACAGAATGTTATGATTTCAGGTGAGGGACACAGTAAAAGCAAGCTTGCTTTTCAGAAAAAGACCTATTTTACAAAGAGAAAAAGGATTAAGAGAAATACGTAATACATATAATGGCAAAGATCCACTGATGTGCTGGAAAACTGAAGAAATTCTAACATCTACTACTTTTGCTTGAAGGCTGTCTGGATTGTAATTTGAAATCATCTAGAACATGTAGCCAGTTTAATGTACAACAAATTAGCAAAACAGTTTTTAAATAATTCATCAGCAATGCAAAGTCAGGACATATTTTCAGGCATAGTGACATTAAAAATACTCAGTGGTAATGATCTGCTGGTAAAGCTTGGTGGAAAACCAGGAGCTTCAATAGGGATCTAACAAAGTATACAAACTTTGGGCCCATTCATTTGAAGAGTTCTGTTATGCAGAGAACCCAAGATCAGAACCAACATGTCGCAATCCTGAAGAGACTTATACAGGTGCTTAACCTTAACATGTAAGCACATGTACAATGAGACTAGTTTCAGGAGTACAGTTGTGCAGGTACATAAATCTTTGCAGGATCAGGGCCTATATTAGAACTCCTCTTGAGGACCATACTTACTCAGTGACCAGAAAATGAAGGTAAACTAAATCTGTAATTATTTTTTATTAAGTTCTACTTTCTTGATAAACTCAGAGTACAAAAAGTTACAGTATTTAGCCAATGTTCCCTGGCTTGGTCACTGGATATAAAAATATGGCTCTTAAAGACATGGTTTGATCAGAGAACAAAGATAATACCCAATTCTGTGTGGTAGACTAACAGTCACTGTATTTTATTTTACATGGGTTCATGAGGTCAGAAGAATGACAAATAATGTGGTTTTAATTCTTGTCCCCAGATGTCTCATATTGTTCAATGTTTTTATTTTGACTACTATTCTCATTACACTTTTGCTAATGCAAATATGAATACTAAGTAAGTGTACCTGGAGCGAGGAAACAGTGAACCTCTTGAATGTCCTCAGATATGAGAGTAATCATCCAGTAATTAATCTGTAGTGCTTCTGTACAGCATTCTAAACTAGTATTATTTTTTGAGCATATATGTTTAACTATGAAGGAAAAAGTGCAAGAAAACAAGAGTTGATTCTTTAAATATCCACACACCCACCCATACAAAGGCAAAGTTGAGAACATGAAATTTAACTATGGAAAGTACATTTTAAAATTATGTAACATCACCCATATCCATGACTATGAATCACAGATAACCTGTACCACACAAAGAAGGGTCCAGTTCTGCTTCCATTCAGGTTAATGGCAAAACTCTCATTAACTTCAATAGGAGCAGCTGAAGATTCAGTTAAATGTTAGCAGTCAGTAGTAGAAGAACCTACTTCTGCTTATACAGTGAGACAGCCACTCAAATCTGCACACTACCCTAAAAAGACTTTTCCTCCCTCAGAGAAACTAAATACCAAACAACCATCTAGTCAAGGCTTGAAGCCACCAAATCCTGGGGTTATTGAAAAAAAGCCTTGCTCACTATTCTGAGAGCTCCTTTGAATTTCAAAATGAAGTTTGTTCCTTACGTATATATGAAAAAATATTTTACAAAACGCAGAAGTTATGATTACAAAGCCTTCCAACGATGGTCAATGCATGCAATACAACCTTCTCCTTTACATGTAGTTGGAAAATTGTCATTTTTTGCAACATTTAAGATGTAACCGCAGTCAATCTACTTTTACAAAGGAGGAAAGCTATTTAAGCTTGCGTGCATATAAAAAGTAGCCTGACTCTTCAGTTCTCAGGAACAGCCTGATCTAAGCCTGACCACAATGACTAAATCGTTTTCCATTCTCATGGGTAACTAATTAACTCTTTCTCAAAAAGCCTGGTTATAACTACACGCTACATTTCCTACCACTCACTCGTCTCCTTCCTCAGTCAGGGAGCAAAGTTGGGGAAAGCAGACTGCCCTAGCCCCCTGCGGCTGCAGCGGGATCCCCTGCGGATCTCAGCACTTAGCCGTGGGGCAAGTAGCAGCTTTGAAGTTTTTCCCCTCCGAAGTTTGGTCAGTTTAACAGCACCGCTAAGCCGCAGGCAGAGGCTCAAATCCCGGCGCCCGGGCCACAGAGCCGCCCAGCGGGGACTTTCCGGGGCTGGAGCCCTGCTGAAGGGCTTGGCCAAGACAGCTGCCCCACACTGAGCGGACTCCCGCCCAGGCGCCGCGCCAACCCAGCGAGCTCGGCAGAGAGACGCTCCTGGCTGCGGGGCTCGCCTGGCCCCAGACTTGGACCACCCCAAGGTCACCTGCCCCAGGGACTCCCCCCACTGCTGGGTCCGGGGGGGGACACTCCCCTCACACCGCGCTCTGCCGAGGCAGGGGGCACTCTCCTCGCTAGCCCCTCACACCGCGCTCTGCCGGGGCGGGGATGCTCTTCTCCCGCCCGCTGCGCCCCTTCTGCCGACCCGCCAGCCCCGGAGATGTGAGGAACGGGGAGGGGGACCAAGCACAAACTTTCGGGGCTACTTACTTGGCGGCTGGCAGCTGCCTCCCCCTGCCGCGCTGGGGAGCCTCTGGGCGGGCGGCGGCTGCACTCTGGCTAGCGGGACTCCCTGCGCTGCAGACATGCCCCGGGCAGCGGAGCGGCTCGGGCTCAGGGTGCGCCACTGTAGGGGGCGGCGGCACCAGCGCTGCGCGGACTGGAGAGGGGGAGCGCCCTGCTGGGAGCGGGCTGTGCGCTCCGCCTGCCCCAGCCGGTGCCAGATCTGCAGCAAGCCTGGCAGCCCGGGTCCTTCTCTCCCAGCCACCGACGATTTTCAATTCACCTGCAGGCGGGAGCGGCGCGGATCCCTCCCAGCAGGCGGCGCGGCGGGAGGGGCCGAGTGGCGAGCGCCCCGGCTGGAGGAAGCCCCGGCCGCCCCTCCCTCTCCCGTTCGCCGGGGCGCGCACTCCGCTCGCCCGGGCCGCTCCGCAGCTCTCCCCGGGACTGCAGTCATTGCGTCACCGCCATCCCCACCCTCACCGCGGGGGGAGCTGCCGCTGCAGGAGCCAGGGTGCTGGCTCGGGGGGCCGGGCACTGGCCTGGGTGTGGGGATTCCGAGCCCCCGTCAGGGGAGCTGACGCCTTGTGCAGGACCAGCTTCGCGGGCGGGTGGGGCGCTGGGGCTCATTCCCTCAAGGTGCGTCTTGGGTCGCTCCGCCGGCGCACAACGGGCTGCCTCTGTATCAGCGGCTGCCCCCGAATTCAGGTGCGAGATCGTTCGCAGCCGCTGCAAGTCACCAGGGGCCCTGCCCGCCGCGCTCTCAGCCCTCGCAGGTTCGGGGCCCCCGCCGGGGCTGACCAGCTCATATGGAAAATCACACAGAGGTGGAGCCTCTGACAGTACCAGTTTTCACCCTGAAAAGACAGTTTCTGAGCAGATACGTACTTTCAGGGGTAGAGGTTTAAAGGGCCGTAAAGAGACTCGCCCTTCGCTTCCCGTTGTGAACAGATACCGGGGCGGGGGCTGCTGTTTGGCCTGAGGTTTGTCTGTTTTGGGGGGAAGAGGGGGAGAGACCTTTCCTGCCTCCTCGCCGAGTGACCACTGTTTGCATTTTCCATTCTCTTCGTGCGACCCAGTACACTGGGTTCGTTTGGGGGGTTTAGTGCATGTGCGTTTACACAGCTAAGAGTGCCTCACGGAGACTCCTTCCGAAACAAAACCAAGCCCTTCGGGATGCCCCCACTGGACAGTATTCGAAAGGCCGGACTGTGATGATGCTGAAGGCACTTGAGTCATTAAAGTTGGCACTTGCCACTCCCCTTTTTTTCCCCTTGTTGTTTCGGAACAGTCTTGTGATGCTACATGCAGAATCCTCGGAAGCTACGTCCCCCTGGCTGCAAAGGGCGATCTGGCTAAGTAGGGAATGCAGGATCAGGTAATATCGTAGTTCCCATTTTCCTAACATTCTTGTCTTCTGTGCCTCTCATCTTTCAGTAGTTGCTGAACCTTGCCCTTCCTTATAGCCTGGGAACATGCGTTATTCTGTAGGCAAGTTAATGATAGAAAGGTAAAGGAGGCATCATTTGAGTCCTAAAAATCTGCAGTATCAGAGCAGAAGCAGCCTGTCAATTTCTTTCCTCAATTACAAGCTCTGCAGTCACCTAGAAGCCCCCTTGAATTTTCCTGTAAAATATTCATGCTGGTTTCATTGTATGCTGCTGCTGCCTACCAATACTTCGATTACCCTCACTGGTTTGTAAGTCACTCAACTAATCTTTAAAATATTAAAAAAATAATCTCTAAAATATCATGTGAACTAAATAAAGCTACACTGAGTACTTCAACCATGTCAGTTCTATGGCCTGGATCCCTCAAGCAGTTATGCACATGTTTGATCTTAATTCCATTGGCAGCATCTGCGCTGGTAAATATATCATGTTAGAACTCATTTTTATCAGCCTAATATTAAATAATGTATCACCTTCTGCTGATAGCCAAATTCATGATCACCATGACAAGCTAACATATTTAAGTAAGTCTGTCCCTGACTGCACTTTTGATAACATTTTAAAATATTACTCTCCTTGTCTACAGTAAGGGCAGAATAGTATTAAGTTAATTTGAACCAGTTAGTTAATATAGTTTCTAACCTGCTGTATTTTTCCCGTGTAGACATGGCCATCTTCTTCAAGAGACCTACTCACAGAAGTAAAATGAAGCATATACATAAATGTTTGCAGGATAAGAACCTCTATGAGTAAATCAAAGTTCTGAAAAGCACCTTAAGCAGGAATCACACTAAACAAAGAGTGCTGGAATAGTATAGGATCCTGGATTAATTTTACCTGCATTAACCCATAGAAAATACTGCAAACACAAGTTTGTTTACTCTGTTTTTTTTTTAAATCAATATTTACCCTTACCTGGAAAAACTGAATGTTAAGGGGTAAAGTAAATTCTCCCCATTACTTTTTCCCCTTTTGTTTTTTTAAAAGCCCCTTGACATTGCCCATGGCCCACATAGTACCATACTGAAGATAGATTTTTTCAAAACCAGCAATATCTCCTGCAGGAGCTAAAAATGTTGTAAGTACTAACTGAGCTTTGAGGGATAAAGGGGCATTGGTGGGTAGAGGAAAGATAGGAAATATTTTAAATCCCTAATATTAGAGTGACAGGTTCTTTTAAAAAATGTACAGACAAAGCTCATGTTCTAAAATAAGGACAACTAGAAACTCTGCCTTCCTTCCTAATTGGCACCCTCTGCCCCATATCAACAAATATCTCTCAACAAACTGGACACTCTAGTCTTTTATAATATGCAGCTAATTTGTTCATATAGTTTATGACTATGCTAAAGTAAAATCTATGAAATTGAATAATGATATTTAAACATGAATTTAGAACTACACTAAAACATTGTTAATTTATATTTTGCTAAACTGCACATTTAATAATCCAAAAAAATGTGGTGTTTGCCCTCCACTTAGATATAACATCAGATATTTCAAGGACCAATCCCCAGCAGTTCATTTTTGCAAAGTATGATACGCTGCATTTAGTACTATGCCAATATTATATTATTTCTGTTATAGTAATGCCTAGAGACTGAAACTAAGGTTGAGACTCCATTGTCCTGGCACTGTACATACACACAGTAAAAAGAATTCCTTCCCTGAAGAGCTAGACAGACAAAGAGTTAGAGGGGAAACAGAAGCATAGAGAGTGAAGTAGCTTGTCCAAGATCACACGGGTCAGTGGCAGAACCCATCCCAACTCCCAGTGTAGAACCTTATTCAATAGTCTGCAATGTCTCTAAACACAAACCAACAAACTAAATCACAATTGCGAAAATCACATGTACAAAGTACAGTTTATGATACCATATTTCATTTTCTTAGTGCCTAAATTTGTGATGAACTCCCGCTGATGTTAATGGAATTTGCAGGTGTTTGGCATCTTACATGATGGAGCCCTTAGGCCAAATTCTGATCCCAATGGAGTTTTGCAATTGACTTGTGTGGTACTTAGATTTGTCCCATAGTTGCTAACTTGCAAAATTCATTAATTTACAATGGGTGTCCCAGACATTGATACAAGTTAGTAAAATTCTACTGTAGATACTTATAAGAGGAATAATATTTGGATAACCTGCAACCAGACAGACCAGTTAATTTAAAATAAAAATCTTTATATTATATATATATATATATATATATATATATATATATATATATATATATATATATATATATATATATATATATATATATATATATAATTATACTCTGGAAATGACAACAGCTGCACTAATCATAAATGTTTAATTTGTGATATAGTTTTTAATTACATTTTTCCAACTTTGAATTCACTTTAAATATAATTCTCAAGAGTGTTGTTTTTGTTAAGTTTTTAATGCTTCCAGGGACATAGCTCCATGAGCAGATGCGTCATGAGCAATCATTACACTGATGAAATTGGCCCACAGTGCAGAGTAGTTTTATCCGAATATCAATATTGAGGTAAATCT
Organism: Gopherus evgoodei; assembly: GCF_007399415.2. Lineage (NCBI taxonomy): Eukaryota > Metazoa > Chordata > Testudines > Testudinidae > Gopherus > Gopherus evgoodei. The sequence goes on from NC_044323.1 coordinate 35,434,686, forward strand.
GAACAGATGTATCCCTGTGAGGTACTTTTACAATGAATGAAAGCATGAAATATAAACAGTAAATTAAAATAATCAGAAAAAAATGTCTTCTGTCTTCATATTTAATAAGATACAGGGAGTTATGTATATATCAAAACTTTACATGTGGAAACAACTGATGAGAATTGGATCAATCTTTTTTTTTAAAAAGATACACAGTGGGGCTGAGACCAAGCCTGGAAGATTCTTCCTAGAAGGGAAATAAGTTATAACTGAGTAAGTGAAACCAAGCCACTATAATGGAAATATCTTCTCAGCTCTAAATACAGCGTTAGCTACCATAAGGACTTGATACTCTAGTGAAGAACTTCTTCTGTAGCTACTTCCTCAGCTGCTAAGTGACTTCTACTCCCATTGATTTCAGAGTTTGAGGCTGGTCTACACTAGGGGGGGAAATCGATCTAAGATATGCAACTTCAGCTATGTGAATAGCGTAGCTGAAGTCGAAGTATCTTAGATCGAGTTACCTACCATCCTCACGGTGCGAGATCGACGTCTGCGGCTCCCCCTGTCGACTCCACTACCGCTGTTTGCGTTGGTGGAGTTCCGGAGTCGACAGGAGCTCATTCGGGGATCGATATATCGTGTCTAGATGAGACGCGATATATCGATCCCCGAGAAATGGATTGCTACCCACCGATACGGCCGGTAGTGAAGACGTAGCCAAAGTCTCCTAGCACCTTACAGGAAGCACTCTGCCTGTGTGAATCAGCATGCAGGACTGGGGCCTTGTAAACACACGTACTTCCACCATCTTAGTTAAACCACTCCAAAGTCATGTGCAGGCACTCATTTCAGTTTAGCTTAAATCTGTTCCTAATCATTTTAAACTGAATTGAAGTAAGTGTCCACCCAGCCTTTTACCTTAATTAAATCTGGTTAAAATAACTCCTTAAGTTAAAATGGTGCAATTCTATGTGTAGACAAGCCCTAAATTGGGACCTGCTCCTCCACCTATTGAAGTAAATGTCAAAACTTCCAGTGAATTTACTGAAAGCAGGATTGGGGTCCTTACAATGGAGTTAAGCAATACTTTTGCTCTGTTGAAATGGAATTCTTCAAAAGGAATCTTCTTGAAAAGCATATCTGTATTCGATACATCCTATGATAGAGAAAGAAGCTCTATATAAACGTGTATGTCTGTTATGGACAGCAAGATTCTATATTGATATAGAGCTATTCTCAGGAAACCACGGTAAGCAATAAATTAAGAGGATTGGAAACTGGTACTCAGTTAAAGATCAATGTTTCTAAAAATGTTTTTTGAGATGTGATACGCCCCTACTTTTTGAGGATGCTTGTGCTACAGTAACATTTTCCATTTATGATTCTCAATTATCAAATGTAGAAATGGAGGAAACTGTTTAGATGCACTGTCCATAAAACTTCTGTATATGGACTGCTGGTTTAATTGCTCTGCTTTTGCTTTAATTAAGTTTGTACTGTGTTGGAAGCAACTTAAATCATTCAGCATTTGGAAAACATGCCCAAAGGAACCCTTTTGCACCGTGGAAGAAGAGGAAGTGATGGGGAGGGTAGATGAGTACTACCAAAAGATAAACTTTACACACTTTGTAAAAGTAGCAAAGAGTCCTGTGGCACCTTATAGACTAACAGACGTTTTGGAGCCTGAGCTTTCATGAAAGCTTTCATGAAAGCTCATGCTCCAAAATGTCTGTTAGTCTATAAGGTGCCACAGGACTCTTTGCTGCTTTTACAGATCCAGACTAACACGGCTACCCCTCTGGTACTTTACACACTTTGACCATTTTAGAACAGTCAGAAATAATGTGATGGAAGACTTCCCTCACATAAGAACGGACATACTGGGTAAGACCAATGGTCCATCTAGCCCAGTATCCTGTCTTCCGACAGTGGCCAATGCCAGGTGCCCCAGAGGGAATGAACAGAGCAGGTAATCATCAAGTGATCCATCCTCTGTCACCCATTCTCAGCTTCTGGCGAAAAGCTCACTTTCCTCCTGCTGTCTCAAAGGATTTGCTCTTACAGTAACACTTTATTTTTTCTATAAGGACCAGAACACACATTTGCTGTTTCTGCAATTGTGCAGTACTGATCATTCTGTGCAATGAAGAATTTGTAAGTCACCTGAATTGATTAAGTATAGTATTGCACTGCTGTAGAATTATTTAGCAAAGGCACTGTTCCCAGAAAGCACCATTTACAGCAATGCAGAGCCACTGCAACAGAACAAAAACCCTGTGGAGGTCAGGGACCTTGGAATTCAGACTCTGAGCCAAATTTATCCCTGAGTGTAAGTCATCCTAGTTTTGCAGTCAATGGAAAAATTAGTTTAGCGCTCAAAGTTTTCTCTGGTCATAGACATCTTGGGAAGTGGGAAGAGGGATGTTTGTTTCTTCCTTTGAAATTCTCCCATAGATATATCCTTTTGTATTTTGTTAGACTTAACTTTAGATCTCACAGTGAAAAAAAATTGCAGAAAAACTGTCCTTCAGAAATTTCCCAATTAACGTCTCTAATGGAGGAGGAAGAAAGGAGTACTGCAACAAACTACAGTTCATCCTAGCAACAGTCTCTGTCCTTTCAGAACACAACCCTTCACTAAAACTACTATCAGCAGAAAATACTGTAATTAAGAAGGGCATATATATATAAATATTTATCTAAGGGGTTTATAATATCATCCATCATCACAATATCTAATCTCTGATGGAAATAATGCCATCAGAATGGAAAATTCTCTCTTTATAATAAATGTAAAGGAAAACTATCACAAATTAAGAATAACACATTTATTTACGTGTATAACACTATGCATATTAAAACTGAAATAATTTAAAAAAATCTAACTTCAGTGTTTATGGTATTTATCTTTTTCTGTTTTACCGTGGTTAGACAAGGAAATTAGTGATCTGTTAATGGTGACTTATAAAGGGAACAATAATAGATTTCTGTTTTGCTTCATTAGGATTTAAAGAACACTTGGGAGATTTTTCTGCCTTTTATAAACTTTAGGAATACCACGAATGTTGTCTCTTTTCTTTCCTGGCTTTATGGAGGTCTCCTTGAAGGATGCAGAGACGTGGATTGGGAACTCTCCTTGCTCCAATTGATAAGATGGGAACAAAAATACTTTTTCTAACTGTTTGGCAAAACCAATTTCACTTTATACCTGTAATGTAATTCATTTATACCTGTATACCTGTAATGCAACTGGATTAATGAGTCCTGAATTTCTAATATAAAAACCCCAAGCAGATTGTTATTGCATTACAGTAATGTTAATTCTGCCAATTACTACATATATGAAAAGCCAATCCCTTCCCCAAAGAGCTTACCTTTGCTTCCAAGGTCATTTCACCTTATTCACAGTTTGACTTTCTGGTTCGCACACACTGTCAACTCACTGTTGGAGTGGCTGTTTTTTTCACGTCTGCAAGATAGCTTTGACACTTTAAAAATGTTTTGGGTTTGAATTATGAAAATTATTAAGAATTATAATTTTTTTTACACAAGACTAATATTTTTGGTCTGAACTACCATACTTCACAATAAGAGACAAGATGGATGAGGGGTAATATCTTTTATTGGGCCAACTTCTATGGGTGAATGAGACCAGCTTTGGGGCTACACAGAGCTCTTCTTCAGGTCAATGTAGCTCTAAAGTTTGTCTCTCATTGTATCAACTTCTGTTAGTGAAAAAGACATTGCCTTTTGCCCACCTTGTCTCTCTAATGTGCTGGCATCAACACAGCTACAACACTGCAAATATACTTCACAATGTCCATTTAATTATTGCTGAAAGCATAGAAAGCTAAAGTTTTTTGTTACTCTTTAGGGTGGAAAATGGAAATGATTTAGCTTGCCAGTTAACTCTGAAATGGAATCACTAACCCAATATCCTAAAATTCTGTTCCAAGCTCAGTTTGAACAAGACTACCATTATCTACAATAAAAGTGGAATTAAATCCATAATGTATAACTGAAATGGGAAGAGTAGCAAAAGGACTTGTTTAGTCAATAGATTTATTTTAGCAAAAGGACTTGTTTAGTCAATAGATTTATTTAGCAAGCCATTTAAAGATTACAGTTATCACCGACTCTTTAGGGGCAACTTGATGCCATATCCTTGTCTACACTACTAAAAATACCAATAGATGTCAATGTGCATAAGTGAGCCAATGCTGAACATCATTTAACAGCAGCTGTAGGCCAAATACTATTCTGTAATGTGGACAAGGTGACAGAAAAAGAGAAAAGTGTTTGTTTTATAATATAACTTGCCAAGAAAGTAGAATGGCTGAACAGCCATGTAAGAAAGGCTCAGGGAGAATAATGCAAAATAGACAGAGCATCTTCCCACTAACCACACACAAATACTGCTCAGTAATCTATCTCAGTCATCATGCTACCTGATTTCTTGACGGAAAAATGGCCAAGCTTGGATGGTGCCAGCTAGGAACCTAAATCCACATTTAAGTGCCTGTTTTTAAACAGACCTGATTTTCAGAGGTGTGGCGCACAGCTGCACACTCGTCAGGCAATGAGAGCTGCAGGTGCTCTGGAATTTTTTTTTTTTAAGTCAGACCACAAGTTTATTTTAGGTGCCTAAATATGGATTTAGGTATTTAACTTCAGCAATCCAGTTTTTAAAATTGTAGTTCAGAGTTAATATTGTGAAACCAAGGGCCCATTTTATAAGTCTTGAAAATATGTTACATGCCTGCTCCATTCATTCAAATCCATTAATGCGAATGGACAAGCTATACAAGGATAAGCTAAGCTTTGCTGGGACCTCTCAAAGTGTTCAAGAGCCCTTCTGTGTGCTGTGGACCTGTTTGTGAACCTCTGACTTAGTATTTCAGATCCCAAGTCTCAGTCAAAGTTTACGATTAAAATAATAGATTAAAATCTTATTGTCCCATCCCTACAGTGAGAAATAAAATGCAATGTACATCTTCCTTTTACCTCAGGTAAGCTGTCTGCCTCACCCACAGAATGAATTTGCCCTTAGTGCCAAGCACTAATTTCCTGTAATCCAAAATTAAACTACAAGGGAGAATCTCTCCAAAAAGGCCACAAACAATTCAGTCCAATAGTTGCCTTTAGGTGAACAGAGATTAGTCTATATTTTTGTTTTATTTTCCTGGACTGAAACACAAAGGCCTTCCTTCTTCTCCATTCCCTCCCCTCCTCCCCACCCCAAACAGTGGTTATGAAAGTCAACTCAAACTAAATATGTTAAACTATGACTTTACTAAAATCTAAATCTGAACCTTAAGGCCGGATTAAAGTGTTCAACTACTAGTCCCTCTATCTTCAAATCACTCATTGCTCACAAACCAGTGTCCTATTTTGAAACTAGTGAGTTCTACATATTTTGCTACCCTAGCAAATTGGAAGATGTCTGTTCCTTGTAGCCTCTGAGTTAAGCAAACTATGGCTTGTGGAACTGGATATTCTCCCCAGATAATTTTTTATTTTTAATCTAGAATAGCTCCTTCATAATTTAATGGAGCTGCCCCAGAATTAAACTATTCCACTGTCAATATAAGTAGTTCCTAAATATTTTGCTGCCCCTAATATTTTGTTGCCATAGATGACTGCCTGCTTTCCCTTTATAGAAAAGGTTTCTTATGTGGTATCATGACATGGGCATGATAAAATATCACCCCAAACAGCTGAAGCAGCTAAGAATTTATCTGGAGGAAAGTTTAATTTTATATAAATTAGTACCTGTGAAAGGTGCCAGATTGACAGCTCCAGACAGTGAAACTTTCCATCCACAGAATAGATACTGCACATTTGGAGCAATAAGGGCTTCCCAAATATGGCCCACTGAGTGCCTCAACCCTGACCTGGAGAGATTACATTTACGATTGATAAAATAGTCCAGTTACCATGACTACTGAATGCTTTATCTGTCTTCTAATAGTGCCAAGTACACCAGTTAGTTCCTGTAAAAATAGTGATTTTTTTTTTGTAGCGGCGACAACTTTCCAGAGATTTTAAGGCTAAAAGGTATCATTAATGATCACCTGCTCTGATCTCCTGCATAACCTAGAGCACCTCACCCAATAATTCCTGCATAAAGCCCATAACTTCTGATTGAGCTAGAGCGCTAGAGCAGAACGTAACTGAGATCAATTCATATCATAAAGGCTACTGAATGACCATCAGAGAGTAATGTCTTTGTGAATCTACTCTAGGTCAATAATAACAATGGTGACCTAGGTATATAATAATCCATATTCATTACCAATCCCCAGGTCCATTTCAGAACCTTCAGAGGCAAGTTTTAGATTATATACGTGAACCACTACCATTTCCATTCTAAGGATTCATATGAACATCAAGAGATTCGGTAGATGATCAAGCAGAAGCAAATTCTGGCCTTGTTTAGTCTAGCCACTTTTAGAAAACCTCCCATTACTTCACCTCCCCGATGGTACCAATGGCAGTAGCACTAATGTAGACACAGCACTGATGTTTTTAACCACTGTTACATAAACCTGCCACCTAGACAATGTGGTAAAAACACTGGTACCCTGAGAGCTCTAACTCTCCAACTGTTGCTACAATCAATGCAGCTGCGCCAGTGCTAGTGAAATGGTAGTAGACTTCCCAAGGAAAGATTGCAAAGGCTGGGTCTGCACTAATAGTCAGGTCATTCTTTTTCAGAGGAGCAAGTTGAGCTGGAAAATCTAGACAGGAAAATTAAAGCATCTGAAAAAGTAAATATTATTTTGATAACTAGGTAAATATTATATCTTGGTTTTAAGACAATAGCATTGTCATTCCTGTATCTTGTTAGCATAAAGGTTTTAAAAAAACACTTTTATCTTCTAAGTCTGTACAATTACTGGAATATGCCAGAACTCTATGAAAGGACATTGCATACATGGGAATAAGAATAACTATTAGAAAATATGCTAAGAGTATTTCATTATGGGCAGAGGAAAGAATTATTTAAAAAAAAACACATTTTTCACTATAATATACATTTGAGTCAGAGTGTGAAATATTCTCCATTATACATTGGTTTTAGGTTCTATGAACTGGTTATGTCTGTAGTGTACCCCCCAAAGGATTCCAGCTGTCTGGCTGCCTACAGAGAAAAAACTGAGCTTGAGGAGGAAAAAAAGAAAAAAAATGGAAAAATATTAAAATTGTCTGTTTTGCTTGAAGTTTATAGTCAGGATAAAATATTTTGGTTGTACCCAAGGACCTGCAAAGAACAAAGTAAAGAGCACAATACAGAACAGAATATAGCGGCAGGTACATAACATTGTCTGTGTTCTCTTGTGCACTGGATAGAAATTCATTGTTTGCATACATCAATCATGATTTGCTACAGGGGATTCCTTGAGTTACTACATATCTTTAATACAGAGGAAAAGAGGGAAAAAGAAAACAGCTATTTCTGTCTGCTTACTTCTGTTTTGTTGGTTTATTACTTTTTGAAAACTAAGAATAGAGTTCATGTTACTAAAGCTTTGCAAGTTGAATAGATTACAAACTCACCTCTCCATTATCCAAAGTAGGGTGCTTTTAAGATTTTCTCTGGACATTCTCAAATCTCATTAGCACACCACAGATTGCAGTGATATAGCCAGATATCCTTAAGGGAATACTGAACATCTTTTAAACTCCCCATTCCTTTAAAATTCTGCAATCTATTAAATGTCCAAAATCCACCATAGTGGTGATTTCTCAGCATTATCCATCCTAGAACTGGGGGGAAAAAATCAACCAACATAATACTGCATGAAATGAGTTTCTTAAAAAAATAAACCAAGCTGTTCACACGCTCTTGTCTCGTCCTATGCGTATTTTGTGTGTAGAGCTCTCACTGAAGTCAACAGGAGTTCAAAATGCAGAGTCCTTCCAGTCCTGGGTGTAGAGCCACTAATCATAGCATAACTAAACATGCACTTTTCTTGGGGCATTGTATCAGATAATACTTCAGATGTGGACACAGTGTAGTTGAAGACAGGGTGGATTTGATTTCAATCAAATTTATTTAAATCGTGATTAAATCACTAGTCAGGAAGACTCGATTTAACCATGGATTTCTAATAAAAGTGCATTCTTGTTGGTTGTTATAACCTTAACACACATTCTTTACAACTCAGATATAGATGTAGGTTTCATTTTTAGAAGGCACACACTATACATTTTTAAGTGATTTATTCTGAAAACTTTATGAATGATTGTTTAGTTATTTCATTTACTGAAGGTAAATGAAGCAGATATTTATGAAGTCATTGGAGGTGAACTACTTCCAATTCAATAGGTTAATCTTTAATATTTGGAGGATTATACTTGCCATGCCGTATGAGGAAAAGAACATCACCAGACAGACATTTAAATTGTTTTAACTAAAACAACAACATTATGTATTCTGGATGTTCTTCTTCAACAGCAAACACATGATATTTTAACAAAACAAGAATATGAATTTTTGAATTTAGTTCAACATTTAAGTTTTTTAAAAACAAGTTTGTTTTTCTTAAAATTGTTTTTAACTTAAACAGTTAAGTGAAATATTTAAAAAAAATTAAATTGACTATGTCAGCCAGGTCAACATGAGAAACTTAAAATATTGCCTTCTGCAGCTAACTCAGTAATCTTTAGCTTCATTTTCCTGATTGTTCATAATCTGGAAAAGAAAAACAAGATTTCTTGCTTTTTCGGGTCCTGAATGATTTCTCAATTTGGAATGAATTAGTCCAAAGGAAGAAAATATTCTTGCTACACCGTCAGAAGAAGCTACTGCTGTTAAAAGTGAGATTATCACTTCAACAGTTTCTGAATCTAAGTGCTTAAGTGACTTCCACTAGTTCACTGGTGTGCCTATCAGCAAACATATATTTCTTGAATAGTTCACACTTAACTCTGAAGTTTATTATAGGTGTCATTATGGAGGGATGATTGCTGGATGTCCATGTCATAGCCAACTCCTCTTCATCAACAGTTAAGGTTTGACCCTGGTATCGAGCATTGAGAATGTTTGCAAGAAAATGAGCTGCAAATAGTGCTTGTCCCATTCATTTTTTTAATACTTGTAATTTAACTCTGTCATTGCATATTTCTTTTTTTAAGATCTCACTCAGTTCCTTCCAAATTTCAACAGCGTCAGCAATAAAACAGCTATTTCCCTGCATTTTGTTCAGGGCTACAGAAATAGGCTTCAGGGTACTCATGATGTGTTCAACATTTCTCTTAAGCCCAATGTTGAGAACTTTGGCTGTGACAGTGCCATCTATTTTTTCATGATTTTATTCACAAACTGTCATCAGATTAGGCCAGTTCTTGAGAGAGTGCTCAAAACAATCTACTACTGAGTTCCATCACACGTCTTGTGGGAGAGTTAGCTTGGTTCCTCCCATTTTTTTCAGAGCAGCTGCTGCAAAGTGGTTGTTACAGAAGGACTTTGCAATTTCAACAGTAGCCTTTATTTCTGGAACACTGACATCTTTGGCTAGGAGGTGCATCAGATGAGCATTGCAACTGTATGTTATTAGCTTGGGACTCTCTTCACTCTCTTCTAAATAATTTCTTCTCATCTTGGATACATTTGCAGCATTGCCTGTGACCAAGCTGCGTACTAGACATTTGAATTTTTTTTTCAGTTTGTTATAGCTTTTACTGCTACTTCTTGTAAGTATTCTACTGTGTGTGCATTTTCTGATGTATCCTCATAGGCGCCAACTCCATGGGTGCTGTGGGGCGGCAGCACCCACAGGAAAAAATTTGCTGGTGCTGTGCACCCACGGGCAGCCAATTTAAATTAAAAAATCAGATTTTTTTTTAAATCTTTGATTTTTATCCACCCTGGTTGAAGATTGGCTGAAACTTTGATTAAAATTAGAATAATCATCCCAGCAACAAACTGGACCAGTGCTGTGTGAAAGTCTTGCCATCAAGGCATTAATATCAATGGAGAGATAGGCTGCTCTTAACCTTCCTTTACCAACATTGCAGTATTTGGCAGAAACCAAAATTCCACTTTGCCACCTCACTGTTCACCCCTAGATCACTAATAAATATATTGAACAGCACTAGTCTTAGTATGGATCTTATTAAACTTTGCCTGTTAAAAATTGATAATTTATTCCTACTATTCATTTAGTCTCTTAGGCCTAGTCTACACTGTAGAGTTAGGTTGACATAAGGCAGCTTACGTCTACTTAACTCTGTAAGCATCTACACTGAAATGTAATTCCCACTGATGTAACTCGCCCACTACATCCACTTAACTCCACTTCCATAAGAGGCATAGTGCTTGGGTCAATGTAGTTAGGTCGATGCAGTGTCAGTGTAGACACCGCGTTGCTTACATTGACTGTTGCTGCCTTTCAGAAACTGTTCCACAATGCCCCAGACTGGCAGTTAACTCAGTACAAGCACTCCTAGTGAGGATGCGCACTGCTGACACAAGGAGTGTAGAGTGGACATGAGAATGCAATTTAATTACTGTGGTGGCTATACATTGACATAACATAGGTCAACCTAATTTTGTAGTAATGACTTGCCCTTAGTTGAGGTCTACATCTAAAATTTAGGTCAACCTACTTACACTGCTCAGGGCTATGAAAAAATTCACACCCTGAGCACCATATTTAGGTCAACCTAACCCCCAATGTAGACACCACTAGAGGAGAAGAATTCTTCTGTCGACCTAGCTATTGCCTCTTGAGAGGCTGAATTTACTAAAGCAACAGAAAAACCTCTTCTGTCGCTGTCCTAAGTGTCTATACTATAGCATTACAGAAGCACAGATGCTGTAGACATACTCTTAGTGTCTAATTTGTCACAGCAGTTTACCTCATGCCTCATGACCACTTAGTTTCCTTATGAGCTTCCTTGTGAGGGGTTTTATGAAAGGGTTTTTGAAAATGCAAGTAAATGATGCCAACCAGTTCCGCTTTGCCCACTATTTTGATGACATGCTCAAAGAATTCTAGTAAGCTAGACAGGCACGGTTTTCCTTTACAGAAGCAGTGCTCAGTTATCCCTTTCATATCATGTTCATCTAAGTATTTTTAAGTTTTTGTTTCGGCCAGTTTACCTGGTTCTGAAGTAAGGCTTGAGAGTTGGTTATTGCCAGAATCACCCCAGTGGCCCTGCTTCCCAAACAGCAGGTCCAGCTCCAGTCCAGAAAAGGGTCTGGGCCCCAATAAGAACTATTTATATGCAATATTAGGAAGATTTTGTTTCATCTGTATTTAGGATACTGAGCAAGGCTCTTACAAAATCCTGAAAGTAAGAGAGAATGTCCCCAACACGCACACACTCCCTCTCCTCCCCTACTCTCAATAAACCCTGAACACTAAAGGTTTTCTTAAGTTACCTTTGGGCTAAGGCCAACCTTGAAAAGTCTCAGCCCCAGAGGAGAATATTTTAAGGAGTTATGTGTACAATCAACAAGTGGTTAGACTGGAAATTTTGCCATAGCCTTAACTATAATACAACCTCCCTACATTTCAGATTTTGCCAGAATTTTCTATTTTTGTCATTTCTAACTTCTTCGCTATTTTTCTCTGATACTTAATTTTTTATTACAATTCGTTCCTTTCAGTTTACTTATCTTCTGTCCTTTCTTATGAACTTGTCTATTTAATTTTTCTAAATATAAGCCTGATTGATATTCCTTGATGACAAATAAATAAATCCATCCTTCAGAGCAGGATAATAAGGAAACAGAATACATTTTCTTCTAAACTTCACATCATTCTTAATAGAGCTTCAGCTTCCCTTACTCAGACTCCATTTGACATCTCCATTTTATTACACTAGACACAATCATGCATAATTTTAAACTACAACACTTACCCTCCCCAAGCTTTCCTACAAATTTATTGACTCCTCATGATCAGAGCAAAGTATGCAGCAGTCAGTGGGAACGTTTGGTCAAAAGTGAAGCCTGCATCTTTGAAATTAAAAATCAGGAATAGCTATTTTAATCTACAGTTTACAAGCTAATGTAAAGAAAGTTATTCACTAGCAAATAGTTTTACCTTCAATACAAAATAAAAAAAGCACAGCTGACTATTTTTGTTTGGAATAGCTGTCTGTGTCTGTTGCATGGTTATAGAAGCGAAGCCAGTCTATAGCTGAAAGGAAGTGTTCCAATTCAGTACTACTTCTGAGGCTACATATCTGAAACTTCACTTATTGGTCAAATTTCTTCACCATAAATCCTTGCAAATTTCCCTTTCGGTACCAATTAACAGTAAATGTGACAGTGTTTTTTGTGAAGTGGACAGTGTTCCTTAACTTGATTGAGAGTAGCAATTTATTTCATGTGGATTACCAGACAGCTGTCAGGAGGTAAAAACTTTTTGACCCAACAAACTTGGACTGAATTTGAGCCAGTGCCCTAGAGGTGACAGGCACTGTACGTTATTACCAATTCCTTTAGCCATCCAGTCCCCTTTATAATTATATTATCAAAATGTAGGCAATTTCCACACAGGAAGTTTTTGGATTTTGGCTTGAAACAAAAATGTGATTTTAAGTCTCCAATCCAGGATGCAAATGAATCAAGAGATGAAGGTGCTGGGGACATATTATGTGACAAGTAAAAATGAATAAATGAAAATGTTGCTAAGATGCATATCACTACTGAGAATATGCCACAGTTTATTAATAATGGTCTAGCTTCAACCAGAAGATGCATTCCTGTGTAGCAGAAAGTCTACCTCCCACGGGAGCTGCCAGAGCCTACAGCATCCTTGGGGATTTTCTGCCTCCCTCTGCAGCATGGAGCATGGATCATCTTCTAGGATTATCTCAGAATGTCTCATCTAATCAACTATCTGCCATTGCAGGGTCCTTGGTGACACCTCAGTCTTACCTGCTCTCTACCTGTGGCACAACACAGTTTAGTCTCCTGAGGACTGAAATGCTTTAGTCTAATCCAGGTTACTGGGCTTAGCACGGGGGTAACTGGGTGAAATTTAATGGTCTTTGATGAACAAGAGGTCAGATTGGTGGTATGTCTACACTATGAAATTAGGTCACATTTATAGAAGTTGATATTTTAGAAATCTATTTTATACAGTGGATTGTGTATGTCCCCACTTAAGACCATTAAGACCATTAACTCAGTGGAGTGCATCCACAGTACTGAGGCTAGCATCAACTTTCAGAGTGTTGCACTGTGGGTAGCTATCCCACAGTTCCTGCAGTCTCCACTGCCCACTGGAATTCTGGGTTGAGCTCCCAATGCCTGATGGGGCAAAAACTTTGTTGCAGGTGGTTCTGGGTACATGTCGTCAGCCCACACCCCCTCCGTGAAAGCAACAGCAGACAATCCTTTTGCACCTTTTTTCTGGGGTCCTGTCCACTGGACCAGCTCAGCCTGCTGCCTGCCTGGATGATCGGAACCCCAGGCAGGCAGTGGGCTGAGCGGGTCAGCGGATGGAGCCCCAGACCGGCAGTGGGGTGAGCGGCTCAGCCTGCTGCCGGTCTGGGGCTCCGTCCGCCGGCTCCTGCCAGCCGGGGTCCCGCTCAGCCCCGCTCAGCTGGCAGACCTTGATGAAGTCAATCAGGAGTGCCAGGACAGGCATGACTATCCTCCTCTTAAAGCACCGAATGTGAGTGACTCCAGGTCATTCTCTTCTTTCAGTTTTGTCTCATGGAGATTCAGTCCTGCCTGGAATATCATGCGAGCTGGAGGCTTATGCCTCAGGCTGCTCTCCCAACCGGCATTACCACCTGGTCGCACCTATCTCAGCCTGCCTCTTGCTCCCATGGCTCATGAAGCCTGGACAGTAGTAAGGAGCAGTTCAAGTTGTGGAATGACAAATCCAGAACGAAGGATTGCACTCTATGTAATTCAAGGGGATGGAGTGAGCATGGTGGGGCCTTGGAGAAGGGGTAGGGCAGGAGTGGAGCCTCAGGGAAGAAGCGGGGAAGAGGGCAGGGCAAAGGTGTTTGGGTTTGTGTGGTTAGACAGTTGGCAACCCTACCTCCCTCCACCCTGATAGATCACCTTACAGTATGACCTGCTATAGCTGCCCCTTTAACCAGTTTCTTACTCATCTTTTGATTCTTGTATTAATCCCCAACTTCTCCAATTTAACTAATAATTTCCCACATAGAACTGTATCAAATGCTTTACTGAAATCCAGGTAGATTACATGTACTGCATTTCCTTCATCTAGAAAATCAGTTATCTTCTCAAAGAAAAAGATCAGGTTAGTCTGGCATGATCTATCTTTTGTAAAATCATGTTGTGTTTTATCCCAATTACCATTTAATCTCTACGTCCTTAACCACTTTCTCTTTTAAAATTCGTTCTAAGACCTTGCATAGAATGGAGGTCAAACCAACAGGCCTGTAGTTTCCTGGATAATTCCCCTCTCCACCGCCTTTCTTAAATATAACTACTACTATATTTTCAGTTATCTGGTCATAGGGCATGACCTGCCAAGTTCATAGATTCATTAAAAATCCTTGTGTGATGCATAGCCAGAGAGGATTAAACATCCTGCAAAATAACTGACTCAAATTCAACCCTTAAAGACATATGGGGAGATAATGTTTGTGTTTTTGTGTATTTACACATTGTTGTGGTGGTCAACAATGTAATCAACTGTCCCTGTCTGTATTCTGGTAATTCAGAGATCAAAAGAACATCTTAGCATTTAAATGAATTGTAAACGTGGGAAATCACTGTATTCATCTCCCTTTGAAATTTACAGCAAATCATCGGTGAATGGTGGAGGAAAAGGCAATTGTCTATAATAATTCATATAGCTAAATACCGGTGATAGACTTCCTTATGTTAATCTGTGTGAATAATTAACAATGATTGGTCCCTGAAGGACTCCAACTTTTCAAAGAAGACCTGAAATTGTTGCATCCAATGAAGTGGCCTGTAGCCCATGAAAGCTTATGCTCAACTAAATTTGTTAGTCTCTAAGTGCCACAAGTACTCCTGTTCTTTTTGTGAAATTGTATAAAAGATTTTTATCTGATCCTTTTTATCTCAGATCTGCTTAAGGTTTCATGCAAGGGAAGCCTAAGCCACAAGGACTGAGATCCCCAGTTCTGACTGGACCACCTTGAAATATAAACATTGGACTATAACCTATGGACTATTTCTGAAAGAACTCTTTGCAACTACAAAGCTCACCATCTCTGCTATGTATCTGAACCTTAAGAATTGAATTCATGTCTGTAAGCATATTGATCTTTTAACCATACTCTCTTTTCTTTTTTAATAAATTTTAGTTTAGTTAATAAGAATTGGCTGTAGCGTGTATTTGGGTAAGATCTGGACTATTCATCAACCTGGGAGGTAATGTGCCCGATCCTTTGGGATTGGTAGAACCTTTTATTTTATATGATGAAATAAGATTTTCAGAAATCATCATATTTGACTGGGGTACCTGGATGGAAGCCTTAGGCTGGGTTACTTCAAGATAACTTTGTTGTTGGCTTCTGGGCAACCAGTGAGGTAATAAAGAAGCTGTTTTATGCTGGCTTGGTAAATCTAAATGTTGAAAATATCTACCAGCTTTGGGGATTATCTGCCCCATTCTTTGCGGTTCACCCTAATTGAGTGACCTCAGCTGGACCCCCCTGGGACCCTGGTTACACCTTGCTATTGGGCTTACAATTTCATGTGTCAGTTCCTTTAATGGTATTGGATGGGAGATTATCCAGGCCCCTTGATTGGGTCACATTAAGCTGTCTGAGTTCGGCTTCCAGCTTGGATGTGGTAATTTCAGCTTCTGTATTCTTGTTCCCATTAGCCATCCTGCCACTTCCCCCAACTCCTCATTACCTTTATTAAAAACTGAGGCAATTCCAAGCCTCCTCCAGATTTAAATCCTTGAGTTCTTCAGTCCAATCCTCTTCTCTGACTAATTTCCTTAATTTTTTTAAAGTTTGCACTTTTGAAGTAAAGGATCCTACTTGCAGACATCTTTTGGTTTATCCTGCCATTTAGTTTAAATTGAATTCAATAGGGATGTACATGCCATCTATTGCTCCATGGCAGTTTGGGAACCCCATTACTGCAAATCCATCCACTATGTCCTGCACATTGCCACAAGTCACAATCCTGTGTAGCAGAAGACAATTACTGGCCCTGCATACTTGCATGACAATGGCCCTCACAGTGGATTTTCCAACTCCAAGATGATTGCCCACTGACCAGTAGCAATCCAGTGTTGCACGTTTAAATGCGATCACCACTCACTTCTCCACTGTCAGTGCAGCTCTCATTCTGGTATATCCCTGCACTGGAGGGCTGGTGCGAGCTCAGCATGCAGATCCAGGAACATGGCCTTTCACATCTGAAAGTTCTGCAGCGACCGCTCATCATACCAAGCCTGCATTACAATGCGATCCAAGCAGGCAGTGCTTGTTTCCAAGGCCCAGAAGTGGTGCTCCACCACCTGCAGTTGCTTCGTGAATACCACCGATGATCTTGAATCGGTTTTCACTATGTCATAGAAATCTCTACTCCACAAAATCGTCATTTTCCCCACTAATGCAGTTCTTCTTGCTATTCTGCCAGTACTGGAGGATCGTGCAGCCTATGCTTGGAATGCTGATGACAATAGTGCAGAGCTGTGCAGGTTCCATGCTTTGGTGAGAGATGGCAGACAGAGAGGAGGGCCGAGCTGGTACATGGGATTTTTAAAATGAGCACAAAAATTATAGGATATGGATGACATTATAGGATGAAGAAAGTTGCATGAAGTTGATCACTTGCTCCCAGCCCTGAGTGACTCATTTATGCCCCACCATGTACTACCAATATTTCTCAAAAGACAGTTCACTGGATGGTGGTGAATTCCACACTGTGATAGCAATCCATGATGCACTGCATTGTTCAGCGACACAAGCGCTCCTGGTGAGCATGTGCAGTGCCAACGCAAGGAGCCAAGTATGCATGCACATGAGCGATATACTAACTGCTGCATATTTATGTGACATATTTTGTGTCAGCCAAAGTTTGTAGTGTAGACATGGCCATAATGATTGGGCTTGTTCAAACATTCCATTTACAAATTGCAGGGTATGGCTCAGAAAACTTCTTTTCAATTTGTAATCAAATAGAAATTTTCTTCTTAACATAGTCCCTGTTGAGAGTCACAAATGGGCCCTGGGCCACAGGCTGGATGTCATTGATATATATATATATATATATATGCTTGATGTGTGCTTGTTTCATTAGTAAGTTTCACCTCCACTGTCTAGAAATAATTGAGTCAGTTAGTGGTTACATTCTGAGAGGGGAAAATTCATTATGCTAGTTCATCATAGCACTACTTTAATAGGAAACTGTTTAGATGCAGCACAAAAGAAAGAATTCATGGAGCAACTAGAGAACTTTCAGCTAACATCATTGTCCCTTTGGCCCAAGCAATCAGCCAATATTTGCCAGGTTGTTTTGTGTAGGAAGATAAATTGATTATAGGAGTCAGGTATTTCTTTGGTGCAACCTTGTTCCTTTACAAAGCCTGTGCACAAAGCCCTGCTTCCCTGAACATAAAAGAAAACAAACCAACACCCAAGTCTGCCTTTCCAGAGAGTAATGTCCCCAAAAGATGCTTTCTCTCAGCTTTCTCCCAGGGCTACATATCACTGCTTCTCTTGCTTTCTGCCTCACACAACTACAATCAATCAATCCCCTAAACACTGCATTTTGCAATTCATCATAGGGAAGCCCTCTTATTCTCCCTAGATTAGTTCTTGCTCAGACCTTACCCTTTTAAACTGGAAATAAGGCATAATTTTTTCTATGGTGAGAGCAGTTAACCATTGGATCAATTTACCAAGGGTTGGGACGAGTATTCCATGACAATTTTGAAGTCGAGATTGGATGTTCTTCTAAAAGATCTTCTCCAGGAATTATTAAGGGGAAGTTCTATGGCCTGTGCTATACAGGGGGGCAGACTAGATGATTACAAAGGTCTCTTCTGGCCTTAGAATCTCTGAGGCCCACTGACTTGAACAGTGGCTTCTGTTTCAGCTATCACTACATAAAGGACAATTAAATGCCCCTTCTATTTAGCCTGACTGAGTGAAGGGTGGTTAGTATACCTATCAACTTTAATCAGGTCTGTGACTGATGGCAACTATTAACACCTTCCAGCATAGAAATAAGATTTGTGATGTCATACAAAGCTGACAGCATCTCAGACAAGAGGCAGGAGTATTAATTAACTCAGCTCATTAATTCATGAGTTTACATTGCTTTAACATTTGATTAAAGTAACAATGACTCATTAAGGACATACTTCAGAAAAAGAGTTGGCTATGAATTATCATTGTCTCAGAAGGAAATTTTTAATTCAACTGATATTTCAAGATTTAATTAAGTTACTGTTTAAATGTCTACATTTCTAACTTTAGAATTACTTTTGGTTTAACTATCATTGACAGTCCCATAACCTTTTAGATGGCTATATAGCTTGACTGGCAAATTAATCAAGACCTGTATTAAGCACCAATAGTTTCATATCAGTACCAAAATAGAATAGTAGACCATAAATTTACTCCTGTATAATAAGACTTTGACAATTGTCATTTGACATAACTTCTAGAATCCTACATAAAATCATTCATTTAAACTTTGCAAAGAATATTATAACAATCTTTAAAGACATACATGAAATGACCTAAAATAACATATTTGTTTAAAATAAATTTAAACTGTAGCCCCATGCAGAGTATATTACAATAGTAAAGTCTTGAAGGCATGGATTATGGTAGCAAGATCTGCCTCTGAAAGGTAGGGCAGTCAGATTAGATGTAGCTTGTAAGACAACAACAATGGACATATTTATACATGCTTTTAACATACTGCCAACATGATTTCTACATCAAGTGATAATATGGACACCACCCAGAGAGAGAAAAAGAAAGCAACCTAGAGAAACATCAACAAGAACAATACAGAAAGAAGCCAAATCCATCAACATGACACTTGGAAGCCTGAAGAGACCAACACAAGACTAAAATAAATGGCAGAAACTGGTGGATGCCTTATGCACCTGAGGATGCAGGAGAATAAAGAAAAGAAAGAAGTCTTAAATAAACAGTTCTAAGTTCTTGTGTAAAAGTTGTTTCACATTTTTCAGTCTATCATAACTTGAGGGTCTGAGATTTTGCTGATATTTATTAACTATTTATAGGTTCTGACTCTGACCCTTGGCTCTGGCATTCAGACCCTGACCTCTGGCTCTGACCCCTGGCTCTGATTCCACTTTGAACTTGCATTCTTAGCATTTGGACTCCAACCACTAGGCATGACTGCCTTTGACCTGGTGGCTTGACACCAGGGAGCCTCTGCTCTGGTGAGCTTAGCATAAGATATCAAAATGTCTGCTGCATAGCTATATTTTTATTCCAAAAGAGAGAGTCTCTAGCTCCTCTTCTTGCAGAGAGAGCGAGTGATCTTAGTATAGGCCAATCATTTGAGAGGATTAGTTAATGGAAGAGATTATTTTTCCTTTAAAAGGCCCTTTGGAGGAGGTACCAAGGCTCCTAAGATTCATGAAGGTTGGTGGGTGGACTTAACAAATGTCTTATGGCTTGTATGATGAGTCAACAAGCCCTTCAAGGCTTGATGGGCGTTTGCATCTCTTGCAGATTTCATACAATCTAGAGGAAGGTGGGGAGGGCTCCATGCCCCCATCCCAGTTTTAACCAAGTCATCCTGCTTGTGGACCTCTTGAGGTCTTCTGTGGCTTGTACCAGTGGGACTTCTCTCTGATAAACTGGATGGAGAAGTGATATTGCTCAGAGTGCCCTATCCGCATAAGGCCTACAGAGGATGACAAGTCACTACAGTTTGTCGGGAATTGTGCTACCTCTGACATCCTTCATAAGACTTCTCATGGGGTTGATGCACTTACCCAGATACAGCTCTACTCTTTTTCATCTGCTTAAGTCTTAAGGAAATGAACTCCCTTCTTCCAGACCTAAGGAAGTCAAAAAGTTGGGGTGTGGGAAGCACCTTGCCCACCACCCGAGCCAGCTTCACTCCTCAGTACCATATTATGACAATTTTGTAAAGCAAAGGAAATTTCCACATAAAACACTTCAAAGGGAAGTTGAAAGTTGTGAAGGAATATCCTTGGCTTGAGAGCATATTTTCTTCAAGAACATTCGAGCCAAAAAAAGTAAATCTTAGAACCCCAGTAAAGTGAGAGTCAAGGCTGCATTTCAAAAAGGCACTCTATAGACCTTCATTCTGCTCCCCTAGTACTGCACTAACAACATCATAAAGTAACACTTTGCACATCCATAATAATAGTTTAATTTTATCACAAAAACTAGAATGTCTCATTCATAACCACAGAGTGGATGGGCTGCTTTAGAGTCGTATACAGTATGCATACAAGAATTTGAGATTCCTGATGAGAAAAACAACAGACTAAAGGAAATCGTTCACACGTACACACTCTCTTCATTAAGATCCGGATCCTGCAAGGCGCCAAAGGCACTCAGGGACAGATTTCTAAAAGTATTTTAGGCACTAACTTCCGTTGATTTCAGATTTAGGCACCTAAATACCTTTACAAATCTGGCCATCAGCACCTCATCAGAGGTTTACAGCACCTCACAGAATCAGTCCCTTTGATTCCATGTGATAGCCAATTATCCAAAGAGGTAGCATGTCTCCACATATACACTTCATATGCCAAGATCACAGATTTAAATGTTAATTAGATGAAAAATCACCACATTTAATATCAGACTAGCATATAAAACAAAAATATAAAATCTATGTTCTGTGATAGACATTTTCAATACTCAGCTTGCAAACAAATTAAAATGGTAGGCTAGCATATCTGTGGAGGCAGAGTTTAAGTTTGGGTTCTTTGTCTGCAAAAGGCAACCTTAACTCTACATTTCCTGAGTTTCTAACATTTGCAGTTCAGAGTCAATTACATAAAATAATGTTCTTCATAAGAAATCAATGCTGATTTTCTTTTGTGGGTGGAAATAAAAATGCCAATTCACAGTTAGGAGCAAAAATGTATCTTCTCCTGAAGGAAATAATGGTTGTGCTTAACTTGGAGAGGCTCAGCAATATTTACAAAATAAATCAACATGCTATGCATTGGCAGGAAAAGAATAACTGAAGACAACATCAGTAAAGAACAGGAATGAGTGAATGAAGATGAGACAGGGTGGAACCACACATTAAATCCAGTTGAGATCTCAGAAAGAGATCGCATATTCCAAACAGAATATGCAAGCAACTGAAACTTGTTCAAAATACAAATGAAAAGACAGCAAAAGTAAAGAGTCAAAGCAGAAGACAGGGACTGGAAAAGAAAAGATGCTCAATGACTTACTAATCCTGCCAAAGCCAGATTCTCCACTACAATGTCATTAAGGCCACATATACTAACAATTAATCAAACAACATTAATACTGAAAGGATCTTTATTATACAAAGCAACATATCTACAGAACTTTAACAAGCAAAACTTAACTGGAGATAAGTCAAAAGTGGTAATTCATTAGTGAATGGTTTTGAATGTGAAGTCTTAAAAATGATACAAGTATTAAACATAAACTGGTGTAAATACACTTTATATATTGGTCTTTAAAGTTACAGCATGTCATCATGTGTAGAATGAAAGATTCACATTTTGTATCTTCTGTTCTGGCTATGTATTTCAGTTTGGGTGTTGCAATAGCTGCCTGCATGGATGCTAACATTATATGTAGTAAGAAGCAAAACAGCTACATAGGCATTTATATATCTTTAACACTGCAGGTAGCTATTGAAATCATAATTTTAAAAGACAGCTAGTAGAAGTGGAACAAGTTTTTTAAGCTTCTCCAATAGTTAATGACAGGGGAACTGGGCATTTGATAGAGAGGGGAAGGATGGGTGCTACCTTAGGACGAGGAGCTCCCTTGCTCTGCCACAGCCTTCCTGTGTAACTCTGGGCAAGTCACTTAATCAGGCTGTGCTTCCATTTCTCCTCTGCAAAGATGGGGATAATAGCACTTCCCTACTTCACAGGATGTTGTGAAGATAAATACATTGAAGAGTGTGAGGGGCTCAGATACTATGGTAACTGGTGTGATGTAAATACCAGAGAGAGCATCTAACTGAGCACTCTAACCATGGAAAGCCTTAGAACTGCCACTTTGCTTTGAATTATAGATACTCTTTAACTTGCTCACCCGTGGAGTTGTTAAGTTGAGGCTATTAGGGACAACAATAATGCCTCTGGAATAGGTGGTGTGATTGTTCAGAAACACAGTGTGATTTCAGGCTAACATTAATTTATTTTAATTAGATCATTTAATTTTGTAAGCTCATCTTGCACCCATTCTGAAAAGAGGAATCACTTGATGATGTAGCTCTTAATTCAGATTTCTGCGCTAGACATGTAGCATAGATTAAAAACCAGTAATATTTCATGTACAGGAAACACATCAGAACCTCCTGCAGTGTGTGTGTGTGTGTATGAATATATAAATTGTTTGTTTGCCTGTGACAGCTGCCGCTAGCAAGCAAGCCTTCTGCACACACCTATCATAAACAGTTGCTTACAGCAACAGTCTGGGGCACTATTTTTTGTTTGTTTTCTTTTAAGACAAAAAAAAATGTCCAAAAGTGTCTAACTAAAAACAAACAAATCAAACTAAAGTCAACATGGGCCAATAACTATATAAAAACCAATGTCTTCTGTGATGTGGTAAAGCCTTCCTAATTCATCTGTTGACATTTTCATTTCATATTTTTACTGCTGAAGTTGTGCATTCACCCAGCCCTATATCACAAAGTTAGCGTATATAATGCAGGGAGTCTAAATCAGTGGTTCTCAAACTTTTTTTTTCCACAGACTCCTTGAAAATTGCTGAGGGTCTCGGTAGATCACTTAATGACCTTTCCAAATGTTGTTTGTACCGTTAGTTAACTATGTTAGTTAACTTTGGATAAAAGCACTATACATATAAACCAAAAAACAAAAAAAAACTTATAAATGTTTTTTGTTCTACAAATAAAAGCAAACAACTCATATTTTAATATCAGTAGTCTTACCTTTCTAATGTGATGGATCTCTCCCCCACCACAGCAGCCCCTGAACTGGGGCTGGGAAGGACGGGGGTCTCTCCCTTTCTTCCCTCACCGCAGCAGCCCCTGAGCTGGGGCTGTGAAGGAGTGTTTCGCCCCCTCCACAGCAACCACAGAGCTGAGGCTGGGAAAGAGGGCCATCTCTCCCCAACAGCCACAGCCCTCGAGCTGGGGAAAGTTGCCTCTTTCTCTGGCCACTGCAGCCCTGCATGTCCCAAATTCCCCGCACTCCCTCTTCTCACCTACTGCCCCCTCCCACTTACCCCCTATTCTCCCTAAGGCTACCACCTCACCTTTCATGTGCATCTTCTGCAGTGTCCAGGTACCTAATTAGTGGAACCACGCCTAAGCAGCTCCACTAATTAGGGGGGTGGCCCTTCATTCTCATGTGTGGCCGCCCAGGCGCGCATCTTAGAGGGAACTATCCAAGGACCACCTGAATGGAGCTCACGGACCACACTTTGAGAACCTCTGGTCTAAATGGCCTATCTGGATGTTAGTTTAGCAGTGACTATTGCTAGGGACCGGAGGAATTATACATAATCATTAATTAAAGGAACATTTCTCAAGAAACCCAGACCAGCATAGTTCGATATTGTCCAGATCAGTCCACTTTGCTGTTGTATCTACTGGGGGATTATTTTACATGAAGTCTCTGATAACTGCTTTGTGGACCTTATAAGCAGAGATAAGACATTATAAAAATCCATGTGATACACATGTTAGGAGGATACAGTTTGAGACTGGAAGAAAAAACTTAATGGGAGTTTTGAAATAGGAAGAAACATTTTAAAAGGACAGTAGAATATTCCATCAGGAACTGAGACATTGCTCTTTGTGTATTCTCAATGCCAAGATGGAGTCTGCTGCTCTGGGCTCCTGTCCTGGGCTGTCCCTGATCGGGCCTGTCCTCCTCAGGCAGGTTCTCCCTGCTTCACTTTTCCAGGGCCTGCCGGCTGCCTCTCTCTCTCCCTGGAGCTCCAGTGCTGCCCCCTGGAGTTTTTTCCTCCTTTTTCTTACTCTCATGAATATTCCATTTTCTACAAGTAAGGCCTTGTCCAGACTAGGGGAGGAAAATCGATCTTAGATACGCAACTTCAGCTACGTGAATAACGTAGCTGGAGTCGAATATCTAAGATCGAATTACTCACCCATCCAGATGGCGCGGGATCGATGTCCGCGGCTCTCCGTGTCGATTCCGGAACTCCGTTCAGGTTGATGGAGTTCCAGAATCGATGTAAGCGCGCTCGGGGATCGATATATCGCGTCTAGACTAGACGCAATATATTGATCCCCGAGCAATCGATTTTAACCCGCCGATACGGTGGGGTAGTCTGGACGTGGGCTAAGTGAGTGTGTCCTTCCACTGCGCATCTCTGAAATGAGATACACTAACATGAGCCAAACAGAGTGGAACATGGTAATCTTTTATACTCCGCCTTGGCAGTTTAGAAGTCATTAATGCAATTGAAGAGTTCAGCTAATATTAAACTTTGTCCGACAATTAGGAACTGTGTTTAAAACACTTTTTTTTATTCATTTCCCCTCACCCTTCTGTACCTTAAAATAAACATCTTTTCTACTATCCAGTCTGAAATTAATCAGATTCTTCTGTCTGGAGAAAATATGGTTAGTATTTTTGAAGGGTTCATTTTCTACTTGTCTTCAATTTTGGAAGAAGGAAATAGGGGACAAGGGAACTAATTGTTCAGTTGCTGGTTTGATAGCGAGAAAATACTGGGTCCAAAATTGGCCTAGCACCAAGAGAGGCACAGGCAAAGAGGGCAAGAATGTTTAACCTTTTACCTCTGCTATTCATTTCTTTGTTTAGGGGGGAAAGTCAAAGTAGCATACAGATGTACCTTTGGTATAGTGATCAGTCAGACACCACACATACTGTATGAAAGCACTGTACACTTTGAAAGATTGTGAACTATAGCTGAAAAAAAGTCAGGTTATAGTTCATGGTACACAACAGTTTCATGGGTGAGTGAACTACCCAGGAAAGTGAAAAACAACTGAAGCATAAGGGGTATGTTTTAAAAAATGTATCCTGACATTGCTACAGTAGGACTATAAACAAAAATGTTTGAGGCAAATTCCTTGGTCTAGCTCAGTAAGAATAACTGTAGGAACTATGCTCTGTGCTCTAAAGGGGGAAAGTCTATTTAATGTCGCTGAAGAATCTGACTTAGATCTTGCTTATTTTGCCTTGTGGGTTTTGTTCTTGAGTAAGCCAATAGTATTTCAGATTGGTGCTTGTGTTCGGCTAGAGGCATTTATCACTATTTGCGTCTTTTCTTCCCCAGCATCTCAAACATTACTGAAAAAAACAAAACAAAACATATTATGCATCAGAATTGTGTAACAGTAACTTCTCTTGACAGCACGGAACAAACCAAAACCCATCATTATTCTACATTTTTAGCTCATTGTAAAAATCAGACCTTAAAAAGTTTTTCTATCTATAGCATCTCTCTGTTGGGTTTAAATGCATGAAGTACTTAAGAATGTGTTGGGTTTTTTTGCAAGACTGCCCATGAAAAAAATTAATAGTTACGGTTTTCTGGATAAATCCATGTCATTTAATCTAAAACTGACTAATTCAATTCCTCTGAAGTAATTGACCTGAAACTATTACAGGAGGAATATTAAAATTCTAAAAAACATTCAACACTCTGCAAACATGACAAAATAATACAGCTGTATATTTACCAACCATCCCTTATACTACAGAATGTTTACAAAGAAACTCACTGGTTATATAATGTCTCAGTGGATGTTTGCTTCTTTATATAAATCTAATTAGGTTTTGATAGATGCATCTGTTTTCATTGGAATTCTTTTTGGTGGATTCTAATTGGTTTCTGCTGTAGTTTGGCAGTCACATAACTGATCATATGCCTGTTTAATCCACTCATGGGTTATTTAACAAATTGTTAGCTATTTCACTGGTCACTGAAGTGTGGCTGTAACAATTCCTTTTTCCTGTCATGCTATTGGGACCATTACGACAGTCCTTTATGTGATTTATTTTGTGAAATAAATTTGAAATGTTGCATAAACAACAGTACCTCATCATCTTCACTCAAAAAGTAATAAGGCCAAAAGATATCCTCTGAAGATTGTACAAGCAAAACTCTGACACCTTCATCTCCAGTTTATTGACAGTATTTTGACTTAATATTTTATGGCATTGGAAGTCCAATTGCAATGAAATAATTGTATGAACATTCAAAATAAGCACTTTAAGAGGAAAACAGGCCTAGTTATTAGATGCTTAAGCTCTGTATAGTGCAGCATAGTATAAAACAGCTTTAAAGCATATAAAAAACATACCTTTTATATAGCAGAAATGCTCATGCTGCTAGCTTAGGGCTGCTCTACATTGGGGGAAGGAAATTGATCTAAGATGCGCAACTTCAGCTACGTGAATAACGTAGCTGAAGTCGAAGTATCTTAGATCGAGTTACCTACCGTCCTCATGGCGCGGGATCGATGTCCATGGCTCCCCCTGTCGACTCAGCTACCGCCGTTTGCGTTGGTGGAGTTCCGGAGATGACAGGAGCTCGTTTGGGGATCGATATATCGCGTCTAGATCAGATGCGATATATCGATCCTCGAGAAATCGATTGCTACCCGCCAATACGGCGAATAGTGAAGACATAGCCTTAGAGAGGGCAGGAAGCAGAGGAGACATCTTCTGGGCCAGCATGGGAAGAGATCTCAACTGAGAGCAGCTGAGACAGTGTTCTGCATTCTCCCTCTCCCCACAACCCCTTCAGTTTGTGGAGACTGTTTTCCCCCCTTTTCCCACTGCTTCATCCTGCAAGATGGTGGAGGAAGGGGAGGGTGTCACATGCTGCATTTGGTCCCAGGCTTTGGGCCCATCCCACCCACTTCTGCCACCATTGTGTGGTAGAGTGATTGACTCCCATTTGTGGGAGTGTAGTGTGAGGGAGATTGTTACAGTTCCCTGCCTAGTTAGGATGACCATTGTGGACTTGTTTCAGC
Organism: Gopherus evgoodei; assembly: GCF_007399415.2. Classification (NCBI taxonomy): domain Eukaryota; kingdom Metazoa; phylum Chordata; order Testudines; family Testudinidae; genus Gopherus; species Gopherus evgoodei. The sequence goes on from NC_044323.1 coordinate 35,461,801, forward strand.
CCTACCCTTCCCACCATAATTCTGGTATTGGATCTCTGATAATGCCAGGGGCTTATCTGATCTCCACTTTGGGGATCTGAAAGGATTTCTCTCATATGACAAAACTGGCAAACTGCTGTGTGGGCTATTTCACCTTCCGCCCATAAGGCATTAGGGGATTAAATTACAACTGTCACAACTTTGACAGGGTCCAATGGACTGCCTGATATTGTTCTTGGGTATTGGTCCTGGCCACAGCCTAGCATGGTGAGAGAGATGGCTTCTACGTCTTGCTTAGCTTGTAGCTGCCATCATCTTAGCTCTTCTCTGTCTGGCTAGGAAGAAGTGAACAGGTCAGGACTATGGCTTTCAGTTAAGCTCTCTAAGAAGGCCTAAGGGTGTAGAGGGTGCATGGCCTCATATAGACTTATTGTACACGAGATGCCATTGATGCCAGTTGGAGCTGCACTGCTGGGTAGTTGGACTGGTTACTCCAGTTAGTTAATAGTTTTAAATAAACTTGTTAAATGCAGAGAGCATCACACCATTGTGTCTGTCTCTCACTGTTTTCATGTCCACATAAATAAATATGGTGTTGTACATTGTAAGAATAATTATGCGAACCATAGACCTTATGGATTAGGCATTTAACATGTTGCAAAGCTTGAAAATTAAAACATGTATAAAGATCAATCAAAATGAGGTGCTTAATTTAGGTCTGGGGTATTTTTAACTGATGCTTTGATACTACAGTGCTAGACACATTACATTATCATACAGTAGACAGAAATCAATGCAACAAAAATAGTCATTTACAATACACTGTATAGGCCAAATTCTGCTCATTTTGGGGTTACCTTCATGTGTAAGTTGACTAGAATATGGTTCTATCTTTCCAAAGTTGGCCAATATTGGTGTTTGAGGAAAGGTACAAGTTAATTGGCATAGCCTGTGGTGGTTCAACATGTAGGACTCCCCCTGATGGCCAAGGGAATTGTATGTATGGAACATGTGTAAAATACTGGTGATCTACCAGTTTGTGCTTTTCCCTCCAATTCAGCACTAGAGTTTCCAGTGTAGGTGGCTGGATATATTTCAGCAGCACTAAACTCACCAGGCGGGTGCTAGGGCATTGTGCTGCTAGAGGTGCCATCTTTGAGATAAAATATAAAACCAAGGTCCAGAGCACTGAATTTCATATGGCAATTCCTATATTCCAGCTCTGGAGGTTCTGTCTATTTAATTGCCCCTGTTAGCTAGGGGATCCTTATTGTTGCCTTCTAAACCTATGTGTAATGTTGCTGCATTCCATTCCAGAAGTAGCTTCATTTCTAAAGGAAGCTGAAGTGATCCTTATGCATCTTTGTATTAAATCAAAGTGGTCATGTTTGTAAAATGGTGTGAAATCTTTGGATTAAAGGCATGGATACGCAAATTATTATTATTAGCTTCTGAATCAAAATGTCAGATTCCCATAATAAACTTAAGGTTGTCACAATATCCCAGGGGTTTGAGTACCTAACACTTTTCAAGAATGTCAGAATTAAAAAAAACACCATAAATATTAGCAACTAAGGAAATGCAGAGTTAAAGTTACACTTCTAATACCAATTACCAAAAAACTCTTCTTATTGCATTTGGCTTTAGAAGTTTACAGACATACAGTAACTCCTGAGTGCATATTTTTCATTAACTTGGTTCCACAAACTCATTTCTCACATCACCACCACATAGTTGGTGGGCCAACAACAAATTTGATAAAGGAATTCTCAACAACACTGTTAGGGATGACAGATCCAGCAGATTAAGCCATGGTGATAAGGTCAGTAGGGCTGAAACTTGGCTAATGATGTTATGCCCTTGTCAGCTTGCACTGGTGAAACATATTGAGAATCTAGCCAAACCCAAGGCACTAGTGTGAAATGATGAAGGGAATTTCAACTTGAAATAGACTGATATGTATAGAATACATGTGCATATATATAAAAGACTTTGGGTGAAATCTTGGTCCTACTGAAGTTGATGGGAGTTTTGCAATTGGCTTCAGTGGGGCCATGATTTTGCAGCTATTTCACTGAATTAAAATCTGTTGACATATATTCTGTAAACTGATGTTTATTGTGTCTTAAGGCATTCATGGGGTAGGCTGTAAGCTCTTTAGGTAGTGACTCTCTTATATGTTTGTACCACAGTCTGTTTCATGGGACTCTGATCCTGCCTGGAGCCTCTAAGCACTACTGGAAAGCAAGTTGCATGTGTAATGCAGGAATAATTGCTATAGGAATTACATTCCATTAATCATTTGAAAATTACTGTATGTGATTCTCTCTGGTAGATGTGTAGAACAGCATGGACAGGTCTGGAAAGAGCCACAACCAGCTTTCTGCTGTCAGAGAGAATATTACAGGCAAGTAGAATCTTTGAGGAAGGAGGCCTCTTCAGGCACTTTGACAGGGCAGCAATCAAGGCAGTGGTAACAGACCTAGGATTCTGAGGTGGAAAGGAGGAGGACTGGGGTTAACATATGTAACCCTGCTGCCAAGTGGAGCCAGCAGCAACAAGGGCCGGGTTCAGTATCTAGAGGTTCCTTTTCAACAATACAACACAAAACTAGCTCAAGCTTCCACACAGTGACCTGGGACAATTACACCCCACCCCCTAGGTGCCTCTAAGAGGCAATGCCTCCCCTCTCGCAAGCACAGAGCCTGAGTGCAGCAAAAACTTTGAATAAAAAGGAGGGAATTAACTCAGCATTAATTTGGGAAAACACCACAACTAGGGTTCACAAACACAAACCATGAGCAAAAGACGCACTCCAAAGTAAGTTGGGCAGTGTTGTTTTCCCTCAGGTTCTTAAGTCCAGCAACCCAAAAGTCCCTTTAATGTGCCCATCCCTTCTCTGCACCCCACTCACAGTTGCTGTCCTTGGCCAGTGCAGCCCCAGAGTTCAGAGGTTCATCTGCAGAGGTCACCTCCCATCTGTGTGGAAGGGCGGGGGGAAAGGAGCAACCTTACATGCTCCACTGCTTGGGCACTCACTCACTGCACCTCTTCAACAGCCGCCCTGCTGGCCACTCACCAAGATGTTTTCAGGGCCCCCCACTTAGCACAGTTCTCAGTGATTTCAGCGTTTAGTGGGGGAGCCTCACTGCTGGTGCTCACAGGGGAGTCTCTTGCAGTAGACACAGTGTCCCAAAGTAGGTGTAATACTTTGTTTCTAACACTATCAGTAATTTCTGCTCTGCTCTCCATTGAGTCTAAATTAGCTATTTTATTACACTATGGAGAGAAGAATTGTCAAGTGGTGTCTAGGACCCTTAATTAGGGCAAAAGTACCTGTCCCCACCCTTTCTTAACTCATTGGGCTTTGGAACATATGTCCCCTGCCTAGCGAGTGTTATTCAGTTGAGGGTGAGTCCCTCCATCTGGGTATGCCAGATACAGTTCTGCTTCCTTCGGTTCACACAAGGACAACAACCCTTTATTACTCCTGCCCCAATAACAAGGAGACGGGGGATCCAACACCAGCCACAAGCGATCATTTGGGCAAGCAATCCCATCATGTTGAGCACCTAGGCAGGGTGAGTGTGTCCAAACAAACGAGATAAGATCCTGAAGTCTTTCCACAGCTCACCACTAGAGGTCAGAGAAGAGTTCATTCAGACTCTGCTTACACATACAAATCAGCATGCTACCAAACTGCATCTTTGTGAACAGCAGAGACCAGGGCCATCCTTAGGCATAGGCAACATAGGCAGCTGCGTAGGGCACCTGAAAATTTGGGGCACCACTGGGTCTTAGTGTCCACCCTCTTGTTTTCCTATCCCTGTTCTGACCCTTCCTGCAGGCTCCCACAGATGGCTGCTCTAGCCTGGTGAGTCTTCCTTGGAAGGGAATCTAGTAGTTAAAAGTGAAAAAACCTCCAGCCTGCCAGACCTATTAGCACAACTTTGAAACTGTTAAAGAGACATTCAAGGGGTAATAAAGCCATTTAACAGGCATTTGCCCACCCCAAGGTATATACTGACAGGTTTCAGAGTGGTAGTCCTGTTAGTCTGTATCAGCAAAAACAAGGACGAGTCCTTGTGTCACCTCAAAGACTAACAAATTATTTGGGCATAAGCTTTTGTGGACTAGAACCCATTTCATCAGTTGTCCATGAAAGCTTATGCCCAAATAAATTTTTATACTGTCAGTTTCTGATTTTACTGACAAAAACAGTTGTGCATTAATTTAATATTTACACAGAACATGTCAGTCTACAGGACCTTAGTTTAAAATTTGCTTTAAAAATATTTCATTAGTGAGCTGGTGAAGATTATAAAATCACATCTCTAAAAAATGCTTGCATAGAGTTTTAGATGCACAATCATCTTTAGCCTTAAATGTGTGGGTCTTCACACACAGCTTTTTAATAAATCCTTCAAAAGACCTCCCTTACTAAAATACACATTTTAATTACTATAGTTAAAAAAAAAAGTGCTTCCAAGTCTTCCTGTCCTTTCTGTCCATCCCTTCACCACCTCTCCCCCCACTCCCCACTGAAGGGAGCCCTTAAAGGGACAACAGTCCTTCCCTTCCAGATAGCTGGACAAAGAGTTCCCTCTCTTTACTTCTGACTATCCGACAAACTAGTTTTAAAAGAACCCTCCAACAAAATTGGTACCTTAGTAAGACAAAATCCTTGTTATACCTAAAATCTTTGGAAACATATTTTTTTAAAGTTGGGGAAATTTCATAACCATGTCTCTTGTTATGGAGATCACACAAAGTAAATTACTGTTCCCTTTTTCTAAAAGCAATGAACATTATTATGAACACACTAAATCTCTCTGATTAATTTTAAAGAATGTCTTTGTTTCAGTGAGTTAAATATGTAGTAACCTGGAATGCTGGCTTAAGATTTGAGTACATTTAAAATATAAATTCAACTTAGAAATACTGATGAAGAAAATGTAAAACAGAGAAGAGCTGCATCATGTATTCCATTATATGTAATGTTGTATTCAGCAGGAAAGCTGACTCACCCTTACTATGAAGTTTTTGCAAATAAATCTCTGACAAACTTCAGGGCATATCAAAAAACCTGTGACTGACATTTTTTATTCCCAAATTTTAGTGCTTTTAATTAGGTACTTTCTTCATGTCCATTCTGCATGAGGGAGAGTGCATGGAAGTCTCTGCAGGGAACTGTGACTCTCCACCACCATGAGGCAGGCTGGGCATCTCATTATCCTTTGCTGTCAAGTCCCTCCTCCCACTCCCCCACCAGGCTATGAGCTTGGGCTGCCATCCGGCATAGAGGCACCAGTTTAATAATACTGCGTAGGGCCCCATAAATCCTAAGGACGGCCCTGGCAGAGACCTTCACTATATCTGATGCTTCAGACAAGTAATCATCTCTGAGATTCCAGTTGCCTTGCAAATGTGCCATCTGCACTTTCTATCAAATTGTTCTTCTTTAGGGTCAACTCTTGATGAATAAATATTAAAGAGAGTTCATTCTATTGGCCCTCAGTCATTGCAGGATTGTTTTCCATGTAAGCAGGATTGGAAAAAGAACACTCCCTTATTACCCACAGAGCAAGTATACGTCACACTTTGCAACTATGGTGAGAGAATATTGAATCATATTCCTCTTTTTGCCAAGATCAACTCCATTGCTTCTGAATAGACATGGGGCTAGATACTAGGCTGCTTCTGAGCTCTGCTTGGAATAGTTGAGGAGAGGAGGGGTGGTGGAGGGGAGCAAAGGTGACATATATAATGCCTTTGTGGGGCTTAGTTGTCTAGAAATCAATTCTAAAAAATATGATTAAAATAAAATCCTAGAGCAATTTTCCCAAATTTACTTCTAAAGTGGAGCTTAGCTCACTGAGAGCACTGGAGTCCAACAGAAAGCTTGGACTCTAACAGAGCTTTTATTGCTAGTGATTATGAACAAGGAAGAAAGATCCCAGCCTGGCACCCAAATCGCAGATTTAATTTACAGTAGGGTGGATAAACATTGATTTAAAAACCTGGATTTTATTTGAATCACATTTTTAATTTAAATATTTCTTTTCAGAATAAACCTGTTTGAAACTGACAACCTATGTTAAGGCCTAACCTTACTAGAGTCTATTAAAATCATGTAAATAAAAATAAATAATTTAAAAAAATATGCTGCATCAATGAACCCTCGACACATTTTAAGGAAAGGGTGCTGCATTTTTATTAACTACAGAATCAGGGGGAAAACCATCTTTAATTTTTGAGGTCAGCTCAAGCTTTATAAATATGTCAATGTCACATACTACATTAAGTATATATTATTTTCAGTGGAGTGAATGCTGGCACAGTAAAAGCTGTTATCCAGCACTTTACCAACCATAAAGCTCTAGAAACCAGCATTTCTGATATCTCCATTAAAAGTCTGGTTGGTATGGGGTCGGCAGGCTCCCTACCTCGCTCTGCATGGCTCCCCGGAAGCGACGACATGTCCTTGCTGCTCCTAGAAGGAGGGACAGCCACAGGGGCTCTGTGTGCTGCCCCTGCCCTGCTCCGAGCACTGGCTCTGCAGTGCTCATTGGCCAGGAACTGTGGCCAATGGAAGCTGCAGGGGCAGTGCCTGTGGGCGGAGACAGTGCACAGAGCGGCTTGGCCACACCTCTTCCTAGGAGCAGCAGGGACACGTTGCCACTTGTTGGGAGCCGCCCGAGGTGAGTGCCGCCTGGATCCGGCACCATGAAACCCCTCCAGTGCCCCAACCTCCTGCCCTGAGCTCCCTCCCACATCCAAACTCCCTCCCAGAGCCTGCACCCCACACCCATTCCTGTGCCCCTGCCCCCATCCTGAACCCCCTCCCGCACCCAAACTTCCTCCCTCAGTAAGTATAACTCTAAGAATTTTTGATTAACTGGCATTCCCCATTCCACCAACATGCCGGATAAAAAGGCTTTTCCTGTATTGCATTTTGAAAAATATAAAGTACTTTCAGTTTCTGTTGTGCATAAAAGTTTTATCTTAATTACTTTGGGTTTCAGTTTAGCTAGCAGTTGCAAAGAGAATATTTTCTTCATTGGGACAAGTTTATTCAAAGCTGAGAAATCAACTGGGAATTTAAAAAGCAGGAAAGCTTGTTTTTCCATTCTCAATCAATGAATAAAGATCAGGTGGGAGAGGATGAGATCTACTAGCCCTAAAATCTTAAATGATGTGGGCTATATTTTCAAAGCTATTTAGGCACCTAAAGAAAGGTGCCCAGTGAGATTTTCAAAAATACCTGAAGTTAGGTGCCTAACTCCCATTGACTTCAGTGGGGGTTAGGCATCTAACCTGCTTAAGTGCTTAGTAGGATTTTCAAAAGCACCTAAGCAGGCTACATGCCTAACCTCCATTGAAGTCAATGGGAGTTAGGCACCTAACTTCGGGTATTTTTGAAAATCTCACTGGCCACCTATCTGCAACTTTAGACACCTAAATACCTTAAAAAACCCAGCCCATGATGACCAGAAGGAATCTATTAATTTTCTAACTACCATTAATACTTCCTTTGTTTAATAAATCTGTCAGTTCTATATGCAAAACACGTTGTGATAAGAAAAATGTTTAAGTATCCAGCACATTTAAAGCAGTTTCATTTAATAAAGAATTAAAATGCCCCAGAATAGCATTTTAATTTAATTCCAATTTCCATCCAAATTCAGTTTGATGCACTTCATGAGAAAAAAATCATCTAGTAAATAAGAAATGCATCATTCACCATTTTCTAACATAAAAATCTAAAAATGAATAATCGGTATTTACCCCTCACTCCCCACCCAGGGCAAAGAGAGAACCAGGAACCAGACTGTTCCTCATTCTGGATCTCTGTTCCTTCGCCAGTGTAACTACATGCTACCCCTTGCAAAGCCATTAGCTAAAGCCACAATCTATTCCTTAAATGGTAGACTCTTCAGTGCATGACAAGTCTGTACGTTTACTGGACAACATGGAACATGTTGTCAGTACTAATTAAATAAAATCAGATCATCCAGATCAGAATTAAATAGGTGCCTATTTATAGAATATATTGATAATACTTAGAAATATCTTGAGCACCCTATAGTACCCAATCATCAGCCCAATTAAGAATACAGTATTCATTTATATACTGTATTAGAGCTTCTTGTTATGGTCATTGTGAACCTCTCAAGAAGGATTTACGAATTTTGGCAATTAAGCCAGTAGTTCAGAAATACCAGTATGCAGAGCTGTTCGTATATATAAAAATCTGTATCTGTCAGTTCTTAAAAAAACAACAAACAACCAAAAAACCCAGACCACACACCTCTGCCACATAGTCTGCAAATTGTTTTCAGTTATGATGCATTTTGCGACCCTGCACGTTACTTTGCTAACCCAATGTTAAACTGTGACCCTTACTGGGTCATTTGCTAGTAGAAAAAGATTGTCATATTAAGTTATTATGAAATATAGCCTCATTTATATTCTGATTTTAGTTTGCATTCCTCCACTGAGGCATACAAAATAGGAGTTTTCTGTAATTAAAGTGAGCACTCAGAATGCTAATGAACATTTGCTTTTGCTTAGACATTTTTATGTCTGACATTTGTATTGCACTGACAAAAAGTTAAGCAGACAGCTGATCTCCCCTCTTATCCTTCCATTCAAAATAAGCAAACATAAAGAACCGTATTGTTAAAAATTACAATTATTGTTTCAGTTGTTCAGAGCCAGAAAGAGGAAAGAAGGGCAGGGTAAGGGTCACAGCAGGTATGCACACATTCAAATTTTGTTTGATGATAGCATATTTTATGAGAATTAAGGTTGTGCTGCCTACACTGGATTTGGAAGACAAAAATGTGTGGGTTACTCATTCATGCAGCAGCGTAGTATAAGAACTGAGTGAAAACACAATCTTTTCTTTATGGAATAGAACACATGATAAACTGATGCACAACACATGAGGGCTCTTTCAGTGCAATAGTACATCATTATCAGTTAAACAATTTTGTATTGGGCAAAACCAGAATCACTCAGCCTGATTCTCCCATCTTGTACTTTGTATAATCAGGTCTGCTGGCAGCAATTCCGGGCCCCAGGGCAGAATAGTCAATGGGCCCCCTAGAAAGGGATGGCTGAGGTTTACGACACTACTGTTTATCTTATTGATTACACATTAGAACCCACTATGCATAAGTTGTGGCGTTGCTTGGTGTAGTTAACTTTTTTCTCCAGTTAAAGCACTAGCATTAAACAATTGTGAGCCTAAATATAAGAAGTAGAAATAGTTATTTTAAATTATATATTTAAATTAAATGAATACATTATGGAATGAAACTGGAGAGAGTCCAATGGAGGGCAACAAAAGTGATAGGGGGCTCTGATACATGACTTATGAGGAGAGGCTGAGGGAACTGGGCTTATTTAGTCCAGTAGTTTTCAAACTGTGGGTTTTGACCCAGTACTGAATATAAGGTACTGGGTTGCGGCACCGCTGACTGGGCCATTAAAAGTCCTGTTGGTAGTGCTGCCCAGCTAAGACAGGCTAGTCCCTACCTGTTCTGACACCACGCTGTGCCCCAGAATCTGCCAGCAGCAGCTCTGTCTCCTAGGAGGAGAGGCCACAGGGCTCCACCTGCTAACCCCTCCAACCACTGGGTCTTCACTCTTATTGACTGGTTCCTGGCCAATGGGAGCTGTGGGGGCAGTGCCTGTGGGCAGGAGCCATGTGGAGCTGCTTGTGCACTTCCACCTAGGAGTAGGACCTGCTGCTGGCTGCTTATAGAGCACAGCGCAATTCGCGGTGCCAGGACACCTGCCTTAGCACTGCCACTGACCAGGAGCCACCCGAGGTAAGCCCACACCCCAACCCGTGCCCCAATCCCCTGCCCCAGCCCTGAGTCTCACCCCAAACTACTCCTCCTCAGCCCCACCCCAGAGCCAGCACCCCAGCCCAGCCCCTCCTGCACCCCAGCCCCTTGCCCTAGCCCTGAGCCCCCCCAAAACCCAGAGCCCCTTCCTGCACCCAAACCCCTCCTCCTCAGCCCCACCCCAATGCCAGCACCCCCAGCCCAGAACCCTGACCCGCCTCCTGCACCCCAACCCCCTGCCCCAGCCCAGATCCCCCTCCCACACACTGAACCCCACATTCCTGACCTCACCCTGCAGTCCTCACCTCAACCCTCTGCCCCTGCCCTGAGCCCCTCCCACACCCCAAACCTCTCATTCCCAGCTCCGTTGGGTTGTGGGAATCAACAATTTTCTTCAGCTGGGTAACCAGAAAAAGAGTTTGAAAACCATTGACTTAGTCTGCAGAAGGGAAGAATGGGGGTAAGGAGCGGAGACAGGATTTGATAGCAGCCTTCAACTACCTGGTATGAAATTAATTCTTTATAGGATATGAACGATCACATACAGTAATATGCTATGGCAGAGGAAGTTGAGATAAAAACATACAACACAAATTTTCATTGCTAGGAAAAATATTGGACTTTATCTGATCTTTAGAGGAAAAGTTATTTGTTTGCATGTGTTGAATGTGGGGCTTTGTATCTCTGGACAGAGACCAATCTTACTGATAGTGATACACTGAACTGCCTGAAAACCTCATTTCTAAAGATTCCTTCCTGAATATTGCTAGATATTTTTTAAGATACAAATATGTGAAGTGACAATGGCATTCATTGAATTGTGTGTGCACGCATGCGCAGTGCTGCACCTGCGCTGGCTGGTGCCCCAGCGAGCTGCTGCCAGCTGTGCTTCTGAGCATGCTCTTCGGGCACAGCTTGGGCTTGCACATGCCCACCCGGCTGCCTTCGCCATGGCTGGTACCACCCCGTGTGTGCCTAGGAGCCCTGTGGCCCGCCCCGGCGATTGCTCCCTTTGCCGCCTTCCATTGGTGGGCCTGTGTATAATCATTTACATTGTGCAGAGTGAAAAATGTTACTAAATCAAAACAGTGGTGCTTGACACTCGCTTTACTGGCACAGGTGCCAATTACTATGCAAGATGAAAAGCAGGTGAGAATCAGGCCATCGTGTTTTCCCTTTCAAGTGTCAAAACCAAAACTACTTATGGCTTGAATTTTGGATTCACAGCCTACAGGAATATGGTGTGTTTTACACACACCAATTTTTTGCTTCTCATGTATCACGTTACCAAGCTAAAATAATCCCTTATTTATAAGATTCTTGACTTGGTATGGAACTCAAAGAGAATAAACTGAAATTACATTACAGATCAACATACTATGTACAAGCATGCATTAAGGCAACCTCAATATTGCCAGAATACAAACAAGCAGTAAACTAAAACACACTTCTGACCCGGGATGGGCAAGGAATAGGGATGAAATCCATTCTTAGGGATGGGTGAACAGGTTGAAATGAAGCAAGAACTGCCAGAATCTTTACTCCAAGCTTAAACCAAATTGTTCAGGGTTTAAAAAAATTCGAAGAGATTTATATTTTAAGTGCCTTTTGCACTTCCATTTCAGCTGGAAGGAGAAGTACCAAAACACCTCGAGAAAAGCTATTTGTTATTTCTGATCCTGCCTGAACTGAACAGCAGAATTCTAGAAAGAAAGCTGGTGTCTCAAGCTGACATTTAGAGCAGAGATATTTGCATAAATTCCACTGAGATTCAGATATCAATTCAACTAAAGTTTGAAATTTGTTCAGCACTAAGCAATATAAACAGTTTGCCTGGCTGCTGCTATTTTGCGCTGGTTCAGTTAGAAGATGATGAATGGTATTACTTGCAAAAGAAAAAGAGGAGAAAAGTTACTTAATCTTTGTGTCAGGCTCAGACTTGATTTCAGAGTGTGGCAGTGAGGAAAATGAAAAGTCCAGTAGGATAGTTCAGCTCTGTACTTGATAAAACTAATAATTTGCATTTAAACAAGTGACAGAGATTGAAGTTTGATCAACAGATATATTAGCAGGAACAAATATTCTCTTAAATCACATATCTATAGTGGATAACTAGATGCTAATTAGTGAACTGGTCTTTATAGAGCAAAGGTCTATATTAATGAACTGCATTATTCAGATCACAAAAAGAGTATCACTCTCTTAATTAGTCTGATTAGCATGATGATAGTGTACAATGTAGAACTTGGTATCTCATATATTCATGTGAGCCAGATGTATAATAGTCCAAGACAAAAACTGTGCATTCTGCATGTAAATAATGGATGGATAGATATAAACTTTACTGAATGCTTTATTGTCCATCTGCCTGTTTTGAATGGCAGACTATGAACACATTTAAGAAATAATCAAAGTCAGCATTAATGCTGCTGTCTAAACAGCTTAACTGTCTTTGATTCACTTTTCCCAAAACTACTACTGCCTGTATCTACAGGTAAACTAAAAAAACATGGAGGTCACTGATCCTGAGAAGTCTCTTAATTATTAAGGGCTCAAAATGTTTTATAGATGCATATTCTTCTGTGTCTGCTGCCAAACAAATGTGAACCTGTGACACTTTGTAAAAAATAAATAAAAAACCCTGACAGGTTCTGCTAATAATTTAAATATGGAACTGGAGATGCAGAATGAGAATTAAACTCTTAATTACTCTCCCAAGCTCATACTTGCTGTATAATCAAATCTAGCAGCAGAGGTGAACTTCACTTAATCAATTGAAGTGTGAGACAACCTTGCACTTCATGTAATCTAAAACTAGAACTAAAATAAATAAATAAAATAAAAAATATAAAAAGCCTTTTCAGTGCTATGTATGTGGACCATATTTAGGAGGTATAGAATTAGCAGTTTCTGCTATCCTAAATAAGACCCTCAACATTTAATTAACCATTTTACACTGCAAACATTTTAAAGTTATTGTGCATAGCTAATAGCTGATCCTGCCAAAAGGATATCCTTTCTCCATCAGGCTGGTGTGTGTGTGTGTGTGTGTGTGTGTGTGTGTGTGTGTGTGTGTGTGTGTGTGTGTGTGTGTGTGTGTGTGTGTGTGAAATCACATTTAAACTCTTTCAAATAATTTTAAAAGCAGAATGTGATCATCATTAACTCACCAAAACAGAGATTCATTAAGCAGTGCTGCTGACCAAAATATGCAATACCAAAACTTAGCAAGTGACTGAAGAGCTAAACTTACCAGTAGGCCACAAGTCAAATTATTAGTTGCAGTACACTGGTGTCAGTAGGGTATGTAGGTTCACATTATTTGTTTCTCAGTGACCTTAGCGGTTCATTTTGGATAGGAGTAGGGAACTGTGAGCCAGTCCAAAACTTCCACTGCACCCATCCCAACCTGACCAACAATTATGATCTATTTACCTTAAATAAATAGATCATAAATCTCATGTCTTCTGGATTTTGAATATGTAGTTTTAAAGAAAATCCACCTGTTTTATTGCAATCAATTATCTAGAGTTATATATGATTTAGAAGTACCTATACTGTAGCTCGTGTCTTGTGGAAATTGTTGGTTGACAATTACAGAATATATCCAAATTTTACTAACAATCTTTATTTTGAAAAAAAATCATTTCAGTAATGTGCCATAACTTTTATTGCTGCAGAGATATTAGCAAATAATTATAGGTGAAACAAATGGACCGAATCAAAATGATTGTCAAAATATGCTAATTAATCATTTAAATTGCACTGGGCTGCCATAACGCCTAATGGAGATAGTGAAATTAATTGCAACTAACCAAGTACAGGATGACATGGGAGTCCACAGCCAGTACTATAATTTCACATGCAGTATTGACATAGTGTAGAATACTCAGTTTAAAATTGGAGTGACTATGCTAGCCAATATTATCTATATTATGAGACCTCTATATTATAGATGGGTCTGGTAGTCTGACACTTCCCATTATAAGACTCTGTTTTCAGTTGCTTATAATTTTGCCAAACACTAGCCTTTTGGGCTGAAATTTTCCATGCTAGATGTCTGCCTCAAGCTTAATTTTTTTTTTTTTGAAAATATCAGCCAAAATTGTGTAGCCATTAGCAGAAAAGAATGTGGCTAGGGAAAAATAAATTGTTTTGCCCATATTAAAAAATTCCAGCAACCTTTTCTTTTAAAAGGCCTACGGACACCATACTTGCGAGCTGGGACTCAACATTTGGCAGAAATATCATGTCTTTTTTTTGTCCCCATGAAAATCCCAAATTTGACCAATTTATAAACCTTGGAAAAATCAGTTTACCTTCAGACCCAGTATGGCCGTTCTACCAAAGGTCCACCTACCCTAGTATCCAGTCTTCCCATAGTGGCCAGTGCCAGGTGCCCCAGAGGGAATGAACAGAACAGGTAATCATCAAGTGATCCATCCCTGTCACCCATTCCCAGCTTCTGGTAAACAGAAGCTCCCAACACCGTCCCTGCCCATCCTGGCTAATAGGCATTGATGGAACGGTCCTCCATTAAATTTATATAGTTCTTTTTTTAACCCTGCTATAGTCTTGGTCTAGGGATAGTTCAGTGTTTAGAGCATTGGCCTGCTAAACCCAGGGTTGACAATTCAATCCTTGAGGGGGCCATTTAGAGAACTGGGGTAAAAATCTGAGGATTGGTCCTGCTTCAAGCAGTGGGTTGGACTAGATGACCTCCTGAGGTCCCTTCCAACCCAAATATTCTATGATAACATTCTCTGGCAAAGAGTTCCACAGGTTGACTGTGTTTTCTATGAAGAAGTACTTCCTTTTGTTTGTTTTAAACCTGCTGCCTATTAATTTCATTTGGTGACACCTAGTTCTTGTATTATGTGAAGGAGTAAATAACACTTCCTTATTTACTTTCTCCACACCAGTCATGATTTTATAGACCTCTATCATATTCCTCCTTAGTCATCTCTTTTCCAAGCTGAAAAGTACGAATCTTCTCATTCAGAAGCTGTTCCATACCCCTAATAATTTTTGTTGCCCCTTTTCTGAATCTTTTCCAATTCCAATATATATTTTTTTGAGATTTGGAGACCACATCTGCATGCAATATTCAAGATGTGGGTGTACCATGGATTTATATAGAGGCAATATGATATTTTCTATCCTATATCTAGCCCTTTTTAATGATTCCCAATATTGTTCGCTTTTTTGGCTGCAGCTGCACCTCGAATGGATGTTTCTAGAGAACTATCCACAAATACTCCAAGATCTCTTTCTTGAGTGGTAACAGCTAATTTAGACCCCATCATTCTATATGTATAGTTGGGATTATGTTTTCCAATGTGCATTACTTTGCATTTAGCAACATTGAATTTCATCTGCCATTTTGTTGCCCAGTCATCCAGTTTTGTGAGATACCTTTGTAGCCTTTCACAGTCTGCACTGGACTTAACTATCTGAGTAGTTTTGTATCATCTGCAAATTTTTCCACCTCACTGTTTACCCCATTTTCCTGATTCATTTATGGATATTTTTAACAGTATTGGTCCCAGTACAGATCCCTGGGGGATACCACTAGTTAGTTCTCTCCATTCTGAAAACTGACCATTTATTCTACCTCTTGCTTCCTGTCTTTTAACCAGTTACCAATCCATGAGAGGACCTTCCCTCTTATTCCATGACAGTTTACAAATTCTGACAGTTTGCAAATTCTTAGTAGAGACTAATATCCTGGAAGGGGTTCACTCAGACTTTGTGACTTGGTCAGAGGGCCTAGCCACTGAAGACCCACCAAGGTAGCCTGCAGTGGGCACCAGGGTTGAGAAAAGGACTGCTGTATCACATCTAGTTTCTGGGGGCACTCACCTCTTTTCACAGTTTACTTACGTTCTCTAAGTGAGCATATCCAACCAGTAGAGAAGGCATCTGGAATCTAATTCTTCTTAAGAAAAAGAATTTATATTGTGAGATTAAAAGGAAATATTAGTACTAGTTGCTCTGAGTAACTTAAATTCAATGCATATTTAGAATTTCCTTCTTATTCCAGGTCACCAAGACAGCAATCTTCACCTTCCAGTTCCTCCTTAAGACTCACTTTCTCCAGGCTGCCCACAAGTGAAATAAAATAAAAATTATGGAGTCAACCATATTGTTAGCACTTAAAAGGATAGGTTCAGCGGTACCGGAACAGTAGAATTGAATAAAGTGTACTTTAAGGAATTATAATATCTACTATACCTGCAAACACTCATAGCAATATTCCTACTTAAAACAATGGGACTAAGCTTGAGGGTAAGGCCCATTCCCACGAGTAAGAATTGGGAGTACTATGGCGCAGATCCACAAAGCTATTTAGGAAGTCAGTGGAAGTTAGGAGCCTAAATAGCTTTGTGGATCTAGGCCTATGTCCTTAGTAAATGTGGTCAAAAGAAGTGATTCTGGGATTTGGCCCTCTCTGTTTAGATAGATGCTAGAAACTATTGCATTTGTTTTCTCTAAAATAAAAACGTTTGTTTTAAAGTCAGGCTCTCTTTTTCCAACCATTGTTTTAAAACAGTCTGTGCACTAATGCAATTGGCTTCTTGTTGCCCATTCTTTTCGCTTAGTGGCTGCATTTTTAATGCTTAGTTAGTAAGTATGTAGGACAGAATGCACTACATTTACTAAGTACAAAAACACTCAGCTAAATTTAAACTTCTGAGGCTACTAGAAACATCTACTTCAAACTTAGCATTTTTAGAGACTTAATACATTCATTATCATAGCCATCTTATACTGGCATTATGTTACAGAATATGGATAGTGACGCCCATAGTAGCAAATGGAGGTCTACCCTTAAACCTTTTGTTATTAGTGATAGCTGTGATAATAGTTATGTTCACCTTTATCTCTGAAGTATGGATTGTCTCTCCCATCTAGAAAAATCCAATCTATTCAGAGTTAAAGGAGTGTCTTCCCTCCATTCTTGAAAACTATCATTGCTTCCTCTTCCCCCTTCAGTGCCCCCTCCCATGGTATTCCTCTGCCTTTTCTGGTGAGTTACGGAGTCACTTTAGCATATTTTGCTAACATGCAACCAGGGCCGGTGCAACCATTTAGGCGAACTAGGCAGTTGCCTAGGGCACCAAGATTTGAGGGTGCCAAAAAGCGGCGCCCCCCCCAATTTTTTTTAAATAGTTGCAGCCGCTGCTGCTGGAGAGGTAGTCTGAGCTGCCCACGGCAGCAGCTACCTGCCGCCGGCAGCCCAGGGCGCCCCTGGGGTCAGCGCGCCGCCGCGGCAGCCCGGCAGCCCCCGGGGTCAGCGCACCGCCATGGCAGCCCGGCAGCCCAGGGTGCCCCCGGGCTCAGGGAGCTGCCGCGGCAGCCTGGCAGCCCGGGCGCCCCCGGGGTCAGGGAGCCACCGCGGCAGCCCGGCAGCCCGGGGCGCCCCCGGGGTCAGGGCGCTGCCGCGGCAGCCTGGCAGCCCGGGGCGCCCCCGGGGTCAGGGCGCCGCCATGGCAGTCAGCAGCCCAGGGCACCCCCAGGGTCAGGGTGCCACTGCAGCAGCCCAGAGGTTCGGGCTAACGGCGGCTGCGCTGACCCAGGGGAATCCCTGAGCTGCAGGCAGAAGCTCAGAATCCCTCTCCCTCCCAGAGCAGGGGCTCCAGCCTCTGCCATTTTTCTCGTTGCCGGCGGGGGCGCTGGTGGCCGGGCAGAGCTGCGCAGCTCTGCTTAGGGCACGTGGCAGGGGCCCTGTGATAGCGGTGCAACACCAGGGCTTCGCTTCTGGAGGAAAGCGGCGGCTGCCCCCTGGCTCAGCCTCCACGTCAGCCCCAGCGAGGGGCACGGAGAAGAAAAGAGCTTCAGCAGTGGTCTGGTGGAGCAGAGGAAGAAAGAGGACCCCAATGCTCATGCATTGGGCAAGGTAGTCAAGTGTCTCCCCACAGGTCGGCCTCAGGTGCCTGTGCTCCTGCCCCCTTGGTCCTTGGCTGGTCCCTGCTCCTGCTCCTGCTCCCCTTGTGGCTGGAGAGAACAGCAGCCTGCAGAGCTGAGCTGCCCCAATGCCCCCAGGCACCCCCCTGACCCCATCCCCCCCACAGCCCTGACCCCCAGCTCCGAGCCTAGTCCTTCTGAGCTGGAAACCCCCTCGACCTCATCCCCCCACAGCCCTTATCCCCAGCTCCGAGCCCAGTCCCTCTGAGCTGGAAACCCCCTCGACCCCATCCCCCCCACAGCCCTAACCCCCAGCTCCAAGCCAAGTCCCTCTGAGCTGGAAACCCCCTGACTCCATCCCCCCAACAGCCCTGACCCCCAGCTCTGAGCCCAGCCCCTCTGAGCTGGACAGCCCCCTGACCCTATCTCCCCACATCCCTGAGCCCAGCCCCTGTGAGCTGGGCACCCCTGAACCCAGAGCCCAGCTCCCCACCCAGCCGTGGGCAACAACAGCACCACCCCCAGGAACGACAGCCCATTGGTACCAACTATCACAATCACCCAGCAACTGCTCATTATGTAATTGCAAATGTATACATACCATTACAGCTTTTAATGTTTTTAAATAATGTATTTAGTTTATTTTCAAATTATTACAAATTAATTTTTGAATGTATTTCATTAGTTATTTTTTACATTTCCTAATACATGTTACTATAGTATTGCAAATGTTTTATGGAAGGGGCCCCCGATTTTGCTTTGCCCAAGGCCCCCTGAGTCCTCTGGGCAGCCCTGTCTGAGTTTTAAGCCCTGCTGCTGTGTTTTGCCTGCAACAGGCAGGCCTCAGCCTGTGAGTGATCCCCATAGCAGCTGCCTGAAGAAGTGCTTGGGGGAACCATGCAGAAGGAGCGTGATATTTGTTTGAGTTCTCTCCTCATGGAGGCTGTGCTCCACTTGGTGCAGGACAGCAGTCTCAGCAGGACTCTAGGCCCAGCATCTTGCCTCAGTTTGTAGATTTGTAGTGCACCCATCACCGGGCTCAGTCTGGCACCGCTACCCCTCACCAGTGCCCAAGAAGCAGTCAAAAAAGTTGGATGGACTGGTCAGGTTAGTTGTCATGCTGTTGCTTGGCCAGTGTAGAGACCACTGAATGCATAGTATTCCTCTATGATGTACTGTCCTGAGCAAAATTGGCATGTTATGAGGTAATGCCTGTGAGGGACAGGTGTCTGTTTATGTATCCAGCCATCATGTCTTAGGTCTTCTTGGGGGGGAGCTTTTCCATCCTGCTTTCATTGGTGACATCTGTGATGCTCTGGTAGACATCTATGAAGACAATACTCTGACAGGATCATCTGGCAATACATCACGAGTTGATGCAAAGGCTCTTACAAAAGCCATTTCTAGTTTCAAGTTTCTTGTTTCTCTTGTTTTGTGGTATGACATATTGTTTGAGATCAACATAACTAGCAAACAATTTCAGGCAAAAGAATTTGATATATGTGATGCCATTAATCAACTTGGAGAAACCAAGAAGTTTCTTGTGGGCCACAGAAGTGACGCAGCCTTTGAGAAAACATTGGTAGATACAGGTGAACTTGCGGAGGAATTGGATGTACTGGCACTTTTTGAACCAGATCCAATCCGTATTAGAAAGAAGAGGAAGCAGTTCACTTATGAAGCAGATGACGAACCTATTTATGGTCCAAAACAAAAATTCCAAGTGAACTTTTACTTTGCAGTCATTGACACAGCAATACATTCGGTTGAAGAAAGATTAACATTGATGCAGCAAATTAGTTTAGTATTTGGCTTCATATATGATGTTTACAGTTTGCAAAATAAAACACCAAAGCAAATTATGGAACATTGCTTGAATCTGGAGAAAGCTTTGCAACATGGTGAATCCAAAGATATTGATGCCTTTGACTTGTGCAGTGAATTGCAAGCTATTGCAAGACAAGTCCAAAGGAGTTCATCACCGCAAGATGTATTGAACTTCATATGGGAAAATAAGCTGACAGATAGTGTCCCTAACACAGTTATTGCTCTTTGCATCCTCTTGACTCTCCCAGTTTCTGTGGCCAGTGGTGAGCGAAGCTTCTCGAAGCTCAAGTTGATAAAAACATATATGCGAACATCAATGTTGCAACAAAGACTTGTTGGGCTATCTACCTTGTCAATAGAACATGACATTGGTCACAGCATTGACTTGGAGGAACTTGTTTCTAAATTTGCTAAACTTAAAGCGCGGAAACATAAATTCTAAATTATAACATGTTACTCTGTGACCGTGTATTGTGTATAATGTATGTGATTTTTGGGGGTGGGGGGCGCAAGATGGAAGTTTCGCCTAGGGCACAAAATATCCTTGCACCTGCCCTGCATGCAACCAACCATTCTTACCCCAGAAATGAAGGAGACTTTGTTTCACCGGAATGTACATCTGCTCTATAATCCAAATTCAGGAAAGCCAGAAAAGGATGCATTTTTATATTCTAAAGTTATTATTCATTTAACATCAGAGTTTCCTCAACACTCCCGATATGGAACTCTAAGACCATTCTGCATATTAGAGGCATTTTTCCCCACCATCACAATTTCTTTATTTTACCTCATTGTTCTATGATTTTATTCTGTTCATCTTGTTGCTGGATTAAAAGGGGATTAAAAGGGGAGATTGCCTATACAGCTTGTTACTGTTAAAATATTTTCCACTTAGTAATATTTTATGTGTATTAATTTAAAGGAATCTCTCATATTGTTCCTGATTTCATGTCTATTTATAGCAGAAGTCATAAGCTAAGCATGTGCAGTTTTTGCTAAACAGAATAAGAATCAGGATACACTGTGCTTCCTCAATTGGCAGGGGAACGGCACAAAGCTTAGAAGGATAAGTCAGATATGCTTAGTCATTACCCAAGGACAACAACACTGTCTATGTAGGCCTCTATTCTGGTCTCCTACTCTTCCTAGTCTCAGGATATGTCTACACTATGGGATTTTTCCGATTTTACATAAACCGGTTTTGTAAAACAGATTGTATAAAGTCGAGTGCACGCGGCCACACTAAGCACATTAATTCGGTAGTGTGCATCCATGGTCCGAGGCTAGCATTGATTTCTGGAGCATTGCACTGTGGGTAGCTATCCCATAGCTATCCCATAGTTCCCGCAGTCTCCCCCACCCATTGGAATTCTGGGTTGAGACTCCAATGCATGATTGTGCAAAAACAGTGTCGCAGGTGATTCTGGGTAAATGTCGTCACTCATTCCTTCCTCCATGAAAGCAAAGGCAGACAATCATTTCACGCCCTTTTTCCCTGGATTGCCCTGGGAGATGCCATAGCATGGCAACCATGGAGCCCATTCAGCTTTTTTTTTTTAAACTGTCACCGTATGTCTACTGGATGTTGCTAACAGACGCGGTACTGCAGTATTACACAGCAGCATTCATTTGCTTTTGCAAGACAGCAGAGACGGTTATCAGTTGTTCTGTACCGTCTACCATGCCATTGTAAATTGGCAATGAGATGACGGTTATCAGTCATTCTGTACCGTCTGCTGCTGTCATGGGTGCCCCTGCCTGAGGTCGGCCGGGGGCGCAAAGACAAAAATGTGAATGACTCCCCCAAGTCAATCCCTCCTTTATGGTATCTAAAAATAGAGTCAGTCCTACCTAGAATATGGGGCAAGTGTACTACAGAACCAGTGTACCAGAGAGCACAGCCGCTCCGTGTCAGATCTCGCAGAAATGATGAGCTACATGCCATTCTAGGGGGTGCCCCTGCAACAACCCCACCCATTGCTTCCCTGCTCCCCCAACCCTCCTGGGTTACCGTTGCAATGTCCCCCCATTTGTATGATGAAGTAATAAAGAATGCAGGAATAAGTAACACTGACTTTTTAGTGAGATAAAATGAGGGGGAGGAAGCCTCCAGCTGCTATGATAGTCTAGGCAGGACATTAAACGGTGCGGGGGAGAGGAGCCTAGCATCCCGCTGCTATGATAGTCCAGGCAGTCCAGAATCTTTTCTTTACACCTGAAAGGGAGGGGGATGATGGAGCTCAGCCCCCAGTTGCTGTGATGAAGACGGTTACCAGCCATTCTGTACCATCTACTGGGAATGACCGGGAGTCATTCCTATTTTTACCCAGGCGCCGCCGGCCGACCTCACCTGAGGCCAGCCAGGAGCACTCACGGGATGATGACAAGGACGCTATCAGTCCTTTTGTATGGTACTGTCTGCCACTGGGGAAGGGAAGGGAGAGGATGCTGCTGTTCACTGTCACTGCACTGTGTCTACCAGCAGCATGCAGTAAACATACGCTGACATTGAAAAAAGTCAAGAGACTTTTTTTTTCCCTTTTCCTTCGGGGGGAGGGGGGCGGTAAATTAACAAGCTATACCCTGAAGTACCCCGGACAATGTGTTTGACCCTACAGGCATTGGGAGCTCAGCCAAGAATGCAAATACTTTTCGGAGACTGCTGGAGACTGTGGGATAGCTGGAGTCCTCAGTACCCCCTCCCTCCCTCCATGAGCATCCATTTGATTCTTTGGCTTTCCGTTACGCTTGTCATGCAGCACTGTGCTGTGGACTCTGTATCATAGCCTGGAGATTTTTTTAAAATGCTTTGGCATCTCATCTTCTGTAACAGAGCTCTGATAGAACAGATTTGTCTCCCCATACAGCGGTCAGATCCAGTATCTCCCGCCTGGTCCATGCTGGAGCTGTTTTTGGATTTGGGACTGCATCACCACCCGTGCTGATCAGAGCTCCAAGCTGGGCAAACAGGAGATGAAATTCAAAAGTTCGCAGGGCTTTTCCTGTCTACTTGGCCACTGCATCCGAGTTCAGATTGCTGTCCAGAGTGGTCACAATGGTGCACTGTGGGATACCGCCCGGAGGCCAATATTGTCGATTTGCAGCCACACTAACCCTAATCTGATATGGTAATACCGATTTCAGCGCTACTCCTCTCGTCGAGGAGGAGTACAGAAACCGGTTTAAAGAGCCCTTTATATTGATATAAAGAGCCTCGTTGTGTGGACGGGTGCAGCGTTAAATCGGTTTAACGCTGCTAAAATTGATTTAAACACGTAGTGGAGACCAGGCTTCAGGGCTGATCTACACTGAAAAGTTCATCAGCATAGCTATGTCTCTGAAGGGAGTGAAAAATCCACACCCCTGAGACATAGGTCAGCTGACCTAACCCCAACGTAGACAGTGCTAGGTCAATGGAAGAATTCTTTTGTCACCCTAGCTACTGCCTCTCAGGGAAGATGGATGCCACACAACGATGGTAGAACCCTCCTGTCACTGTAGTAAGAGTCTACACTAAAGTCCTCTAGTGGTGTTTTAAATGTAGACATAGCCTCAGCTGATATATATGTAACCCTTCTGCCCCTCTGAGTTGGCAGCAACAAGGGCTGGGTTCAGTATCCAGGGCTTCCGTTTCAGTAACACAATGCATAACCGGCTCGAGCCCCCACCCAGTGACCTGAGACACTCACATACCACACCCCCCTGGGCGCCTCTAGGAGGCAATACTTCCCCTCACGCAAGCACGTAAAGGAAGGAATCAATGCGGCATCCCATTGGAGAAACACCACAAACAGGGTTGTAACACAAACCATAAACAAAAACCCACCTCCAAGTACGTTTGGCCCTGTCCTTTTTCCCCTTAGGGTTTTAAGTCCAATCACCCCAAAGTCCAACAACCCAAAAGTCTCTGGTCAATGCCACCCCAGAGTTCGAGAGTTTATCTGTAGAGGTCCCTCCCCCAAGCCTGGATAGAAAGGGGCACCTTACGTGGTTCGGGGCCAACTGCCCTCCCTCTCCGTGGGTTCTGCTTCCGCCTTCTCCACGAACTGCTCCGCTTTACCAGCCGCTCCACGCTGCTCCTCCAGCCGTCCTCAGAAACTGCTCCGCTCCACTAGCTGCTCTGCTCCATGAGCTGCTCCAGTTCTCTCTGCAAACTGCTCGGCTCCGCTCGCTCTGTGGGCTGCTCCACCCGTCCCACAGCAACTCCGCTCTGCCAGCCGCTCCGCTGCCACCAGCTGTCCCGTGATCCGCTCCAGCCGTCCCCACAACTGCTCCACTCCGCCAGCTGCTCTGTTCCACAGTATAGCTTCAGGCTCCTCCACTAGTTAGCACAGTACTCAGTGCTCTCAGCTCAGTAATTTCAGCTCTTTAGTGATTTCAACTCTTAAGGATCTCAGCTCTTAGTGGGGAAGCCCCAGTGCTAGTGCACCATTAGCCCAAAGTGAGTTCAGCTCAGTAACCTGTATTAAGATTCTTGAGGGAATAAAAAAATCAACTCTGACATTCCACAGTGGAGAGAGGAGGGGGTGGAACTGGTGCTTCTGGCTCCACAAGGAGACTGCACCACCAGACACAGATACCTGTCCCCAGCCTCTCTCAATTCACTGGGTTTTGGAACCCATGTCCCTTGTCTAGCTAGTACCACCCAACTGAGAGTGAGTCATTTGTCACCAAGCAGTCCCACAGCTCGGCAGTCTGGGATAGGGTAGGCATGCCTATGCAAATACACTCTCTGAAATTCTTTCCACCAGATGTCAGGGTAGAGCTTATCCTGACTCTGCTTATATATAATTAAATTCATAGCACCAAATTCGGCCCACAGTAGGGTGACCAGATGTCCCGATTTTATAGAGACAGTCCCGATTTTGGGGTATTTTTCTTATATAGGCTCCTATTATACCCCATGCCCTGTCTCGATTTTTCATACTTGCTGTCTGGTCACCCTAGCCCACAGATACTATCATCACACTTAAACCTTCCAGTAATTGCCTAGGACAGCTAGACAAATGCTACCATGTTTGCTGTATTCCCCATAGCCTAAGGCATATCTAGGCAAACTAAAATTCTTAGTGTTTGAAGTACTCTATAGCAATTGCAAAGATTAAGGGTGACCACTTTCAGCACACAATTCCCATTTACTTCAAGGGAAGTGGGGTGATTCTATCTGAAGGATGATGGCCCCATAGGTTATTAGAACTGTGCTATGCTGCTACTAGTGATTTAAAAAGTATCCCACATTATGCAGATTTAGATATCCAGTAATGGTCCATTTAGTTAAATATATAAATAAGATAACTTCTACTGACCTTCACATTTTCTAGCACAAAACAATGATAATACATTAACTTTAGAAGACCGATTCTGCCATATAGTGTTTGTGCAGACTCTGAAATGCTAGCAGCTGAGGGTTTATTAAATGAAGCACTAAACTAGATTTACGTTTGTTGTTTAGAGGTGAAAGTCAGCTGCAGATGCTATTACAGCAATCCAATTGCTTTTTTATTTTTTAAAAATAAAGAGCAGTAAGCCTCCACTGACAAAAGTTTTATACTCTTTTAATGAACTCCATATGCTAAAAAAATTAGTTTGAGATTAAAAGTGAGTTTCATGTGTAACCCTTCTGCCCCTCTAGTTGGCAGCAACAAGGGCCGGGTTCAGTATCCAGGGGTTCCGTTTCAGTAACACAATGCATAACCGGCTCGAGCCCCCACCCAGTGACCTGGGACACTCACATACCACACCCCCCTGGGCGCCTCTAGGAGGCAATACTTGCCCTCTCGCAAGCACGGAGTCTGAGTGTAGCAAAATCTTTTTTAATAAAGGAAGGAATCAATGCGGCATCCCATTGGAGAAACACCACAAACAGGGTTATAACACAAACCATAAACAAAAACCCACCTCCAAGTACGTTTGCCACTGTCCTTTTTCCGCTTAGGGTTTTAAGTCCAATCACCCCAAAGTCCAACAACCCAAAAGTCTCTGGTTAATGCCACCCCAGAGTTCAAGAGTCTATCTGTAGAGGTCCCCCCCCCCAGCCTGGGTAGAAAGGGGCACCTTACGTGGTCCGGGGCCAACTGCCCTGCCTCTCCGTGGGTTCTGCTTCCGCCTTCTCCACGAACTGCTCCGCTTTACCAGCTGCTCCACTCTGCTCCTCCAGCCATCCTCAGGAACTGCTCCGCTCCACCAGCTGCTCTGCTCCATGAGCTGCTCTGCAAAACTGCTCGGCTCTGCTCACTCTGTGGGCCGCTCCACCCGTCCCACAGCTACTCCGCTCTGCTGCCACCAGCTGTCCCATGATCCGCTCCAGCCGTCCCTGCAACTGCTCCGCTCCACCAGCTGCTCTGTTCCACAGCATATCTTCAGGCTCCCCCACTAGTTAGCACAATGCTCAGTGCTCTCAGCTCAGTCATTTCAGCTTTTTTGTGATTTCAACTCTTAGCGATTCCAGCTCATAGTAGGGGAGCCCCAGTGCTAGTGCACCATTAGCCCAAAGTGATTTCAGCTCAGTAACCTGTATCTGGATTCTTAAGGAAATAAAAAAATCAACTCTGACATTCCACAGTGGAGAGAGGAGGGGGTGCAACTGGTGCTTCTAGCTCCACAAGGCACCTGCACCACCAGGCACAAATACCTGTCCCCAGCCTCTCTCAATTCTCTGGGTTTTGGAACCCATGTCCCATATCTAGCCAGTACCACCCAACTGAGGGTGAGCAATTTGTCACCAAGCAATCCCACAGCTTGGGAGTCTGGGATAGGGTGGGCGTGCCTATGCAAATACACTCTCTGACATTCTTTCCACCAGATGTCAGGGTAGAGCTTATCCTGACTCTGCTTACATCCTCCCCCCAGCCAAGAATTTGTCGTCCCGACAAATCACATTCCCTACTGTACCAACTTATTGGTCCCCTCCAAAAGGTATTAGACAGCCCACTTTAGCTTTCACAAACCTGTGTGCTAAATGTATAGGCTCCTCACTAATCACCCCAGGTGCATCGTAAGTTAACCATTTCACTGGTCTTATTACTCTGTCTCGCCTATTGAGAATCTCTGTTGCTATGGTAGAGGGGACATCCTCTTGAGTGCCAGATGGGAAGGTTTCCTGTGAGTTCCCCTCAGATACTGGCATAGGTTCCTGCATTTGTAGTTCTAACAGTGGAGGGTCGCAGGTGCTCTGGACATCCTCCATCTGTATGTCACCACTGTCCAATAGCCTGTGTAAGTCATTACACGGGGGTCCCACCAGTGGCTCAGGGGTGTCAGGAATGGGCCTAAATACTTCTGCCATAGGGTTTAGGGTGGAAGAGGATGTGCTCTCTTCTGATTTAGCGGATCGAGACTGAAAACTTGTCTTCATCCCAGGATACACCATGGTTGTGTCTTCCTCCTCAGACTCACTGTCAGATGTGCCGAGTAGGGGTAGGTTAGCTGCAGGAGGCCGGCTGTCCACATTGGAAGGCGGCTTTGGTACAGCACCTTCGTTCTGCCCAGTTGCCCTGTTGTGGCCCATCTCATAAGGGCTGCCTACCAATTCTCCCACAGGGAGCAAAAGGTTTCTATGCACGGTTTTGGTCTGCCCTGGACCCTCTTCAGGTTTTATCTTGTAGACCGGCAGGTCTCCTAGCTTTTCCATCACTAAGTAAGGTATTGCCTTCCATCTGTCAGCTATCTTGTGTTTGCCAGCAATACCCAAATTTCGCAGCAGGACTCTGTCCCCTGGCTGGAGCTCTTGCAGACGTACCCAAGCATCATATCGATGTTTGTTGCGGCCTGCATTCTTCTGAGCTGCAGATGTAGCTAAGTGATAAGCATCCCGCAGCTTTTCTCGTAGACGGGATAGATATTGCTGGTGAGTTTCATAGCTATCTCCATCCTCGGATACACCAAAGCACAGGTCTATGGGTAATCTTGGTTCTCGCCCAAACATTAAGAGATATGGGGTGACTCCCGTAGCGTCGTTCTTTGTGGCGTTGTAGGCGTGCACTAGAAATGCGACATGTTGGCTCCAGGTTGCCTTCTGCTCTGGCTGCAAAGTCCCTAACATATCTAAAAGGGTTCGGTTGAACCTCTCTGGCTGAGGGTCACCCTGTGGGTGATAAGGCGTTGTCCTTGACTTTTTAATTCCTGCTATCCTCAGCACCTCCTTCAGAAGGTGACTCTCAAAGTCTCGTCCCTGATCCGAGTGTATCCGGGCTGGGAATCCATAAACTGAGAAATATTTTTCCCATAGTACTCGAGCGACGGTAGTGGCCTTCTGATCACGTGTGGGATATGCCTGCGCATATCGCGTGTAATGGTCGGTCACTACTAGGATGTTCCCAATATTCCTCTTGTCCACTTCTAAAGACAAGAAATCAATGCAAACCAGCTCCAGAGGTTTGTTGCTGGTGATGTTCTTCAGATATGCAGCCCTCGTGGGCAGAGTTTTCCTTTGCACACATCGCGCGCAGGTCTCACATTTCCGGCGAACATCTTCAGCCATCCGTGGCCAATAGAATCTACTGCGGATAAGTTCCAGGGTCCTCTCCATCCCTAAATGTCCAAAGTTATCATGCAGGGCCCTCATGGCCAGGGCTCTGTAATCTTTTGGCAGCACTAGTTGATTCCGTCGCTTTTGTAGAGGGTCTGTGGTCGTGCGGTGTAGCACTCCCTGAATCAGTTTTAGTTTGGTCCATTCTCTCAATAGTAGTTTGCCCTCTGGGGTAGGTGGGACAACCTCAGCTGGGCCTCGCCCCTCTCTTTTGGCAAGTAGTGTATCACGAATGTCAGCATCTTGTAGTTGGGCCTCTTGCCAGTCAGCCGTATTGAGCATGGGCAAAGGAGATTGGTCCAAAGCAATATAGTTCACTGAAGCAGAAGGCACGCCTTCAGGGGGTAGGCCCAAAGCTTCAGCAACACATCCATGAAGGCTCTCAGGGGACTTCGGCTCTCGGCGACTCACACTGCAAATAGCTCTCACGCCATCCGTGGGTATCACAGCGACATCAGGTGCCTGCGGACGTCTGGACAAGGCATCTGCATCTACATTGCTCCTCCCTGATCGGTATTGAATGCTGAACTCATAGCTAGCCAAGGCGGCCACCCATCTCTGGCCTGTAGCATCCAATTTAGCACTTGTTAACACATAGGTCAGTGGGTTGTTGTCTGTCCACACCTGGAACTGAGCACCGTACAAGTAGTCTCGGAATTTCTCAGTGATGGCCCATTTCAAGGCCAAGAACTCCAGCTTGTGGATGGGGTAGCGAGTTTCACTGTCAGACAGTCCTCGGCTGGCAAAGGCTACCGGTTTGCGTTTGCCTTCCACTTCCTGATACAGTACTGCTCCCAGACCCTCCAAACTGGCATCAGTATGCAGGATGAACGGTTTGCTTGGGTCAGCAAAGACTAGGACGGGAGCATGAGTTAAGCGAGTAATGATTTCCCGAAAAGCTCTCTCACATCTTTCATCCCACCGCGGCCCAAATGGTTCGAAGGGGCCATAGTGTCTCTGCAAAGGCGGCTTTGGAGGCCTCCGCTTATTCTGGGTCTTAGATTTGTTCTTGTTGGACTGGTATCCCCTGGTAAGATCATTCAGAGGTTTTACAATCGTAGCATAGTTCTTCACAAATCTGCGGTAGTAACCACTAAATCCAAGAAACGTCTTGAGTTCTCTGTAGTTAATGGGACGTGGCCAGGTAGTGAGTGCTTCTATTTTATCGGGGTCAGTACTCACACCCTCTTGGGACACGATGTGACCTACATACTTCACTGAGGTTTGGCAGAACTGGCATTTATCAATTGAAAGCTTCAAACCGTATGCCTCCAACCTGTCAAGCACTTTAAGAAGTCTTTCTTCATGTTCCTCCAGGGTTCTTCCAAACACAATCAGGTCATCCAAGTAAACTAAAACCTGCAGTAAATTCATGTCTCCCACGACTTTTTCCATAAGACGTTGAAATGTGGCAGGTGCTCCTGAAATCCCTTGGGGCATGCGTTCGAACTGATAAAACCCTAATGGGCAGATGAAGGCTGTCTTCTCCTTATCTTCTTCACCTAGAGGGATCTGGTAGTATCCACTCCGAAGATCCAACACAGAGAACCACTGACTACCCAGCAAACAGTCCAAGGCATCTTGTACTCGAGGCATGGTGTACTGATCAACTGTAGTGCGCCTGTTTAGGGTGCGGTAGTCAATACACATCCGGATTTTTCCACTCTTCTTACGAACGACCACAATGGGTGAGGCATAGGGGCTTCGTGACTCTGTGATGATACCATTCGCGATCAGCTCTTGAAGATGATGGCGCACATCTTCCATCTCAGAGAGGGCAATCCTTCTAGACCTCTCCCTGAAGGGTCGGGGATCTTGTAGCCTGATATGGTGTTCCACTCCCTTTGCACATCCCACGTCCCACTCATGTAGTGAGAACACTTTGGATCTCTCGCAAAGCTTCTTCCTCAGGCGATCCTTCCACTCCTCAGACAGCGGTGAGTCCCCGAAGTCAAACTTCGCAGGATCTATCATTGGAACTTCAGCTTCACACGGGGGTCTCACAACGCTTTCAGGCTCAAAAATGTCTGCAATCTTCTGCCCTGGTTTTACAAACACATCACGGCGTGTTTCATTAGCAACCAGTATCGTCACCTCCTCCTGGGCTTCAGCAGGTAGGGTTATGACTCCGCTGAGAACCAGCACTCCTTCTGGGAGCCCTCCCTTGGTTGGCTGCTCTACCACAGCTAATGTTCCCTTACTGCCTTTTAGGCAGGTACTCCTGACAATCACCTCCTTTTCTGACATGGCAGGCACCACTAAAGGGACCGGGCCCGCATACCTCAGTGCTCCGACTGGCAAATCAGGCATCACTTTTCTCGTGTCCTCAATTTTTCTGTAAGCCTCGGCACAGTGTGTGTGTATCACCAAGGTATTCAGATATTGGTCTCCTGCTCGCTGTCTGCAGTAATCGGCCAGTATCCTAAAGAGGCTGGAGTTGGTCCCTATTAGCACAGACACATCAGAGGCTCCTTTGGGGTCAGGGCATATTAAAGCTGCAGTGTCCACCTCCTGTCTTACCCCAGCAATCTCTTCTGGGAATTCCAGGTGTACTATGACATAGCCCTGATAAGGGTATTCATCCATGCTGAGGCCACACAGACCAATGCCAGTCAGTGGCTGTATGGGCAGGTGCCTAAGCATCTGTTGGTAGAATGACTGAAATATAATAGTCACTTGAGATCCAGTGTCAAGCACGGCTTTACACTCCGCCCCTTCAATCCTCACCATGACCTCTGCTCGAGGCCCTATCAGTCCTGCAGGGATCCCAGCTGGTTGGTCTCTTCTGGGGGAATCTTCAAATCCTCTAGGCCTAAGTGGTCTCCGTCCCCGAACCTTCTGGCAGCTACTGGATCTCTCCCAACTGATCCTCAGCTTTTCATACACTAAGGAGGGGTTCTCTTCCTTATGGCAGTTAGCAGCACTGTGCCCATCCTGACCACACCGGTAGCAAAAGAAGTGTCCTTTCTCCATTCGGCGAGGTGGGACGGTGACTCTAGATACTGACTTCTCTATCATCACAGTCTGAGGCTCCTTATTCCTGGAAGTCTTAGCTTGGTCAATGATGCTTTGCAGCTCAGCTATCCGTTCTGTCAGGACCTGCATTTGTTGGGCAAGTTCCTCTGTGGTGCTCACCATCAGTACACTGGCCATTGGCGGTGGCGTCGTACTGGCTTGTTCCAATGTTTGGGCTTCCCAACACTCGCTGGCTGCCTGCCTTTCTTCTTCTTCCCTGACCTCCTTTATCAGCTGGGAGTAACTTGGGGGATGTTCCTGCCGTTCTCTTAGTCGGAGATGAAGTAGGATCGGGTTCTGATACTGAGTCCCTCTTACAACTTGAGCCAGTCTGGTCTAATCCATCTGCTCAGCAGTCACTGCTCCCCTCATAACAGCTCTCTGAAGTAGTCTCTCCAGCCTCTGTATATAGGCTGAAATTTTCTCACCCCTTTGCTGTCGGGAATTAATGAATTTACAGTAACTGTCCTCAGGGCCCTCTACGCTCCCAAAGGTATTATCAAGGGCCTCTATGCAGTCCTTCACACTGACCTCAGGGTCAGTGAGCTTCAGGGTGCGAATTACATCTAATGCTGGGCCACTAAGGCTCTCTATTAGACATCGTCGCTTTTCTACATCGGGTACGGCCCACTCCCGCAGCATTTCAGTAGTATGCTCCGACCAGAGTTCAAACTCCTCTTCCCCATCAAATAACCTTAACTTACGACAAGAGTTTGACGTAGCATAGGCCAACACAATCTTTTCCAATATATGCCCCAGTGCTTTTGCCCAATCATAGGCTGAGTCTGCCGCCCCTGAGCTAGAGGCTGCAGGACTGGGGCCCAACAAACCCGACATATTAGCCATTATACAAACAGTAGTTTCCTCAAAATATAAACATAATTATTTCCCAATACAGTGGAACACTCAACAAGTGCTTGCGAGGGGTACTGACCCAGGGATCCCGGACGAGCCCCCAAAAATGTAACCCTTCTGCCCCTCTAGTTGGCAGCAACAAGGGCTGGGTTCAGTATCCAGGGGTTCCGTTTCAGTAACACAATGCATAACCGGCTCGAGCCCCCACCCAGTGACCTGGGACACTCACATACCACACCCCCCTGGGCGCCTCTAGGAGGCAATACTTGCCCTCTCGCAAGCACGGAGTCTGAGTGTAGCAAAATCTTTTTTAATAAAGGAAGGAATCAATGCGGCATCCCATTGGAGAAACACCACAAACAGGGTTATAACACAAACCATAAACAAAAACCCACCTCCAAGTACGTTTGCCACTGTCCTTTTTCCGCTTAGGGTTTTAAGTCCAATCACCCCAAAGTCCAACAACCCAAAAGTCTCTGGTTAATGCCACCCCAGAGTTCAAGAGTCTATCTGTAGAGGTCCCCCCCCCCAGCCTGGGTAGAAAGGGGCACCTTACGTGGTCCGGGGCCAACTGCCCTGCCTCTCCGTGGGTTCTGCTTCCGCCTTCTCCACGAACTGCTCCGCTTTACCAGCTGCTCCACTCTGCTCCTCCAGCCATCCTCAGGAACTGCTCCGCTCCACCAGCTGCTCTGCTCCATGAGCTGCTCTGCAAAACTGCTCGGCTCTGCTCACTCTGTGGGCCGCTCCACCCGTCCCACAGCTACTCCGCTCTGCTGCCACCAGCTGTCCCATGATCCGCTCCAGCCGTCCCTGCAACTGCTCCGCTCCACCAGCTGCTCTGTTCCACAGCATATCTTCAGGCTCCCCCACTAGTTAGCACAATGCTCAGTGCTCTCAGCTCAGTCATTTCAGCTTTTTTTGTGATTTCAACTCTTAGCGATTCCAGCTCATAGTAGGGGAGCCCCAGTGCTAGTGCACCATTAGCCCAAAGTGATTTCAGCTCAGTAACCTGTATCTGGATTCTTAAGGAAATAAAAAAATCAACTCTGACATTCCACAGTGGAGAGAGAAGGGGGTGCAACTGGTGCTTCTAGCTCCACAAGGCACCTGCACCACCAGGCACAAATACCTGTCCCCAGCCTCTCTCAATTCTCTGGGTTTTGGAACCCATGTCCCATGTCTAGCCAGTACCACCCAACTGAGGGTGAGCAATTTGTCACCAAGCAATCCCACAGCTTGGGAGTCTGGGATAGGGTGGGCGTGCCTATGCAAATACACTCTCTGACATTCTTTCCACCAGATGTCAGGGTAGAGCTTATCCTGACTCTGCTTACACATGCTAAACACCAAACTTTTTGTTCTTATTCATAAACCCTCAGAGGGCCCATTCCTACATTCCATGTGCAAACTTCAGTTTGCTGCATATAATTTCCCTACTTCATTAGATATTTACAAAAAGAAAATGGCATGTCATTCTGCATACAGAATACCACTACTTGGACCTTGCTTCTAACTCCCCTCTTCTCCTCACTCATCTGATACTGGGCTTTTCTTATTTCTCCAGTCTCTCCTAGCTTCAGCTATGGACTGCTCCACATGCAAGAGCTGCAGTGGAGGAGGTTTTAGCACCAATGTTGCCATTTCTTTTAAATATGTATATCTCTATCTCTATCTCTATCTCTATAACTACTTCCTTGTCTATGTCTCTCCAATTCTGCCTCTCTTTGCTATTTAACTATGTAGCATGTTTTCTTATGTAGCATGTAAAATTCCTAAAATAGAGAACCCACTCAATCTCTAAGCTATAGACAGTCAAATAATCAGCTGACCTCCCTGTGAGATGCAGTAGTATAAAGAGTTACCATGATCCTTGGATGGACAAACTGGGGTTATCGAGTAATAATAATGTGGTCTGTTATTTTTAGAAAATATACACAGTACAGGAGAAAGATCCATTCCCTTACTGAAAGTATGAAGTGTATAAAACATCTAAAAGAATACAGTCTCTCACATATAGAGGACCACCAACAGTTAGTTTACAGTCAAGGAGAAGAAAGAGACCTTGTGAGGGGAGATTTAAGGAGAGACTAAGTTACTAGTAGCTCACAAGAGGAAGAGAGTTGAACATGTCACTGGGGCAGCACATGTAAGAGCAATTTCCCAGCTAAGGAAAGTTGTAGGAAGGGGAGCACTGGGGGTGTGGAGGAAGGGGAAGGTCTGAAAACCAGGAGGGAGAACTTTTATAATCAGATTCAGAAATACGTCAGAAGTCATTGACAATGCTGGAGATTACGTGACCTATTTCAAAAGTAGCTTGGATGCTACATTATGCAAACTGTAGACAGTAAGGATTTAGGAGAACAATAAAAGAGAGCTGCAATAGTCAAGATGAAGTGATTAAGACACGATTAAAGATGTCAGCCTAGGTAGAATCAAAGCAGGAATGAAGACTGGCGAAGTTCTAAACATGACTAGCAGAATTTCAGACAGGTCGGGGGAGGGAGGACCACAAAGTGGACTCCAACATTTCTGCCTTGGGACTAAAGTGAACGTAAAAATCTAGTTTAAGAAAAATGAGTGGACTTAGGAAACAAAAAGGAATTTGTCTATCACTTTCAGTAGCAGGAAGCTCTGGTGTAGGCAGGGAGCTGACAGCATCAAGACTGGTGGAGAAAGACGAGGTAGAGGGATCTGACTCAAGAGGAGTCACCTACATATAGACGCTGTTCAAGCCAGTATTTCACTGTAGTGCTGTGCACTCCATTCTCAGCAGCCTTTTAACTTGTAAGAGAACAGAATAACTTATGAAACAATGGCTTGTTCCATTCAAACTTTGTGCTGCCCTGTACAAGAATTACAGCTGAAATCCTTGATTTGATTTACTCAGTGTTTTCAAGATGCAGCTTGGAAAGCCATTGGCTCCTTTTACCAAACCAATATTTCTTCCAGTAGCAACTGTATTTCAAATAATTCTAGCCTGCAGGACTCCGCTGGATAACACAACTCACTCACCTTTCCCTGAACAAAAGCTGAGCTGAAACATACCTATGAAAAAATAACTTAAGTGAAAAGGAAAGAAATAAGTGAGCAGTGTTATTAAACAATTATTGAGAATGCAACGCAGCATGAGTTTGGTTAAAGAGCTGTACTCCAATGGGCTGCCAGTGGCCCACAGTTTAGAGTGGTCCGATAGGTTCCTTGCCGATAATGGAAACTGTATTGGCCATTAAATTCTGAATGAAATAGTTCAAGAATGGAGAATCCAAATCTTCCCTGCTCACTTGACATTTTATAATAGCCTATTTTATCTTTGTATAATTCCTTATCTTATCTTATCCCTAAGTAAGCTCTCCATCATTACAAGTTTCCTCTGGTCAAGAAGGCTGCTGGACTCCTTTTTGATCAATGATCTGGAAAAAAATATAAAATCAGTGCTGATAACATTTGCAAAGGACAAAGACTGATGGAGTGGTAAGTGAGGACAAGCCACTAATACAGAGCGATGTGGGTCACTTGGTAAGGTAGGTACAATCAAATATGCTCTTTAATACAGCCAAATGCAAGGTCATACATCTAGGAACAAAAAAAGATAAGCTATACTTGCAGTCTGCCATCTGGCATCCTGGAAAGCAATGACTGAAAAGGACATAGGGGACATTGATAATCAGCTGACCTCCCTGTGAGATGTAGTAGTATAAAGAGTTACCATGATCCTTGGATAGACAAACTGGGGTTATTGAACAGAAGTCAAGAGGTGATGTTTATTCTGTTTATGGAATGATACAGTCTCTTTTCTGACTCCAGACATGCTTTGAGAGAGATACTATGGCCTCTTTTGGAGTTAACAGATATTGCCTTGTTACCACGATTCAGCAGTTATCCTGCATCTTACTAAAAGGTTCAAGAACCTTCTGTCATGATTATTTCAGAAGAATTTTGCTTTCCTTTACAGAGTCTTCTCTGTTACCTACATCTTCCCCTATAACAATGCCCTGGACGTGCCCTGACTCCTTTTTTGTCCTCCTCGGCTCAACCCTTTTTACACTCAATTTCAAAAGTTTCCTGTTCCCACTGGTTCTTCTTTCCTCAGATACGTTTCCTCTTCTATGATAAGAAGGACATTTCATGACCCCCTCAATACTTTGAAGCTGAGAGAGCATGAAAGTCTCTTCCCTGATTGACCTGCCTGGGTTATGAGTGGTCACGCTCTCATCTGGTGTCAGCATATCTGATCCCTTACTTCTAGGGAATTACAGAAGAGGTATCTGTCCAGGAATCATCCTGAACACAGGTGATCTGAGTGGGTTCTGCTGCCTGAAATAGCTCAGTTCTGACTACGCTCTCCTGCATTAAATTTTTAAACTCCTGCACTCCAAGTTCACTAGGCCAGATGCTATCACCCTTTCTAGCATTTCCACAAAGGGACAGAATTTTTCTATGTGCTTCTTTTCATTTTATGGTGAACGAGTCAGAAGGCCTGGTAGCTGCCCTGTAGAGTCTGCTTGAATGTATTTGTACTTTTTAGTTCCTTGTTTGCAGTTTCCAGTTCCCTTCATTTTACTCTGATGGTTCCTTTTCTGTTCCACTGACTGTCCCTCAGCTCTAGGTTGGAACTCTAATCATGATGCTCTCTCTGGTGGCTTAGCCTCAGGTAGACCTCTATTTACTGCAGTGCCTCTACCAGAATGCTGGCTTGTGTTGGCATACCTAGGCCTGCAGCTTCTACACCGACTTTCCAACTGCTAAGACTATGCATAAGCAGATGGTGCTTCTACCTACTCTGAGCAGAATATGCGCATCTCTGTTAGCTTGGTTGTAATGAACTTGATGCACCTGCCATTATGACTTGGCAGAAGTTACCTTTCTATTTAATACTATGTAGACAGTATTGTATTCTTAAGGGGGAAAAAATTGAAACAGAAGTTGGCCGTGTCAGAAGTTTGAGAAATCATGTAACAACTAAAATGGCTAAGGAAGTAGAGGAAATCTTTAATTAAAACAGAAGAGTTTCTTTGCTAACTCCTCCGGTGCTATTTTGACCTATCTTAACCTTTAGTAGTCACTAGAGAAGAAATGACATTCCAAATTAAAACTGCTTTTTGGTTGTAAAGACAACCTCTTGAATTAATGAACAATATACACCCCCCTACACACAATGAACTGGGAGCAGAGGACTTTCATTTTGTGTTCTTCCATAAAAACAGTAAGCACTTGGGATGCAAAATCAATATGAGAATTTAAGATTCTTCTGCAAGTTGTCTTTTTGGTGTGTGTTTTTGACAAAACAGAGAACTGAGTAAACATTTCATATTCTTGAAAAAAGAAAGCTAAGTAGGACTAATACTTGAACGTGCTTGTTCAGGGAGCTAAGTGGGATCTGTAACAAGAAGGAAATTCATGTAAATTGGCAGCTGGAGAATGGCTAATGACCAAAAAGAGAGAGTGTAAGAAGTCAGCACAGAGTATGAAGGTGACTGTGGCTTCTAATGTGCAAGATTAGCAACAAGAATTTAGTGATCTGGCTGCTCTTGAGAATATTATCTGGTAACATGGACACAATGGAGGATACTTTGATCTATGGTTCCCATTTAAAGAAATCTAAAATTAGCTACAGTATATTTTTGGTACTGAATGTATCTCATACACCACTGAGCAGGTCTGTAATTAACTTTGCTGTTTTGAGTGCACAAGGACATGTGATTGATTATCATCTAGACAACAGGATTGGAAAAATGCAGCGCTGTCGTGGATATGTAATACTTGCTGCTATTTCTAGCTCGTCATAGTCACACTTTGCAAAATACTCTTTTTTAAAGATACTTGTGTTAGAAGCTGATCCACATTTACAGTGTATCACAATGCTTTTGGGGGAGAAAACACACCACTGAGCTCTGGTGTCATGTGACAAAGCCCTGTGCCACCACATCAATGTCAGGGCCTTCAGCCCATTCCAGCTCCAGGCAGCAGAGCTCTAGTGTAGGGAGCAGCAAAGGAATCTCATGAGTAGCTACTTCTGAGACCCCTACCCTTTAAGGAGGGAGCGCCACACAAACGGTATAAAGCATGGGACTATATTACTTTGCCTGTATTCACTGCAGGGTTTTCTTTTTAGGGCTGGATACAGAAATGAATTTATTTGCATCCCTCTCTGCATCCCCCTCCCTCCCTCCACAAGGTTCACAAGTAGGGAAGAGAGTACCACAGAGATGGCTAATACCTTTCATGCAGGCCAGGGAGCTCAGTCCTGGAGGATCCTTAACATGAACTGATCTGAGGGAACCATTCTGCCTGGTTGTTAAGTAGCATGAAAACTTTACTATGTTTCTGACAAAGCTGTCTTTGAGGGGAAAAAATGAAGGGTTGAAATATATAGTTCTATGTATAATACCCCAGTT
The DNA here is from genome assembly GCF_007399415.2 of Gopherus evgoodei. Classification (NCBI taxonomy): domain Eukaryota; kingdom Metazoa; phylum Chordata; order Testudines; family Testudinidae; genus Gopherus; species Gopherus evgoodei. The sequence goes on from NC_044323.1 coordinate 35,500,164, forward strand.
CCCACAACAAAGAGTTCAATATTAGAATGGGAACCTTGTAGCATACACCAATTTTGATTCATTTTAGTGAGCTTAGTCCCATTTAACTGTACATAGTTGTTGAGAAATGTTCAACTACTCCTGAGTTTAAGGAATAATATTTCATATATATTACCACTAGGTGGCTCAAAATCAAATAGCTGAAATACATTTCTCAGTATCTGATCAAACTAAACAGTTTAAAGATTGATACTACTGCTCATATTTATATTTTTTCTATATCTTTGTATTTACTATTAACAACTATAATCTCTTGTGAGAGGGCAGAAATGTCAAACAATCTTACACAAGCACAGTCTATCTCAAAGAAGTGTATGGGGCAGACAGTTAGACACAGCGGTGGCTCTAGGCACCAGTGCACCACGCGCGTGCCTGGGGTGGCAAGCCGCGGAGGGTGCCCTTCCGGTCCCTGTGAGAGCCGCAGGCAGGCTCCCTTCGGCTGCTTGCCTGTGGGAGGTCTGCTGGTCCCGCGGATTCGGTGGCAATTTGACGGCGGGTACGCCAAAGCCGCAGGACTGGCAGACCTCCCGCAGGGAAGCCACCAAATCCGCAGGACCGGGGACCTCCCGCAGGCAAGCTGTGGAAGGCAGCCTGCCTGCTGTGCTTGGGGTGGCAAAAAAGCTAGAGCCGCCCCTGGTTAGATGTCATAAACAGATAGTTAAGGGTTAATGTCTCTTTTACCTGTAAAAGGTTACAAGCAGTGAACCTGGACCACCTGACCAGAGGACCAATCAGAAGACAAGATACTTTCAAATCTCGGTGGAGGGAAGTCTTTGTTTTGTGTTGTTTGTTTGTCTGTTATTCTCTCTGGGTTCTGAGAGTAACCAGACATACCTACAGGCTCTCTAATTTTCTGTTCAAATAGTGAATACAAGTACAAAGGCAGTTTAGTCTTTTTGATTGTTTTCTTTATTTGCAAATGTGTATTTTGCTGGAATGATTTTAATGTGTATTTGTGCTGGGGGGAAGGCTCCTCTCTAGTGTCTATAAGCTAAAAGACCCTGTAACATTTACCATCTAAATTACAGAGACAACTTTTACTTTTTTTCTTTCTTTTATTAAAAGATTTTCTTTTCAAGACCTAATTGATTTTTTCCCCTTGTTGAGGCTTAAGGGAACTGAGTCTGTACTGTCAAAGTTAGAATCAGGACTCACAATTTGTCAGACCACTCTGTTTATTAGCGCAGCGCTCCGCCAATAACATTCAGAATATGTGAGTGGCCATGCAAGGCCCAAACAGTCTTATTTATACAGATAAAAGAGCGGGAATTAGACAAAGGGACAAAGAAAGCAAAACAGGAAAATTCACCTGGGGCACAGCATGCATACCCTATTTCCTTACTAACTGTTATCGATTTAAGGCTAATACTTCACCAATTGCCCTCAAACGGTGCAATTGTTCTATGTTAATGTCTGTATTCCTGACACCTGGATTGCAGCATTCCAACAGTTTTACTTAAAGGTACAGACAGCATTTCTTTAATCCTTTCTATTCTTACTATATAATTCATTCTACTTTCACAGTACTCACCAGGGAATTGGTGGGAGACGGAGAGAGAAGGGAGGGGGGAAGGTAGAATCCCTCAGTTTTAGATTCACGGAGCTTGAATCTGTATTACCTCTTGGGGAGGGGGAAAGAGGAGGGGGCAAGGTGTACTCCTCTCTGTTTTTAGATTCAAGGAGTTTGAATCACAGTGATCTTCCAGGGTAACCCAGAGAGATAAAGCTTGGGAGAGGCAACGGTGGGGGAAAGGGTTTACTTTCCTTGTGTAAGATCCAGGGGGTCTGGGTCTTGGAGTCCTCTGAGAAGGTTTTGGGGGGACCAGAGTGTACCAGGCACTGCAAGTCCTGGCTGGTGGCAGCACTACAAGATCTAAGCTGGTAATTAAGCTTAGGGGGATTCAAGCTGGTACCCCATCTTTTGGATGCTAAGGTTCAGAGTGGGGATTTATACCATGACACAGGCAAGCCACCAAATCCGCAGGACCGGGGACCTCCCGCAGGCAAGCTGTGGAAGGCAGCCTGCTTGCCGTGCTTGGAGTGGCAAAAAAGCTAGAGCCACCCTTGGTTAGACATAAATGAATGTCATACAAAATCAATTGCTATCCATGTGAAGTCACTACCTAACACACAGGATGTTTTGTTGCACCCAAATAGCTGTCTCAGTACTGAATTATATTTTAGTTTACTTTAGCAAATCATTTATACAGCTAACCTATTTTATTTCCCAGTAGTTGCACTTATTTATGACTTAGATTTCAAGCCATAAGCTACTAACTTTCCATTACACACTGCTTTAGATGGGGGACAGATCTTGCAAATCAAAACCATCTTTGCTTGAAGTGCCTTATAGATACCTCTGTCCCCAGAGGCTAGCCTGGGTCTGCAATCAGTCAAACTAGATGGCTTTGCTCTTTCCAGATCAAATAAAATAAATAGAAGGGACATTTTCTTTTAGAACTTTAAGAAAAGGTGGGTTTGTTATTTGCTGACTTAGTCAAGCTACATCCTACCATTGATCCGTGTGGAATTCCTAGTGAAGTCAATGGGATTTGGGTGGTAGGAGGCAAGAAGCGAAAGAAGTCAGGAAAGGATCTATATTTTGCACTAATCATGCCCTCTGTGCAGTTCTCCCCATTTCCACAAGAAGGGGATATCTGCCACCTTCAGTGTATTCCCCTCAGTGCTGTCTCTGTACCACATAGGCACATGTCAGAGGTGGGGATATGTGTGGGGAGGTCATGTGTACATGTATGCACATTCTCTCTGCCAGCCCCACAGAGGATCCACAGAAAGCTTAAATCAGGGGTTCTCAAACTGGGGGTCGGGACCCCTCAGGGGATCATGAGGTTATTACAAGGGGGGGGGTTGCAAGCTGTCAGCCTCCACCCCAAGCCCTGCTTTGCCACCAGCATTTGTAATGGTGTTAAATATATTTTAAAAGTGTTCTTAATATATATGGGGAGATTGCACTCATAGGTGTGCTATGTGAAAGGGGTCACTAGTACAAAAAAAAAGTTTGAGAACCACTGGCTTAAATGCAGTGTGAGGTTGCATTACTAATCTGTAGTCCCCTTCACATTCTGCAGCCACTTTCAGGAGTGGGGAGCCATGCTGTTAAGGAGATGTGAGGGGACTAAGAAGGCTCCAGGGCCTCCATATGGATGTTTTGATTTCCAGAAGGAGCCCCTCAGAACTATATGATCTCAGAAGATCGGTAGCTATAGGAGGACAAATCTCATGTTTCTTGTGTACGGAGGCAGGAAGACCCCTGCCTTCCCTTCCCATGCTAAAAGAACTGCAGAAGTGATGCAGGCAAGCAGAAGAAATCCCTTTAAAGAACTCTCTTCCTCCATAAGAGTCCCATCCATCATCAGTCCATCGTCTTGAAAGCCTCCTACATTCTGCACTGCTGTTGGACACTGTAGGCATGCATGGCCATCCCTCACTGTCAATCTCTGAGGGCAGCCACACCTCTTTGCTGTCACACAACTGAAACAGCAGTCTGTACAAAGGGGAAATTAGCTGTCTCTAGGGCTCAAACCTGTAAGCAGGGTAGAGCAGCGAGCAGTTCAGGGACCCAGGCCCTTAGGCAAGGCAGGGCACCAAGCAGTCTAGAGCTCCAGCCCTCAAGTAGGGTAGAGCAGGTAAGAGTCTAGGACTCAGGCAAGGGTGAGCACCAAACTCAGTCTGGGGCTGTGGCCTATGGTGGCAAGGCTGCCACTTCAGGGGTGGGGTGGCAGAGGGTAGGGGGACACCAGCCCCCCAACTCCACCATATCCCAACTCAGGGCCCTAACAATGGTGGAGTGGTCTGCCACTGGGTCAGCAGGGATCAGCCCACAGCACAATGACCTTGTATCAGACTAGCACTCTACCAGATGGTAGTTTAGTTTCCCTGGGCTACTTCCTACTCTCCCCAGGTTTGGTACCTCGGTGCAGTGAGTGTCTGGTGTGTCCTCAGGGTACATTGTCAGTGGCAACCCCAGCAGCTCCTCAGCGTTGGTTAGGTCTAGCAGCTCTGGACTAGCTTGGGCAAGTCCTCAGGGTAACTGAAGTCTTCTGCAGGCTCCTGCATCAACAGTGGGGAGAACAAGTCCATCCCCTTTGGCAGCTCCTGCCCAATTGAGCTACAGGGCACACTTTTTATACTTCCTGTTCCTGTCCTGCCCCTCTGCTTCCAGTGTGGTGAGCATGGCCTTCCTGGTTCTGACCACTAGGGAGCATCTGGCCATCCCTCAGGTCAATCTCTGAGGGTGGCCACGCCTGTTTGCTACAGACACCCAAATAGCCATGGTGACACAAAATTCATTTCCAGCAGTAATGCAGTTCTCTAGATCTAGGAATGAAGTTTCAGGCTCTGAAACGCTCCACCTAGCACAAAATCCACCTGCCCACAAGACAGGTCACCAGGATCACCCTGCCCTCTTCACTAGCTCCCCACTGAAGAGAGTCTGGTTTAAAGTCTTTCTTCCTATATTCAAAACCAGAAGTATGATCCTGTCTACATGACAAACTCCCTCTGAGACTGGCTTCCCAAGATTGCAACATTACACTGGAAAAATTAAACTATTGATCAATAGTGGAAGGCTTGTGACCACAGGAGACAGAACTGTCACAGGAGCCAGACCAAAACTATGGAAACTAGCTGCCAGAGGAAATAAGAATGTCCACAAACCACTCTGCATTCAGAACCAAACGCAAAATCCACCTTTTCACCCCAACTTCCTGCATTAGTACCCCATTCACATGAACATTCACACTCCTGTATTTAGTTATAAGAAATTGTATAGCTTGCTGTCTAGGAGGGGAGAGGGAGGAAGATTTTTGTTGTAGTTCTTACTTAGGGGAGGTGCTCTGATACTCATCCCCATAGTAGCAGCTAGTGCTACCTTCAGTTCTTGCCTACTGTCCTATTTCCTCCTCATTTGTTTTTATTTTCAGAAAGGCTGACATGGTCTTTGCCAGTAAGTGACCAAACAAAAGCTATATGTTTGTTTGCTAAATTTCTCTTTATTTATGACTTTAAGCTCTTCAGCTCTGAAGTGTGTATTTATTTTTAAGTCTTGTAAATGCTACATATGTTGCTATGTCAATCATCACATCCCTGACTCACAAGAAGTAGTTTTTTGGATGTTATTGTTTGTTTTGAAAGCTTGAGTAGGGGATTTGAAATGGTACATTTCTGCAAGGAAGAAGCACTTCCCCCCAAAAAAAAACCCCAGGAGAAATCTCAGGAACTGTGCTTCAAGGCAGCCAACATACTGAGAGGCAGCCATGGATTTGAAAGGATATTGAAATACACCCAGATGCCAACGTATGCAGTCATTACTGAAGAGGTCCTTATGTCAAAAGAATTAGACAATAAAGATACCTTTAGAGAAACAAACAATGTAGCCTGTGTTAAAGAAATCGATGTTAAACAATTGTAACTGAAACATGTAATTATATTGTTATAATTGTAATGAACTAGTATAAAGAACAATACATGTAACAAGATGGTTCATTTAATGTATTTATGCTCTGTACCAGTAAGTTCTATGAGCAGTTTGAGTACAATAATACTAGTTGTTTTGATAGGTTACAAGTTGCGGCAAGTTATCTACAAAAAGAGTCTGAAATATATTTCTCCATTCTAATCCATTTCTTTAAAGGGACTCTTTTTCATGAGACTATTTACAATTCAACTGATATTTCCTAAGCCAAACAAAGTTCCACTTTACATATTAAACACATCCTGGAAATGTTAAATGTCTGAGCAAGCAACACTACTTTTCTTCTCTCTCCCCCAACACTGCATGCAGCCAGGAACACTGGCAGTTACTTTTCAGAAGACAGAATTTTAATAAAAGGATATTAACTACCTTGGACTTGTTTACATTCTCTAAATAAATACATTGTTCTCATATGGTTTTATTCCTACATGACTGAAGTCAATAGGAATAATGTCACTGAGAGCTGGATCAGGCCTTTACAAGCCATATAGCAAAAATAGTTTGCTGGTAAATCACTGGGTTAAATCCTGCTCCCACTGTGGTCAATGGGAGTTTTCGCAACTGTCTTCAATGGGGCCATAATTTTACCCACAGAGTTTAAAAAAAAAATAAATCCAAGTACTAAGCACTAAAGATCTGATTCTCTGCTGCCTTGCAGTTAGTGTAGAAATTTACATCTGCAAGTGAGTGTAAAACACTATTTTCATTGCTAGCATCTTACATGCACCTTACACAGGCATAAGTGGCTAAACAAGATGTATATTGGTGGAGATTCAGGCAGGAAGGAATTATAATATAATAAACTGTATCTAAACTTAATGGTTGTTCATGGGAACTAAAGGGAACTATTTTAACTTCAGAACATTTTTAGGGATTAATCCTACAAAAGAGCAATACCACATTCACTGATTATCAGGAATAATCCCAGGAACTCAGGGGTACTACTCACAGCAATAAGTACTATATCTAATAGTAAGTGTTTGCAGAATTCCCTAATCCCAGGATTGAAAATCCCTACTACAGTTTCCTGTCTGCAAAGTTTTATCCAACTGAGCTGGAAGAAAGTGACTTCAGAGATTCCATTGCTGATCACAGTCAGATTTTTTTTTTTGAGGCACATGCCAATATATACAAAACTCTTCGCCAATAGCAGCATGAAAATAGATAGACTGTATTTACTGTAATGGTTGCCACTGTTACTACACTATTTGTTCTACATTTAGGGCCTGGCTTCTAAACTATGTTCCATGTGCATAACTCTCTTTAACTTGAATGGAAGTAACAGCTCTCTTCATCAGGCTCTCCATGGCAAAAGGTAGAATGGATTTTTTGTTTGTTTGTTTAACTTACATTAAAAAATCTGCATGTGTTTGAAATGAAACCTAAGGTTTATTTTACAGTTAATCATCAAGAAGATGAAGATAAAACTTTGATTCATTGGTGTGATAGGGTGGATTAGGTTTGGATGCTCAGGTTCACTCCGCCCCAGGAAAGAGCAGAAAAGTTTTCTAGGAGGCCTAGGATGGTTACAGAGAAGCAACCAATCAGAGGGGCTATTGCAGCAACTGATCAGGGGCCCGAAGGGCAATATAAAAGGAAGCAACAGAGGCAGAGCAGCCAGGTTGCTGCCTGGAGCTTGAATAGGGAGCACTGGGTTCCTGGCTGGCTGGAAGAACAGCAGGACAGCAGGCAGCTCACTGCAGGCAGGCTGAGCCCAAGGGGCTGAGCCCAGAACCTAGCCAGACTGGGCAAGGGTACTGTGAAGCTACTGGTCTGGTTGAAGACTGAGCCTAGGGTGGGCTGCCAAAAAGGCCATGCCAACTGAGGGTACCGAGAAGGGCCCCTATTGAGCTGTTAAAGAAGGTCATGCCTCCAGGAAGGAAGCCTTGGTGGTATGGCCTCCTACAAGGGCCATGAGAAAGAACTAGAGACTGTTTACCCTGGAAGCGGGGACCATGTGAGAGACTGTGCCAGAAGGCTGGGTCACTGAAGACCTGCTGAACAACCATTGGACTGTGGGGGAGGTGCTTGTGAGAGATGAGTGCCACCCCATTGTAAGAACTGAAAGAAAAGCAAGCTCACACCCAACCAGAAAGGGAGAACTCACAAGAGGCAGGTGCCAATGCTGTTACAATTAGCAATTTCCAATGTAAAAAATAAATAGATATTTACAGCAAGTGTTGAAGTGTCTGTAGTGGCAATTTTAGCATTTTCTTCTTAATAGAATTCTTTGAGTGTCACTCTACATGGGGATTTCTTAACTATCCAGTACAAAAACACATCATAATCAACACAGTATCTAGGTTTCACAATCTTTTCCTCCCAGCTGGTTTTCTGACCAACTACCAATGAACCAACTGAAGCACATCATCAGATGCCTGGGAGGAACCCATCAAAGTTGGACTGGAAAGCCTGTCCATAAATAGCAATGGCTTGGATATGCCATTTAATAAAATTGCTGTATCAATGGAAGAGTCATTCAGAACATTAACCCACCTTAAACTCATCTGACTTGGCTGCTGGAACTGTGATTCAGTCCCTTAATGACATTTCAAAGACCCATGAACACCTGTACCTATTGGGTTTCTGGGAACTGGGCGGGCAGAAGCCTACCCACTGCTAACAGATTCCGCCCCCCATCCTAAGGGGAGAATCTACAGGACCTCAGAACCCAACTGAATTTTGGGGACAACTAATAAAATAAAAGGGACAGGTGTGCGGTCAGAGGGTCATAAGAAGGGAGCCTGATGGGACACCGAGCAGAGAACCCCGGACAGTGCCCACTGCTCCTCGAAGGCATCAAGGGAGGCAGTGGACGCCGCCCAGAGAAACTCTGCCCAGATGCGTGAACTAGGCATTTTCCAATACCTTTTAGCAGAGCAACCACAATAATAACTAATAACTATAGTTGAGACTATGGTTAAAATACTTTGGAAAAAAAATACATGCAAATTTTCCTACTGTTTGCAAACAATTTTAAGCTCATCAGGTTTCACTTCTCTATTAAATTCAGCATAATTACTATTTCCACAACACACACCTCCAAAAGAGGTATAATTTCAAAAGCTAGCTTCAAAAACCAGTTTACTTGGAATAGGTCCATTTTGGTCAGAACTTGGTTCATTACCCAGGGGTGAAAGGGCTATTTTGGAGCAAACAATTAAGTGTGAGGTTTCTTTTTTTTTTTAAATGGGGTTTGTGTTTCAGTTATGACATATACAGCCTCCCTCCCATGAGTAGATTTGTCATTTGATGAAGTGTTTTGCACATATTTACTATCAATACATTTATTTTCAAATAAGGACCAGATTACTTCACTTGCAGTTTGAATGTAGGCTAGTTCACCAGTGATCAAGTGGTGAATTCTCCATCACTCCAAGTCATTACATCAAGATTGGAAGTCTTTCTAAAACTGTATGCTCTAGCTCAACAAGATGTTATGGGCTTGTTGCAGTTATTACGGGGGCAGGGTGAGGGAGAGAAATCTATGGTCTGGGTTTTGCAGGAGGTCAGACAAAATGATCATAATGGTCCCTTCTGGCCTTACAATCTAAAAAGTTATCACCAGCTAATGACTGCTTGGTGATTTATGTGAAATGAGTTGGTCACAGTTCAGTTTCTAAAGGACACTTGTCTCCATCACAAAATCCACTATCACAGACAGAACCCTTGTTGGCAGTTTTCAAACAAGATCAAAGACCAATTTAAATAATTTTATTTTGCTAGATCCTCGGTGAAAAATGAGTGAGGTGAGCATATTACACACACTAAAGCACAAAACAGCAATGCATCATAGTAGACAATGAGAACCAGTGATTATGTAAGAGATACTGCTCAGCTAGTTAGAGATTTTAAAATATTTGGCAAGACAAAACCTGTTGAGATCTGTAAATAAGGTATAAATGCCAAAGCTTTAAGGCAAAAGGCTAGAACAAGCAGATACCTCCAACACTTTTAGTGTTACAAAGATATTAAGCTTTCCTATCTAAGTAAACTTTTGTTAATAATAATAAAAGAGGCCCTAAACATGTCTCTGCCTCTCATTGACATTCCTTGCATTCAGAATGGTAAAATGGTCTTCAAAGCAAGTGACAGGTTTTTGATAAGAGTGCTTCCATACAATATATAATTGTACATGTCAAATTAAAATAACCTATAGAATGTATACTACCTCAGAATATTAAGCTTTGTCGTGGAATTCAAGATTCTCTCTGGCATTTAAGTGTCATGGTGAGTGGTATTTACTGGAATTATTATGGAAGAGAAATACATTCTTGCACATGACTTATCTGTACATGTATATTAATTCATGTGGTAGTCCTTCTAGCCAGGTTCTTATATAAACCAGTATAGTATCTGAGCCTCTTCCAGAAGGGCATTATGTGACATGACTATGGGCCTGATCCTCCAACCATCACACACATGGGCAATTTCACTAATTTCAGGGGGACTATGTGCAAGAGTAGATTGCAGCTTTCAGGGCTTTATAAATACAGCCATAATGAAATGCAGCCAGTTCCTGTGCTAGCACCATTGTTCACAGATTCATACTCATTGCAAGGGCAGAAAGGATCACTGTGACACCTAGTCGGTAACACTGTCAGAGATTCCCCATCATCTTAATTTAAAAAGTTGAGTGATGGGGAATCCATCACAATCTTTGATAAATTGTTCCAATGGTTAATTACTCACTGTAAAAAAGTACACATCTTATTTCCAGTTTGAATTTGTCTAGCTTCAATATCCAGCCACTGGATTGTGCTATACCATTCTCTGCTAGACTGAAGAGCCCATTATTACATATGTTTCCCATGTAAGTACTTTTAGACTTTAGTCAAGTCACCAGCTTCTCTTTGTCAAGCTAAATAGATTGAACTCCTTCAGGCTATCATTATAAAGCATGTTTTCTAACCCTTTTATCATTCTCGTGGCTCTTCTCTGAACCTTTTCCAATTTATCAACTTCCTTCTTGAACTGTGGACACCAGAACTGGACACAGATTCCAGCAGCAGTCACACCAGTGCCAAATACAGAGGTGAAATAACTTCTCTACTACTCAAAATTCCCACATTTATGCATCCAAAGAACTCTTACGCCCTTTTGGCCACAGTGTCACACTGAGAGCTTGGTGTTCAATACTGGTAAAAGACATCACAGACTCTCCTTGATCTTACAAAAAAGTAACTGATACTTGGCATCTACTGAGATCAAACATAACTTCAGCTCAAGGACACATCTAAAAGTTTAAGAACTTGGCAAAAGTCATTGTTTTGCAAAATCTGAACCACTGCAATATAATATGAACAGCATTCTTCAGTGCTGGACAAGGGCAAACTAACTTATAAAAGTGACTATTTCAATTTTAATATAAATAATGAATGTGGAATTCATACAAGATACAAAATCCAGGATGCATCTCTATTTACAGCATTATTTATGTTTAATTTTTAATGCCTTGCCATATACAATGGAACTTAAATAAGCATAATATTTTTATATAAAGTTAGAGGATCAGAGTATAGACCAGTAACAGTAAAGCTGCATAGTCTAAATTACCACAGTGGTCTGACTTATTTTGTGTTTATATACACATCCACCTTAAATAATAGAGTTGACTTATTAGAAGCCTCGTGCTTGACTATATGTCATCATTTGCAACAAGATATCAGCTGGCATAAATACAAAAATGAAATACAACTATTCCACCCTTTACCAGAGGCAAAAAAAAATCACTGGAATCATATGGAGCATTGTAGCGGTGTGAAACTCACAACCGTGGCACCTCCTGCTAGCCATTCTGGAATTAGCTCATATCCTTCTGCAGGGCACCCTCCTCTGGTGGTGCCTCCTTCACTGCTACTCCCGCTTTGCTGTCTCCACCACTCTGTGAACCATGTTGCTCCCCGGGCTGCGGTGTCCTCTTCTGGGCACAGCCAGAGGACTGGCAGTCTATAGTCCAGCCACCTGCCTAAATGTCCTGCTACAGTCACCTTGCTACAGTCTAGTCCTTTGCTCTAGGGGCAAACTGCAGCCTGTGTTGGCCACTTTCTTCAGTGCAAGTGGGGTCAGCTCTAGCATCTTATCTGTCCCTCCATCAGGGCCTCAGTCTGGCAGCGGTCAGCCAGAAACTCCTTCTGCTTTGCTACCCTGCACAGCACTGCTCTAGCCATGGTGTTCCTAGGCAGCCAATCCTTCTCCCTAGCAGGCCAGGGAGGGAGTGCCCTCTGCTCTGTTGAGCAGCTCTTTATACATGGCCCCTGCTGGTCCTGATTGGCTGCTGCAACACACGCCCCTCACAATTGGCTAGCTTAGTAAGCCCTCCTCTAATTGGAGAGTTCTGCACAGGCCCCCTCTGGCCTGCTTTAACCCTTCCTCTTCCTGGTGTGGGGCAACTGCCCCGCTACAATCATACATCATAGATTAAAATAACATCAATACTTAAGATAAATAGTCTGTATTCTATGTGATATTAATCAGAGAATGCTCACTGAACAACAAAGATTATATACATAACATTGAAAATGGTCTGAAGTGTAAACAGCAGTAATAGGATAAAATGAACAAGGAAATTTGCTGCAGAACATCAGAGAAAAGAAGCTTGGATGCACTTCATGTTACTGCTGACTATGATCGAGTTGCCCAGCTCACCCGTTGACAGAGGTCAAATAGCACAGAATTTCAACACTGACAATGGAAGAGAAAAGTATACCATAGAAGGTTGGTTTTGTCCTCCCTATCCCCCCACACCCTACCATCCACAATCAAAAGAAGTATAAGATTGTATCAGAAAGCTCTATCACAAAAAGGATTTTAAGGATTAAATCAAACATTCATTACCTCTACATGATCCATGTACAGGGGCGGCTCCAGGCACCAGCACGCCAAGCACGTGCTTTGGGCAGCAAGCCACGGGGGGCACTCTGCTGGTTGCCATGAGGGCAGCAGGCAGGTTGCCTTCGGTGGCATGCCTGTGGAGGGTCCACTGGTCCCATGGCTTCAGCGGACCTCCCGCAGGCTGCTGCCGAATCCACGGGACCGGGGACCTCCCGCAGGCAAGCAGCCGAAGGCAACCTGCCCGCCGCCCTCGTGGCGACTGGCAGAGCGCCCCCCGCGGCTTGCCCGTGTTTGGGGTGGCAAAATGCCTAGAGCCACCCCTGCCAATGTGGCTGAATAGCAACAATTTGGAATTGGGGTCCCAATCCTGGAGTGCCAATGATTTCCATGTGATCAGACCTATGTTGAAAACTTCCATGTGATCAGACATATGTTGAAAGCCCTACACCACTTTTTCATATTATGTGCAGGTGCCCTCAGACTCCACCTCCCCCCATAAGCTTGGGCCTATCACTATTTTAAAGCAAACTTCCTCCAAACAAGCAGTGAGCACTAAGTCCATAACTAAGCCAGAAGTTTTAAAAAGAAGCCATTTCAGTTATCCAAGTACAAAGGCAACATTGGAAAAGGGTCTTATTTAAATTTAAAAAATAGCCCTCCCAACTTCCTGCTCCACACTTGGGCCTTTCGCAAGTAGAATTCTCTAATTTAAAAAAATCATCTCTGAGCTGATAAGCATAAGTAATTTCATACTCAAAGTGGTGGGAGTTTTGTTCAGAAGTTGTAAATACTTGGGAAAATAGCAGTTCTGTCATAAAACTCTATCTTAGCCTTAACTATGCAGTCCCTGGAGTGGTACTAAAAAGTTTTTTTGTTTTTTTTTTTGAGAACGGATAATAGGGAGAAAAAAAGTACCACACCAAATTTGGTGCAGAGGCATAAACTCTTCTAATGTGCAGCTAAGGAGATATATTTGGGAGGTTTTAAAAATAAAATACCCCCCCCCCCGAAAGCTAATTGTTCAATACTGCATCAGACATAAGGCCAGGTAGCAGTAAAGGAGCACAGACAGAAATGCTATTTGGACTCATGTCCGTATGATCTTTTTACACGCTAACCACAAAAGTGTTCTGAGTACCTGGGTACACTCAGCTTTCTCCACCAAGATGTCTTCCTTCTTCTGGCACAGGCTCAGTCAGAGCTCTCCAAACACCACATTTTAACTCTCAAGTCAATTGCCAATGTCATGCTGAGTCAAACTGACAGGTGGCCTCAAGATTAAGGTGTTTCCAAACTTCAGATCTTTGGCTGATAAAATACCACACTGCCTGTGTCAGTCCCCCTATTTCAAAGACTGAATAAATTGTGCTACAGCCAATAGGTTCATGGATCTGTAAGCATCAACTCTTAGTATTAGGCAATTTACAGAATTCCAAGTTTCAAAGAAAAAAATTCCTCAGTTCTCAAAATTCATACACATATTATAAGTAATAATTTAAAATGAAAAAACAAACTTACCCCATTGTTTAGAAATTGAGCCACATTGTGTTTTAAAATATACCCAAAATACACTGGAGGTCAGGGCAGAGGGCTGGGAGTGTCTGGGGGGTGCAGGGCAGAAGTCTGAGTGGGGGGGGGTTCAGGGCAGAGGGCTGGGGTGCTCGGCTCGTAGGAGTGCTCCCAGCCCCCTGCCCTGAGCGGCTCATGGCAGGGAGCTGGAAGGGACATACCCTGTTCCACCCCCTTCCTCAAGGCCCCGTCCCTACCTCTCTCTGCCTCCTTTACAGAACAGCGAGCATGCTGCCGCTCTTCCCCCTCCCTTCACAAGGGCAATCAGCTGATTGGCGCAGGGGAGGAGAGGGGGAGGGGCAGGAAAGCACCATGCTGGGGGAAGAAGTTGGGGACGGGGGAAGCTTGGCTGCCACAGGACCAAGCTTCTACCTCCTGCCCGCGCAGGGGAGAGCGGTGGGTGGGGGGGGTTGAGAGCGGCTGGGGGCTGGGACCGCGGCAGTGTGCCACCCAAAATCAGCACGCGTGCCGTGTTTGGCATGTGTGCCATAGATTGCCGACCCCTGCTGTAGCAGCAGGGACGGAGGGCAGGACATGGGATTCATGTGGACAGAATAGTTCAAAAGAACTAATTACTGTAACTATTCTTTCTTTGGGTGTCTGTCCATGTGGATCCCATTCTTGGTGATTGGCTAGAAGTTAACCTCCTAAAGAAGTTGGGAGCTAGGAATCTAACCAAAATAAGTATAGGACAGTTCAGTCAAAATGGCATCAGATGTAGAGGCTGACACTAGAGACTACTGATTAGTACAAGTATGAACGGAGCTCCAAATAACTGTCCTACGAATTTCATGTATAGGAACCCTATTGATGGATGCTCTGGAACTTGCTTGAGCTCTACTAGAATGAGATTTAATCAGAGAAAGGGGAGCCACTTCATTTAATTCATAAGACTCTAATACAATCAGAGATCCATTTTGAAAGCTCTCTAGACTTATCTCCAAAAACTACAAGTAGCTTGAGTGATTTATGAAATGGTTTCATTCTACAAAGGCAAGAAGATAAGCTCCAGGCTCACTAGCTTCCATAGGAAATGAATGAGGCTTGGGGAAAAAAAAAAGAAAGCAACAAAACACTGGTAAATGTATATATGGATTCAGGTGAAAGTCTGAAATTACTTTTGGTATAAATTATTTAGTATATAGAGGGCCAGCCATTAAACCCTGAATCTTGCTCACACTCCATGCTAAAGTAATTGCCACTAAAGGTATGTCTATACTGCAAAAAACAGGTGTGTTCTTAACTCAGGTGAGCTAATCCAGGTGAGCTAACTTGGGTTAGAATAGCAGTTCAGACATGGGAGCTCTGCTTTTAACTCATGTTAGCAGTATGGGTTAAAATCTATAGTATGTCTGAACCAAAGCTGGGAGCATGCCTCCCAGACTGAATAGACAGACTCACAGTAGCTTTCTAAAAATAGCAGAGTGGACATTTTTCAGAGTAACAGCCGTGTTAGTCTGTATCCACAAAAAGAACAGGAGTACTTGTTTCAGAGTAGCAGCCGTGTTAGTCTGTATCCGCAAAAAGAACAGGAGTACTTGTGGCACTTTAGACACTAACAAATTCTGTGGCTACAGCCCACAAAAGTTTATGCTCAAATAAATTTGCTAGTCTCTAAGGTGCCACAAGTACTCCTGTTTTTTAGTGTGGACATTGCGGCTCAGGCAGCATCTTGGGCTCTCAAGCCCACCCAAAGCCCTGGTCTGAGCTCAGGTGTCTAGCCCAAGTATCTGACGGAACTGCAACATCCTCACTGCTATTTTTAGTGCACTAGCTCAAGCCCTGCTAGCACAGGTCTGTCTGCCCAATCTGGGATGCCTGCAAGCGGTCCTCCAAAGCCACGGGACCAGCGGACCCTCTGCAGGCCAGCCGCCGAAGGCAGCCTGCCTACCGTGCTTGGGGCAGCAAAGGCCTAGAGCCGCCCCTGAACACAAGCTGCTAATCTGAGTTGAAAGTAGAACTGCTGTGTCTTCTTAGCTATTTTAGCCCAAGTTAGCAAACCATTGTTAAGAACACTTTTTTTTTGGCAATGTAGACATACCTTAAGAAAGCAGTCTTAGTTGACAGGTAGTACAAAGAGCATGGCAATGGTTTGAAGGGAGGTTCCATCAGAAAGATAAGAACCATATTTAAATCCTATGAAGAGGGAAATAATTGGAGGAACCCCATATAATATTAACCTGTGGCAGGTCAGTCTAATAGCCAGCTGGCCTAGTGGTCAAGCAATGGCTACACAGCTCTTTTCAGTCTGCATGTTCTAGAGTTGGCCCTGCCAGGTGGTGGACTTCAGTCTCTCCTGTGTGCTCCCCTTCTACCTTTTAGGATTCTGTCACAATGGCCAGGGAGCGGAACACAGGCTTCCCATACCACCAGGTCTTGACCCAGGGCTCTAAATAGGTGTTGCAGTGTCCAGATCACTCATTGGTCCACCTCAAGTTATACTTCTCCAGCGTTGATATCTACCAGGCTTGGCTCCTCCATCTGTAGGGAGACCATATTTCCCACAGGACACTATATGGAACTAGCCCAATCCATGCTCCACATTCCCAGGGTGGGGCTGGCATCACTGCTCACCCAAGCCGTGCCTGTCCCCTGCACAAGGCTGGGGATGGCATAACTGCTCTCTCAGAGCCTGCCTGCCCTCTGCCAACAGGGCTGGCATAACCGCTCCTCCCCCCCCACACCCTACTTTTTTGAAAACTGATCAAGTTGGCAAGAGCAAATAAGACAAATGTCCACTTTTGCCAAAAAAATCAGGATGGTCATGATAGGGCTTTAAAAAGGGACTGTCCCGTCCAAAATGGGACATATGGTCACCCTGACCATTTGGGGCATGGTCACAGTCTTAGAAATATCAGCTTAATCCACCATGGGGACAACATCCCACTCTTCAGACCTTCTCATGGTTCTCAGGGGGGAAGGAGAAAAGAAGTATGGATTATTGCTCCTAGAGTGGCCCTTACCCAGGTTGCAATCACTCCCTCCACTGGTCCAGGCAGTAACCTCAATTCCTGGTGCAGCTTGTAACTCCTTCCTCATGTTACTGGGCTACCAGTGCCCTTTAAAATCCCTCCATCTGGAGCATGTCCTACAGCTGTTGAGGGGTGGGGCTTCCCTGGCCCAGTACTGCTCTGTGCCTTGCTCTTGTTTAGTGTGCGGTCTATATACCCCATCACATAATCCTTTTAGAAATTTAGATGTAGAATTGTGACAGTACCATGAAGAGTGGTACGGAGGCAGAAACTGAAACTGGATAACAGGACAAAAATTAGGTCTGTCAAGTGATTAAAATGTAATCACAATCACACGATTAATTGTACTGTTAAACAATAATAGAATACCATTTATTTAATTAGTTTTGGATATTTTCTACATTTTCAAATATACTGATTTCAATTACAACACAGAATACAAAGAGTACAGTGCTCACTTTATATTTATTTTTATTACAAATATTTGCATTGTAAAAAACAAAAGAAATATTATTTTTCAATGTACTTAATACAAGTACTGTAGTGCAATCTCTTTGTCATGAAAATTGCACTTACAAATGTAGAATTATGTACAAAAAATAACTTCATTCAAAAATAAGACAATGTAAAACTTTAGCACCTACAAGTCCACTCAGTCCTACTTCTTGTTCAGCCAATCGCTAAGAAAAACAAGTTTGTTTACATTTGCAGGACATAATGCTGCCTGCTTCTTGTTTACAATATCACCTGAAAGTGAGAACATATGTTGGCATGGCATGGTCATCATCTGAGACTGCTATAACATGAACTATATGGCAAAATGCAGGTAAAACAGAACAGGAGACATGCAATTCTCCCGCAAGGAGTTCAGCCATAAATATAATTAATGCATTTTTTTTAATGAGCATCATTAGCATGGAAGCATGTCCTCTGGAATGGTGGCCGAAGCATGAAGGGGCATATTAATGTTTAGCATATCTGGCATGTAAATACCTTGCAATGCTGGCTACAAAAGTGGCACGTGAATGCCTGCTCTCATTTTGAGGTCACATTGTAAATAAAAACTGGGTAGCATTATCTCCCATAAATGTAAACAAACTTGTTTGTCTTAGTGATTAGCTGAGCAAGAAGCAGGACTGAGTGGACTTGTAAGCTCTAAAGTTTACATTGCTTTGTTTTTGAGTGAATTATTTTAACCAAAAAAACTCTACATTTGTATGTTGCACTTTCAACATAAAAGATTGCACTGCAGTACTTGTGTAACCCATTCACCTCCTGGGTGTGGTGCTCTGTCCCACCTAGTGGCACCAAGACCACTCGTTGGAGAATGAGACTAATGAGTCTGTTTTACAGCTTTAGCTAAGAGCCATATAGCTTTTAGTTCAAGCAGCAGAGGCTCATGCACTAAGCACCAGAGGCCCCAGGTTCAATCCTGCCCACCAATGACTGGGGGTTCTGTCGGTATTACACTTGTATGAAGTAAATTGAAAAATACTATTTCTTTTGTTTGTCATTTTTACAGTGCAAATATTTGTAATAAAAAGATAATATAAAGTGAGCATGATCTACTTTGTACACTGTGTTGTGATTGAAATCAATAAATTTGAAAATGTAGAAAAACATCCAAAAATATTTAATAAATTTCAATTGGTCTTCTATTGTTTAACAGTGCAATTAAAACTGCAATTAATCACAATTAATTTTTTTAGTTAATCACATGAGTTAACTGCGTTTAATCAACAGCCCTAATAAAAATCCTTGTACATTAATCCAGAACTGTCAATCACCGTGTCAAAGTTACTGCCTTTGGCTAGGTCCAGCATGGGATGTTACAGTTGAAGAAGCAGAACCTTTCTTTTTTATAATGTGATCTCTTCTTAAAAGGTTTGAGAGGTTTCTGATGGTAGAAATAAGAAAAGGATGGCCTTTGTCTTGAAGTCACTTGAAGTTTGAAATTGCTTCCTTCTGTGTACCAGGACACAGAGACAAAGATAGAAGAATTCCTCTCAGATCTTTCACTGAGTGTAGCACCTCATCAGTCTTTGAGCTAATAAATCATGTCCTTCACAAATTAAACTCTCTATTGTCATCTGGACTTCTTTTGGGATAGGAGATGCAATCAAGAGGCCATCATAACATCAGTGTTACATCATAACACCAGTAACACTGATCTTGAGGCTTTATCGGCAGCATCAAGTGCAGCCTGTAGACTTGCCTTGATGATTAACTGTTATTCAGCAAACAGTAACTTAAGCTTCTCTTTAGACTCCACAGGAACTTTATCCAAAAACTGGGAAACTATCTCCTTGGGGGTAATCATACTTAGTTATTAAATCCTGATAGTTAGCAGTTCTAACTTGTAAACTACCTAGGGTGTATATCTTCCTTCCAAAAATATCTAAACTTTTCTGTTCATTAGCTTTTGGGATGGATTAAGTTGCCTTGATTTTTATTTGCAGCTGCCTCTACAAATAGTCCTGAAACAGGGCAAGCATAAAAATTCTAAAATCCTCCTTTTTTTTTCTTGGACCACTTCTAAAGGTATTTCCAAGATGTTTGCCATTCTCTTAAGGGGATCCTCAAAACCTTTGTAGTCCTCCATTGTAGATGGAATAATAGCTTCATCCAATGAAGATGAAAAAAATGCCATAAGAGCTGAAGGATCTCCTTGCTGGTTAAAATTATCATCCCCCTCGCTTTGTATTCCTTGGTCCTCTGCAAAAAGATTATCCTCAGGTAACTAAACCACTCTTTGAAGTTCCACTAGTGGAAGAGATTTACCCCTAGATGTGGGGTGACAGACATCATATGAGGCAGACTCCTGAGAACGAGGAGTCCATGATGGTCAGTATGGACATGATTGCATCCCATAAGGATAGGGCATATGATGCCAAAGAGGAGGCATCCATGGTGTTTGTGATCTGTCTGAAGCATGCCTCCTATGATGAGATTAGGAATGAGATGCCATTCTCTTGTCTAAATCCTCTCCCTGGAAAGGTCCAGGGGAAAAAGAAGCAAATCTGGGGAGAAGGACTTCTACTAAATGCAGATAATAAGGAAGCAGAAGAATAATACCCCTCAAAAGTGTTGTTGTTCCTTGTGGAGTAGTAGGAAGTTGAAAGCCGTGATATCAAATGATAAGAAGAGCTCTGTGCTGACAAAGTGGGATGCAATGAGATCTTCATCACTAGTACCCTGGGCTCCAGTATTATATCAGGCTCGCAGACAAAGATGATGTACATCCAGCAGAAGAGATTCAGTTTGCAAGTGATTGTCCAATCTGCATGTGTTGTAAACAAGACTGGAACAGAGGGTGTCTTCACTGAGGAAAAAAATATAGAAGGAAATAATACTGAATCAATGAGTACTCATGTCTAAGCCAGTGTCAAAGAATTTCTCATCTTTAGTCATTAGTGAGCTAGCTGTAAATGGTACTCAGGGCCATCCTTACCCATACGCAAAGTATGCAGCTGCACAGGGCACCACGAAATGTGGGGCACCATATTTCCTGGTGCCCTGCGCAGCTGCATGCTGCTCCACCCCTGCTCCGGCTCATTCCCATTGCCCCTGCCCCTGCTCTGCCTCAGCCCTGCCTCTTCCCACCCGTGCCCCCCTCCTTTCTGCCCCACCCCCACCCCCACTTCCCTGAGGTGTGCAGGCAGGGCTGGGTATGCACTCACCAGTGGTGGGAAGTGCAGTGACCCGGCCCCAGCTGTGCCACTGGTGAATGCTAGGGCCCTCCCCCACACCCTACCACAGAGGCCTGGGCCCCCACCCCATGTGGGGGCTGCATAGGGCCCCAGAATAGCTAGGGACGGCCCTGATGGTACTGAAGTTGATGGAACCAAAGGCTGAAACCTGGTGACCAGTTTTGACTAGTGCTGAGCCGGTACAGATGAGGCAGTATGTGGTGCCAACTTAGCAGCTGAAGTTTTATCAGAGTCTGGAAAATGATGGCATGTAAGCTTCTTTGAGGGTAGTGAAAAGGGAGACCAGTGTCAAATTTCAGACTTTGAACAGTGCTCTCTTCTTGAATGGACAGCAGGGGCAGCTGACTGATCCCAGGAGAGCTGCACCCCTTTTATAGGCCCTGTTCTTGGTACATGGTCTCTTTGTCCCCCAAATGCCTACCTTTCCAATGGTTGGAACTCTAGATGACTGCAGTTTTGAGAAGGGAATAGCAGAGTCCTTCCTTGGAAGAATATCTGAACCAGACACCTCATTCATTGAGTTATCAAAAATGAACGATTTGCTGCTCAGGCTTTTTAGTGCATTTGGAAGAGGATTTATGCTACACTTCTCAGGGAAATGGTCCTTCCCTAAGCAAAAAAAGACATTCAACAAGCCCATCATATAGGGGCATAGTGGCCTCTTAGGAGAGGTCAGGCTTAAATCCTGGGGACTTTGAGTCAGCCAGCAGGCTGGTGCCTCAGTAGCAAAGCACTGACTAAAACTATTATTTGTTTCCTTTCTTTCTTTGTCAATGGGCTATAAAATAAATAAGGTAACAACCAACTACAACTAATTACACTATCAACTATGCAACAATCTGCTACGGGGAATGTTGATGGATACTGAGGTTGCTCCTTCCCACTGCTACAGGCTGTAAGAAAGAAATGAGTGTTGGTTGGGGTCACTCTAACCATTATGCCCTCTGTGGGGAGGCAAGGAAGGGGAAACACAAGGGCATTCAATAACCCTAACAAACACTCCTGGTTAAGATTCTGATCTCATGCATGCTCACCAAGAGTGGGATCCACATGGACAGACCCTAGTAATCACTACTTCTTCTCCTAATAAGTCTAGAAAAATAAGCTACTTTACTTCTTGCTCACTTATCTTAGTTTAAACAAGTAAACCAAGAAGCGCTTTACTCTTTCATCTTTTTTCCCACAGAATATATAATTGTTTTCTACACTAGCCATCCCTATAGCTGTAATTCACCATCAGTGCAAGAAAACTGGTGGTAGCAACAGTAGAAGCTGTAGTGTGGATAGTGCTCAGGCATTTTACCAGCATGGCCTCAATCCTGCTAATATTTATGCACATGAGTAACTTCACATGTGAGTATGTGCAGGATCAAGGCCTAGGTGCCCTAAAAGCTTAAACATCTGAGCCATGTCTACGCTATTGCTGCCACTATTTCTCCCACCAATGATGAACTACAAATATTACATTTGCTAGTGTAGGCGCAGCCCATGAGAAGTGAGGGTAATAGGTGATCATCTATATTTCTGCATTTCAGTCTCAGTTCTGCTAATCTGAACAATTTAAAGCTGAAGGAAAAATAAGGATTTTTTTTATTCTCCAAAAAGGGCAACTTCTACAGTTTAATAAGGATTCCAGAATTTTTGAAATTTGAATGTAATTTGTTTGTTACAAGCAGGCATGAAACACATACATGGGTTTAATGCACGTCAACTCCTAGCCAACTGCAACCATCAAGAATGTTAACTTTAAAATGGCTTTATGAACAAATATTGTTCTAATGCTCTCCTGTTATGCATGTTTGTGAAAACTCAAGACAAATGCCATTCTCTCAATCTAAATGGTCAGAATGTTTGATGATGCCATGGCTTTTTCTGTCAGTTCCAATTAAAATATTAGTTAGTGGCCAGCATATCCCTATAAGTGATTTTGTAAAGTGACATATGAAAACTGAAAGTATTACTTACTATGACTGACATTTTCTACTCCCTCCCCATTAACAAAACAAGTTTCCAATTACACTATCCAAACCCCTTAAAAAATAAATTTATTAGCCACAATATACAGTCACACAGTGTGATAGCCTGTTAAAGAAAACTTCAGGTTGCCTTAGGGTGACCAGACAGCAAGTGTGAAAAATCAGGACAGGAGGTGGGGGGGTGGTAATAGGAGCTTATATAAGAAAAAGACCCCAAAATCGGGATTGTCCCTATAAAATCAGAACATCTGTTCACCCTGGGTTGCCTTAAGAGGCTATAACTTTAGTAGGCCATCTGATTTCCATTAAAGGAATGTGGTCAAATAACAGTGTTGTGATTCTATGAATTTTTACGTTAAGCAACTAAGGATGTACCACAGTGAAAATTTGTAAGACTAAAGCCTACACATCATTTAAGTGCTTACAAAACGAACACAAATACAATAACTTTTCTTCTCTATTATCCTCTGCTATACTGAACTGCTTATTTTAACAAGAGCAGTTGTGTTTCCTCCCCTATCCTCCTAAATTTGAGCCCTGATTTTCCGATTTATTTCTGTTGTTGAACGTTTTTGTTTTAAAGGGATAGCAATTAATGGACTCCTCAAGACAGACAATGATTGTCTAATGCTAATTCATTATGCAACACTTTGTCTACATGTGGCCTTTTGTTCAAATACAATTAGGAAGACCTTAATGATAATATGGATTTAGCCATAGCATGCTCGTATGGACTTAAACTATAGGACTTTTATATCAATCAAACATAAAAGCCATTTTATGAAGAATTGCCATTCTGCTTCAGTTCTACTTCTGTGTTATCTGGCATTCCCTCTGGGCCACTAGAGGCCTTCAAGTCAAAGGTTAATACTGGCATTTATGGTTCTACATTTTTGTTTATATGAACATGTAACCACATAAAAACTGCAGCATGTTATACATGCAAGACAAATGTACTGTTATTACTCAAAATATGGTGATGATAATGAGTTAAATAACCTTTTGAGCAGATACATTCTCAACCTGCAGAAGTTAAATATGTTCAGGTTTTGTGTTCTTGACATTAGCGTATTATCCTCTAAATTAAATGGACATTCTGAGAACTTATTTATTCCCTCAGAGTCAGTCTCCCCTTCATCACTCAGAGTAAGAAAATAAAAAAATGGCAATTATTCTGCTTGGACTGTAAACTAATTCTATGTGATAGTGAAAGAAATCCTAATCCTTTGGTCTGCTGTGATAAGCCTTTCCCAAGACTGGTAAGAAAAGCAAAATTCATTTACAAATACATCTACATTATTATACCTTTACCCCACATGCACTACTTTTGGAATCTATTGATCTTTTCAATATTGATGCCAGGCTTCATTTATTTACTGAATCATACACTTTGTAACTGGTTCCTCAGTGCCCACTTGAATCATGGAGAAAGAGGGGCACAGAGGAGAAAGAGAAGTAATACAATTTTAAGCAGGATGTTTTCTCTGGACTAGGTCGCTAGGTCTTTCATTTGTACATCTTACTTTCCTTTCTTTCTTCTCTGTTCCTCCTTTGCTTGCCTGTATTACAGTGCATACATACACTTAAAGGTCCACTTAGTCTGATAGGGAATATGATCACAAAGGGGTATTCCATCATAATCAATAGAATCTTTCAAGCCAGTGGAACTTGAAAAGCACCCCCTGGACATGGAGTTTCCCTATTCAGGTATGTGTACTCTGGACAACAGGGAAAAGCAGGGAGAGTTTACATAGTGATGGATGAGTGGAGGGAGAGGGAAACAAATGTGTGTACAAAAAGAAAGGCAACAAAAAAGTAAGAGGAGGAGAACCAACTTTGAAAGAAAACAAGCACCACTTACAAAAACATTTGAATTAAGTTGTGCTCAGGGGGCTAAATAAGATGAGGGCAGAGGGATTGCTGTTTCCCTGCCTCTGTGTAGCTCAGGCCCACAGCTCTTCCTCCTCTTAGGCTTTTGGCTGGTGAAGCAAGAGCTCCCTCTCCTGTTTCAATCTACTTTAACCATGGCAGTACTGGTCTCTCTGTAGGAGTGTATTTTGTTTTCCATGACTTTTTGCTCTCCTCTGCAGACTCCCATATGACATCTCCCTCACTCTGACGATTTTGTCCATTATTATCTTTTCATGCAGCTCAAAGTAATACAAAATGGGAAACATGCCCAGCCTGCTCTCCACAAAGACTCAAGTCTCATCCCTCTGGTTGGGAACCATTGTCGTAGTCAATACTGGCAATACCCAGCCATTTATTTAAGGCCATGGCTACACTGGTGCTTTACAGCGCTGCAACTTTCGTGCTCAGGGGTGTGAAAAAAACACACCCCTGAGCGCTGCAAGATACAGCGTTGTAAAGCCTCATTGTAAACAGTGCTGCAGTGCTGGGAGCGCGGCTCCCAGCGCTGCAAGTTACACCCGTAGAGGATGTGGAGTACGTGCAGCGCTGGGAGAGCTCTCTCCCAGCACTGGCGCTCCGACTACACTCGCACTTCAAAGCGCTGCCGCGGCAGTGCTTTCAAGTGTAGCCATACCCTAAGTGTGATGGGGAGGCAACTGGCCAACTTCTTCAGAAAACAAGTGGAGACCTTCATAGGACAACAAGGTTCACCCACACTACACATGCAGCCATGTTTGTGTAACCAGTCTGTGTCACTTATCTGACCCAGTTACAACAATTGTGTTTGAGCTGTGCCCCTGTAGCAGCTTTTTAAAAATACAACCATATGTCAGTTACATTTGTGGAACCATATCTAGCACACTGGATAATTGTTTGTATTGGTGCATTCTGGACAGATTTCTCAAGGGATATAGAGGGCAAGGAGGACATGCACAGAGTGAGGAAGGCAGACCAGTCAAACTGATTGCATTTGGTACAGTAGGGGGGTTCTGTCTGCAAAGCACAAACAAACAAACAAACAAAAAGCAGTACTGTGAACAGGTTATCAGAAGACAATAATATGTCAGCTAAGGCTGGTGCCCAGGGCAATACACATGGGCTACCACTGTTATTGAGGAGCACCATATTGGGTGTAGACACATTTTTAAAGCAAACCATGTCACTAACTGCTTACGGACTTGACTAAAATTTGCAGTATAAACAGTGCCCAATTTCACTTCCAATGAGCATGGATTTCCATGGTCTGGGTCCTGAAGTAGGATTTCCAAAATGCAAAGCAAAAAGAAAAATACGTGAAACTAAACTTATTATCCACTTGGATTCCTGCATTTCCTTTCTGCCAATTTCTTTTCCATTCAGTAAGGTCTCGCATACACTCTACTAGCAATATGCTGTTGGTTTCAGTTCTTTTTCCTGTAGTCACTGACACCACCACCCCACAACACATACATCATTCTCCCCATCACCATTTAACCCGTCTATCCCTTGGTCTTGATTCCTTTCAGTGGCATATGACACATTCTCCAACAACAGTCTCCCCTCTTGCATCTTTTAATTAGCACTTGCTTTCTGCTGCCTTATTTTCTAACATTTACTTATAAGTTCTGGGAACTAAGAGTGCTGGGGATGCTGCCACACCCCTGGCTTGAAGTGGTTTCCATCATATACGCGATTTACAGTCTGGTTCAATGGCTCTCAGCATCCCCAGTATACAAATTGTTCCAGCACCCCTCTATCTACTCAACTAACCCTTAAATAACTTTTGTTTTCACTTCTTCAGAGCTAAACACAGACCACCTCATCTACATGTGTGGGAAGATTCAAGTAGGATCTACTTAAAACATACACAGGCACTGTTTGAACTTCTTAAAGCCTTAACAAAATGAGTAAGAGTTTTCAGGATTGAACCTAAGGTAAGAAAAGAAGGTGGCAAGGGAGGCTTGAATCAGAGCAGAGGTATGGTTGTTTGGGTGCCTTTTGGTGCCATTTGGCTGTCCCATGTCAACATGAGATTGCATAGCAAGCAGTATGGGTTGTAATTTATAGTTTTGTCATCTAACCTTTAGTTATCATGTTTCTCTGATTCTTTTTTCTGTTTTTATTTGCACTAAAAATCCCCTTTACAAAGATTTTAAAACTCAAACTATCAAACTCAGTTTTCCTCTACAGTACTCTTATAATCAAAATCCTGTCAGTTTTTGCCATAGTTCAGGATATTATGAGATCTTAAGTTATGTTTCTCTATCTTCACTGAAGCTTTAAAAATGCCTTTTAAACAACCTGGTATGACAGTAAGTGTCAGCGTTCTCATGCCATTTGGGATTCTCCTTCTAGGCTGTTTAGTATTGCAGTCAAAGAAGCAACGTTTAATTTTGTCTTTTCAACACAGATGACTGGCAATATTCTATTCTCAACAGATAATTCCCTAACTTTTTCTTGTAAAAAGGTTATTTGTCTGTGCCACAGTTCAAAAGGAAAGCACCACACAGGGGCCCAATGCAGAGGTAGCAAGGATCCAATTTTGACTAGGGCACTGGAGGCTGATACCACAAGAACCTTTGTGGGCTGCCCCAACTGCAGTGAGGGTGACCAGTTTGTAATCCTTATTAAAAAGTATGCTTGTACGCTGCCATCAGTCTCTAGGTGAGCGCTTCCAAAAGTAATAAACTGAATACAAATATGCTTTACTACTCAATTGTTTGTCTTCCTAGTGGGGAGGTGAGGAAGATCATTATTTAGTAATTGTGTGGGATGTAGAAGGCAGCAGGCACTGACGGATTTCTAATAGTAGACTGTCCAACCTGGGTCAGAGGGGAGCTCATCTGAAGCCTTTATTTCAGGATGTTTGTGGATCTATTAAGATAAAAATCACTGAATTTTGATTTTGGAACATGTAATCATCTCAAAGGTATATTGAGCTATGGTGAGATGTTGGTCCCAGATGATCTGATGTCTATAAAGAATCCAATTTTGAAAGGGGATGTTTAAGTGTGTGCCCAACATACTCCAGCACAAACTGAGATTTCTATTAATTTTATTGTTAGAACATCCTCTAAATCTACCCAAATACCATTTGTCTGTTTTGTTCCCCTGTTACAACTTACCTGGCATCTATGTAACCTCTGAGACAGTACTAACTTTGTTGTTACTTGTCTGTACAGTGCCTAGCACAATCATTGACTGGGGCTCTTAGGCACTTCGCACACTACCTGGAGTGGCTCACAACTGCGGGTGCCTACCTCCGGGCAGACTGTCAGAAACAGGGCAGACACCCCATGCTGGTGGTATCTTCTATAATTAGATTTTACCAAGTCAGTAAAAAAAGGTGAACTCCTGGATCACTATACCAGGTCTTGCCACAGACAGTCCCCTTAGACTCTCCTGTCAATCTTGCCACCCAGATAAACAGGTAAAATATATGCATGGTGAGTCACAGTTTGTAATTCCAAATGGTAGCAGTGATGTGGTTCTCAACCAGGAGTATGTGTACCCCTGGGGGTATGCAGAGGTCTTCCGGGGGTACATCAATTAATCTAGATATTCATATAATTTTACAACAGGCTACATGAAATCTACTAGCAAAGTCAGTACACACTAAAATTTCATACAATGACTTGTTTATACTGCTCTATATACTACACACTGAAATGTAAGTAGAATATTTATATTCCAATTGATTATTTTATAATTATATGGTAAAAATGAGAAAGTAAATAATTTCAGTAATAGTGTGCTGTGACACTTCTGTATTTTTATGTCTGATTTTGTAAGCAAGTAGTTTTTAAGTGAGGTGAAACTTGAGAGAGCGCAAGACTAAGCAGACTCCTAAAAAGGGTACAGTAGTCTGGAAAGGTTGAGAGCCACTGATGTAATAAACTACCAGTTTCCCAAAAGTTATTTCAGGGTACCCAGATTGTCTCTGGGGATCTCCTTTTTGAATCTGGTACATTTCCCTGTAAGAGCCCAGACAGTCTAGAGATGCAGGATCTTTCCTTGAATACATACTTATAGCTTCTTCTCATAGAAAACAAGCTGACAGTGTCACTACCCATGTGGGCTTTTCCTTTGATGCCAGAGAGTGAGGAATGCACTCTGAGTCTTTGACCTCCGATCATCACACACAATGACCACTTGCTTTGAAATTAGCACTTTTCAGTGAAAGTTCTTCATTTGCATACCACAGGGCTTCTCTCTCATTTGATGGGTTATTTAGTTACAGGAGTATACACAATGTAATTGTTTCTTACTACATTATAATGGTATACAGATAAGTGAAAACAATGCAAGTAACATTCCACTAGTTTTCATGAAGTTAAAACACCAAATACACTGTTATATGTTTAAAAATCACTTGATCTATACTAATACACATGTGAACTGGCCTGGGGCTCTGATACAAGCTGGCACCTGGCCTGCCAGCATCACAGCACTACCATCATATAATTAGAAGGGCTGTCGATTAATCGCAGTTAACTCATGTGATTAACTCAAAAAATTAAATGTGATTAAAAAACAAATTGTGATTAATCACGGTTTTAATTGCACTGTTAAATAGAATACAAATTCAAATTTGTTAAATATTTTGGATGGTTTTCTACATTTTCATGTATATTGTATTCTGTGTTGTAATTTAAATCAAAGTGTATATTTTTGATCATTTTTACAGTGCAAATATTTATAAACAAATGAAAATATTTTTCAAATCACCTCATATAAGTAATGTAGTGCAATCTCTTTGTTGTAAAAAGTGCAACTTACAAAAGAAAATTATTTTTGTTACATAACTGCACTCAAAAACAAAACAAAGTCCACTCAGTCCTAATTCTTGTTCAGCCAATCGCTATGCCAAACAAGCAGGAGATAATGCTGCCCTCTCCTTGTTTACAGTGTCACCAGAAAGTGAGAACAGGCATTTGCATGACACTTTTGTAGCCAGCGTTGCAAAGTATTTATGTGCCAGATATGCTAAACTTTCATATGCCCCTTCATGCTTCGGCCACCATTCCAGAGGACATGCTTCCATGCTGAGGATGCCCCTTAAAAAATAATGCATTAATTAAATATGTGACTGAACTCCTTGGTGGAGAATTGTATGTCCCCTGCTCTGTTTTACCCACATTCTGCCATATAGTTCATATTATAGCAGTCTCGGATGATGACCCAGCACATGTCGTTCATTTTAAGAACACTTTCACTGTAGATTTGACAAAATGCGAAGAAAGTACCAATGTGAGATTTCTAAAGATAGCTACAGCACTAGATCCAAAGTTTAAGAATCTGAAGTGCCTTTCAAAATCTGAGAGAGATGAGGTGTGGAGCATGCTTTCAGAAGTCTTAAAAAAGCAACACTCCGATGCAGAAACTACAGAACACGAACCACCAAAAAGGAAAATCAGCCTTCTGCTGGTGGCCTCTGACTCAGATAATGAAAATGAACATGTGTCGGTCTGCACTGCTTTGGATTGTTATTGAGCAGAACCTATCATCAGCATGGATGCATGACCTCTGGAATGGTGGTTATGAATCTTTAGCTCACCTGGCACGTAAATATCTTGTGATGCTGGCTACAACACTGCCAGGTGAATGTCTATTCTCACTTTCAGGTGACATTGTAAACAAGAAGCCAGCAGCATTATCTCCTGCAAATGTAAACAAACTTGTTTGTCTGAGCAACTGGCTGACTCAGAAGTAGGACTGAGCGAACTTGCAGGCTCTAAAATTTTACATTGTTTTATTTTTTAATGCAGTTTTTTTTGTACATAAAACTACATTTGTAAGTTCAACTTTCATTATAAAGAGATTACACTACCGTACTTGCATTAGATGAGTTGAAAAATTATATATCTTTTGCTTATTTACAGTACAAATACCTGTAATTAAAAATAAATATAAAGTGAGTACTGTACACTTTGTATTCTGTGTTGTAATTGAAATCAATATATTTGAAAATGTAGAAAACATCCACAAATATTTAAATAAATGGTATTCTATTGTTTAACAGTGTGAATAATTATGCAATTATTTTTTAATCACTTGACAGCCAGAATAATTAGTAAATAGCATAGACGTGTAGAAACATGAATGTGGATCTGTAATCTGAAGTTGTGTATATGCAGAATCAATTTCAAGGTGTACATTGGGGGGGATTGTGTAGCTAAGTCAGAAGTGTGGAAGTGTGTGGTCTTAGACACTGTTGGGGATCAATCTCCTCTAGTAGATGTCGTAGACCTAATATTGCATTTGTTCCCCCAGAGAGAACAAGGTTCAGTTGTAGATGAAAAGGTTTTCAGCTAAACGTAATGGTTAAAATTATACAATTGGAAATGTTATTCCTTTGAGAACTTGTGTGAAAGTTATAGAGGCTGGTTTTTGGAGGGTTCTTGGGATGGAAGCAAATCAACACATCCAGGTTTATCTTTGAGGTTCAAGTTCAACAACCTCTGTCTCTCAAGGGAAATCACTCACGGCCAACCCCATCCAACTCCCAGCAAGCTCTGGGATCCCCTTCTTACTTTAGTTGTCTTACAGGGAAAAGGAAGCTAGGAGCCTGTCTTTCTTGTTCCTTCCTTCTGGATGCTCCCATGGACTGCTCTTCCCAGCACTGATTTCAAAGGATTGTCTGATAAGGGGTTGCTACATTCCTCAATCAAAGGAGAGGGGAAAGAAAGATGTTCCCCCTCAAACAAAGTAACACAGCCGGAGTGCAGGAACATGCTCCTGCTCCCACTGCTGGTTCTTCTTACTATCACTTAGAGATGGCACCATTAGCCTTAGTGCAGTAGCTAGGGAAATATTAGAAGTAGCTTACAAAGGTCACACTAGGCAAAATCCCTCAATCTCTAGCATGGAGTTGCAAGGTAATTACCTAGCCCTTGCACTAGGATTATGGGGGTTTCCCTCAGCCTCAGGTTAGCTGAACCAGCTGGTAGCATTCCCCCTGCATTACTGGGAGACAGTGCATTTTTCCCCTCCCCCAGAAGATCCATTAAGAACTGGGGGGCGGGGGAGGAACAGTGGACCAGATACATGGTGCCTTCCCACGCTCACAGCCTCTGTGATGTGAGTTAATGCCTCCTCAAACACCCAAGAGGTGAATAAGGTACCACCTATCCCCACACAGTAAAGAGCAGGAGGTGGGAAAGTGTCTAGGCTTCCCTGAAGACAATGAAGCTAAGAAGAGGATGAACTTCTTCAAGCCTTGGCTGAGATTCATGAGTGAAGGATCCTCAAACCCAGGGGTGAGTCTGAGGTGGGTTGAGGCTATGTGTGACCATTTCACATCTCCTCAGTGAAACGGTCACATTCCTCTTTAGCTTGGGGAATTTCTCAACATTTTTTTTTTACCTCCACCTATGCAATACTGGCTTGGGGCATCCAGAACTGTAAGTCACCCTGTTACCCCTCAGCCTTAGCAAAAGAGGGATTTGTTGGTGCTAAACTATGTGACAACTCCCTGCCTCCCCAGTCTGTCAGCCAGCCAAACAAACTCTTTCAGATTCCACCAGTCCTAATTTTGCCTTGCAGGTTAACCCTTGGCGTACTTCAGTTCCCTAACTCTCCAGAAGCATCTCCCTGCAGGTATCATGGCATCCAGTCAGTCACTGGACACTCACAGAAATTACCAAGCCCACTGTCTCTGAAGAAACACTATCTTTAAACACCCCAGCCTGGTGGCTCAGTTGGGGATGCACACTTTACTTTAATATAACAGCACTGAGATTAATTTATAATGAAACAAGAATAAACGTATTAAAAAAGAACAGAGATTTAAGTGATACTAAGCAGAGATAATGGAAACAAAAAAATGGTTACAAATAAAAGAAAAGTATAATCATGCTTCCTAGTGACTAAACCTTAACTCAGGCCACAAACCTTGACTAAAATAAGTTTCTTACCTAAAGCAACCTTTCAGCGTCACCCATTCCACACTGTTAGGGATTCGTGGTTCATGGAATGCAAAGAGCATTCTTTGTTCCCTCAGTGACGGATAACCAAAATGTCTTTTTGCTTCTCCTTATATTCTCAAAAGTTTATTGTTTTTGACACCAATATCAGTATGAACCCTTGAAGTCCAGCCCCTGGTGTCTTCCCATGCTGATTCACAGCCTCATGTTCATTTGGTCCTCGTGTTTACCTCCTATGCAAATGAACTGTCCATTTTCTCTGGCATCACCATGCTCAATTTACATTAGAGACAGGGAGATAACTATCCTCCCTCTTGCCTGGAAGAAAACTGGTTTCCCCCTTTGTTTGATTACAGACATTAAAGTATAAAGTATCCGTAATTCCTTACATAGTATTAATATATACATTTCACAGTGACATTAATGAGCAGTGTGTCACCTGCTTTCATCTGATATCTTATGGGACATTCTTTATAGATAGGTATCATGATACCAAAGCATTAGGTACAGTGAATTTGTCAGGCTTGATAGGAAGTGCTGTTGCATTACATTGAACCCTTTGCCAGTAGGCACTGACGGGCTCCATAGTCACAGAATTTCTCAGTTTTTTTACTTCCCCCTATAAACTGTAAAATAGTCACTAGATGTTTTAATAGCTCTTTCCGGGCTTACTGCTGCAGAGCCTCATTTTGGCTTCTATGTCTCTAAAGTTGACACTGACAATTGTTTAGAAAGGGAAATTGTTGTGCACTTCAGCAATTTTAAGAGATCTCTTGCACAACACTTCATTTTAGGTCATATTTTAGAAATAACGTACACACATGGTGTGATTCAGAGGTAATTTTAGGACATAAGCAACAATGAGCTACTTAGAAATGCAACATGGAAATAGTTACAAAATGAGGATAGGTATTGAACAGTGCATTCCTTATCTTTTAAGAAAACACAGCAGAAATGCATGAGTGACACCTTTTATTGGAACAACTGAAAGCAAAGACTGACAAACTTTCATCAGACTATGACACTGATTATTTAAACTGTAAGATCTTGGAGCAGTCCTAATTTATGTCTGAAGTGTCTAGCACTCTGTTGATGCTATAGAAAACAAAAACAACAATAGGAAAGCAGAGCATGGAGCAGAATATATCCCAAGAGTTGACTGAGATTTTATAAATAGGTAAAGATTAAAGGGGCAGATGGTAAGAGGGGACAGATGTGAAAATAAGTTCGAGTTTTTCACTAAATATTTTTTATTTTTCTGATTTATGTTGTAATAGCCTTCATAGGCAGACTATGCCTTCTTCTGTGTCGGCTGTGCTGAGCTCACTGTGTTACAGTATTAACTGTACAAATAATCCCACTGTAGCCTACAGGTATAGATATTTGCTAGGTAAAGGTATATGGAGTATAAGTTAAGTCAGTAACACAATGACCCTACAAGCCTCAAGGCCTTTAAGACAATAGCTTAGCAAAACTAATCAATGCCTAAGGCCCCAAAAGCCTTAGCATAGGCAGCTAACCAGAAGTAACTCTAGATATAAAAAGATATAAAACAGAATGCTGTAATAAATAAGTATGACTAAAATGGTGACATGTGAACCACAAGATGCCAAATGATATCAGCTTTAGATATGTTAAGTTAGGAACTTCAGCAGACGTCCAATCACAAGCATACCATGGTAACTAATTGATGTATGTGCTAATGAACTTGAGGTAAAAGGCCTAGAAACCTATGGGAGAAGGGCATCCCAACCTTATTAGGGTGAGGAAATTCAGATAAGGAAAAGGGGCTGAAACCCCTCCTGAATATGCATCAAGCATAGTGAATCAGCATAACATATTATAAATGTATCCCTGCCTGTGTGCTTTGGGAGATGCCAGGATGTCGACCACTGGTGGTGATGATGATGGTGAGGATGATGACTAATACTTTGAGTTATTCTGCAAAGGAGGGTGAGAGTATATGGATGCTCAGACATGGGATGTTTTGACCATTATAAATTATATGTCTACTTTGCTGGGTTGGAATGTCTGTGATTTTGCTAACTATGCTAATAAAAATATTACAAGGGCAGAATGCCTTTCCTAGATGTAATTGCCTCCTTTGCGCATACTGAGGTCTTCATAATAACATTAATATTTCTGGATCTGGTTACAAGGCAGAAACCTGCCAAACTACAGAAAGCTAACTGGGAATGAATACATAAGGGATAGATCAGGCAACAACATGCATTTCGTTACTATCATTTAGATAGCTACTAACAACCACGCAGCTCTAAAGAAGAATAAAATGTAGCTTCACTTGCCAGAAATCCATTTGAGTCAAGTTTCATTTTTATTTTTCATGTATCGCTGCTTCTGCATTGTTTAGCCAATTATATAAACCTAAGTTGAGCCTGAACTACTTAATGGGGTCCATTTAATAGGTATCCTAACTTAAAATCTTCCACTGTCCTAAAACTTGTAATATAATCCTCCTCCTCTTTAACCAGTGAACAACAAAATATAGTTCTCTTTTCTCTCATTGTCCTTTAACACTAATTGTCAGCAGTGTAACAGCATTAACAAATATTTTCTTGTTTCCCCCAATAACTAATTCTAGATGTAAAAAAAAAAAAATCCACTAAAACAACAACAAAAATGGAGAAAAAAGAAATAAAAAGTTATTGCAGTCATTTATTGCAGCTATCAATTATCCTAACCTTCTTAGCATAATTACTGACTGGCCTACTTACCCAATTATCTTATTCTTGTAGCCTCTGACTTCCGCTACACTTCGCTGTGAATCGTTAATGTCATTTAAATCTTTGTTACTGACTCTAAATACAAATTAAAATGGAAACATATAAAACACAATAATTACTTTGAGGGGAATCCTGCAAATGCATGTATTTACTTGTCTGTGTGTTGTCTCACTGAAGTCAACATTACTCATGTGTGTTTGTGCATTGACTCTGGGGATGATCCTGATCTGTACAGCCCTAGTTATATACATGACAAGATTAAAACCCTCCATTTTACTAACAGATAATCCCTTTAATTATATGGTCTTAAACAGTTATGTGACTATTACAAAAAATATGACAGACGTATGATGGCATTAGGAACATCTGTGTTAACTAAAACACTATTATATCCCATAATTAAAAAAATATGTAATAGAGCTTATTGCTTTTAGATATGTATTGCTGCAACCCATTTAGAGTTTAACTTTTGTTAGAATAAACATTGTACATTCAAAATAGCTCCATGATAGCATCATTTGCTCATATGCTCATATGCTCTGGGGCTAACCTTAAAAACAAACACACACACACACTATCATTAGCATGTGTGGTATGTGTTGAAGAGTTCTGACTTCAAACATGCCTTCCTGAGTGACAAAAGATATCCAAATGGACTAAAGGTAAAAAATCCACTGCTATCTACATACTACACAGACCACAGTGAGAGATTATGCCATACTCTATCAAAGAAACTGAGGAATCACCTGATCCACATCCTATACAGCAAACAGGAAAACATCAAAAAAGAGCTCTCCAACCTGGAGACTCTCATTAATAACCAAACTTCCATACAAACGGATTTCACTAAAATAAGACAGGAGATCTACATTACTCACTTCACCTTTCTACAAAGGAAAAAGGACTGTAAGCTGTCTAAACTCCTACCTGCCACATGGGGCCACAACTGTGGTACCCCAACCCACCCAGCAATATCATCAATCTATCCAACTACAAACTCAGCCCAGAAGAAAAGTCTGTCCTATCTCGGGGACTCTCTTTCTGCCCTGCCACCCCTACCAACATGATACAGTTCTGCGGCGATCTGGAAGCCTACTTTCGCCGTCTCCGACTCAAACGATGCTTTCAGGCAGGGCCGGCTCCAGGCCCCAGCACGCCAAGCGCATGCTTGGGGCGGCATCCCACAGGGGGAGCTCTGCCGGTTGCCGGGAGGGCGGCAGGCATCTCCGGTGGACCTCCCACAGGCGTGCCTGCAGAGGGTCCACTGGTCCCGCGGCTCCTATGGAGTTTCTGCAGGCAAGCCTGCGGGAGGTCCACCGGAGCCGCGGGACTGGCGAGCGGCAGAGCGCCCCCCTGCGGCATGCCGCCGTGCTTAGGGCAGCGAAATGGCTAGAGCCGGCCCTGCTTTCAGGACAACACTGAACAGCGCACTGATACACAGGTACCTTCCAGGGCCGTCCTTAGCCATAGGCAGAATAGGCAGCCGCCTAGGGCACCAAAAGGTCTGGGAGCACCTCTCTGCAGGGAGCCCAGACAGAGGGGAAGCAGTGGAGAATGTAAGAGCAGGCCTGCTGGGTCCTAGAGAGAGCCGAATGCAGCACAGTCTGAGGGAGGAGATTGGCTGCTGGGAAGTCACTGGGAAGGGGTAGGGGAAGGAACTCACATGAAGGGGTGGCAGCTTATACGGGCTCAAGGTGCTCAAGCACCAGGAATATTCAAGGCTGAGGGCTGTGCTCCACCAATATTTGGAACTGGGTTTCTCCTCTGCCCCCACCTCGGAACTTCCCTGGCTGAAAGAAAACAGCCAGTGCCTCTCTCCTTTGTTTGGGCTGCTTTTGCCTAAGGCTATAGAGATCATTGGGAGGCAGCCTCTTGGAGCACTGAGGGAGGGGAAGAGGAAGAGAGGAGGGGGAAGGAGGCTCACACATGCTTGGGAGCTCTCTCCCCCGGCCCCCCCGGCACTCAGTGGCAGCAGCAGGGATGGGGAGGCCACACATGATGGCTACCCCCCCGCCCTGGTACCCATCATAGGGGAGGCGAGTGGGCTCTCTGGACCTGAGAGAGTCACTAGGAGCATGTGCAGTGACTGTGGTGCAGAGTGAGTGTGCTGTGGGTGGGGGGCAGGAGAGAGAGGAGGGGTCACTTCCCTGGAGCTTGCTTCTGCCAGTAAGGAGGGGGGAGAGTCCTCTCTGGCCCCAGCGCTGGGCAGCCTGTCTGCATCCCAATTTCCTTATCTCGAGCCCTGCCCCACCCCAGAGCCTGCGCTCCCAGCAGCCCAACCCTGAGCACTCTGCTGCAGTGTGAACCCCTCATCCCTAGCCCCATCCCAGAGCCCTCACTTGAGGGGAAAAACATGCAACTTAATTTGGTGGTCAGTTTGGAGTATCATTGTGTTTAGCACAATACTTGATTATTTTACACCCTTTAAAGTATACAGGTGTTACAAAGTGGGAATGTTCTCAATGTTTTCTCTGAATACCATGTGGGTGCCTCAGTTTCCCCTATGCATTTCTCAAGGATCTAGATGGTGGGATAAGGATGTGTGATTGTTGTAGAGCCCTAGAGTGCCAGCGTGATGCCTTTTGCACAGAGAGTGGCTGAAACCCTGTCTCTGGGCAACTGATGGCCTTGGTCGCTCTCCTGCAATGTGCCAACTGAAGGTGTTGGAGAACAAAGAGATCAGGTGGCCTCCTAATGCCTGGAAAAGAGACAAAGGCCAGAGGAGAGAGTGTCAGTGCCTGTTTGGACTTCCGGGAAGTGCATGGTGTGGAAGAGGATGCTGGGATGCTTTGGAACTACTCCATACAAAGCCAGTCAGGACTCTGGGGGAGCCGCCTCTCTCTGAGCATACTGTCTCCAGAGCAAGATGCTTACACCTTCCTGGGTCTGACCTCAGAGCATTCAGCATGCCCTTCCACACTGTGCGCTTTCTGCAGCAAGTCTGTCCAGGCAGGTCCTGGGGCAACCAGAGGTCCCTGCATCCCAACTCTGCAGTCAGACGTGACAGAAACAGAAGGTTTATTAGATGACAGGATCACAGTCTAAAACAAAGCTTGTAGGTACAGAAAACAGGACCCCTCAGTCAGGTCCATCTTGGAGGGTGGGGAGCCTAGACCCAAGTTCTGGGCCTCTCCCCATTTCCCCAGCCAGCTCAAAACTGACACTCCCTCCTCTAGCCTTTGTGTCTCTTCTGGATCTCTTCTGATCTCTTTGTCCCCAGCACCTTCAATTGGCACCTTGCAGGGGAAACTGAGGCACCCACACAGTATTCAGAGAAAACATTTAGAACATTCCCACTTTTTCACAAGTGCAACAAAATATAATACTGTATATTGAAGCAGGCAAGTGCTGCTTCTGAGTTTACACTTTTAATTGACCCTTGTAATCTTGTGGTGCCAACGCATTGTAGCTTCATTTTATACCGGCTTACAGGGTGACAGCAGGGGGGAGGAGGGGCGGGCACCACCATTTTGGGCACCACCAAAAATTATACAAACTTGCTGCCTATGCTCACCTGTGAGTGTGACTCTTTCCCCTGGCGTGAGGGCTGTCAGGGCTGTGTTGGGTGAGGTCCAGGGGGGAGGTGAGGCTGGCTGCCTACCTGCTGAGGAATGACAGTGAAAGTAACTCACTTCCTCGCAGGCAGCCAGGATTGGAATGGTCACACACGGCTGGGCTGGGGCTAGCCAGATAGCATGTGCGAAAAATCAGGACAGGGGGTTGCGGCAGGGTGAGCAGATGTCCCACTTTTATAGAAACAGTCCCATATGTTGGGTCTTTTTCTTATATAGGCTCCTATTGTACCCCACCTCCCATCCTGATTTTTTCATACTTGTGGTCTGGTCACCCTAGGTGGGGGTAATTGGTGCCTATATAAGACAAAGCCCCAAATATCGAGACTGGCCTATAAAATCAGGACATCTGGATCTGATCACCCTAGCTGGGGAGTGCATCTCTCCCCCGGACTGGCAGTGATCCATCTCATCCGGGGGGAGCTGCACAGGGCAGGATGAGCTGCTGTGGCTCCATGGGTGCCCCGTCCCTGAGATCAGATGCTGTGCTAACTTCACCATGGTCCGTTGAGCTGGCAGTGTTGCCCATTGGTGTGTGATCAGACCTGAGGATTTGCTGCTGCTGTTGCTGCTCTGCACCCCAGGACGTGGATTTTGGGGTCCTGCAGTTTTCCACCTCTCCTCTTCTACTGCAGCTGTTGAACCAGCAGGCTGGGGGGGTGAGCCAAGCATGAAAGCAGTACTGTGTTGCCATTTTGATTGTCATTGAGCAAATTTGTTTGCTAAACATGCTTGCTAAGAATCCTGAATTCAATATCAATATATATATATATTTTTAAAAAATCAATATCTTAGCCAAAAACAGAAAATTAAGTTATTGACAATTATTTGTGACAATTTTGGAATGGGGAAGAGAGTGGGCCAGTTTTCATCAGAGAAACAAAAAATGTTGACTGACTTTTCTATAGCCCTGTTACTGCTAAATAGAGTCCTCCAACAACTGTAATATGCTCATCTCCTTACTAGTGTATAGAGCAGGGGTCAGCAACCTACGGCACATGTGCCAAAGGTGGCATGTGAGCTGATTTTTGATGACACGCAGTGGTGGGCTGAATGGCTCAGCATACCGCTGCTCTGGGATTCCGACTGCTGCCCCATTGCCACTCAGGGTCCCAGCTGCCAGCCCCACTCAGCACCTGCTGCTGGCCTGGAGACCCCCAAGGAACCTCAGGCTGGCAGCAGGCTGAGCAGGCCGGCGGCTGAGACCCCAGCTGAGCCACTCAACCCACTGTCGGCCTGGGGTTAAATTCACTCAGCTGGCAACGGGCTGAGTGGGACTAAATTCAACGAAATAGGAAAACAAGAGCAACTAATGACAAAGTGCAAGAACCTAGAACAGTGGTCACCAACGTTTTGCCAGACGAATGACCATGGTGGTGGACGAGCATCCGCCGAAATGCTGCCTAAATTCAACGGCAAGCAGTGTCATCCATGCCAAAATGCCACCGAATTTCGGCAACATTTCTGCAGATGCTCGTCCTCTGGCCAGTATGTGGGTGCACTGAGAAGCCCCTGTGGGCGCCATGGCACCCGCGGGCACCACATTGTGGATCCCTGACCTAGAGAGCCTCCTGAAGCATGGTGATCATTTTGATTTAAATGGACTTGAACTGTACGAAGAACTGAGTTGTTGCCACATGCAAAATCAGTGATGGACATTGTACAGTTTATTTATACCAGCAAACTTGCCACTCATATTCTACTGACAATTCCTGTAACAGTAGCATCAGGAGAATAGAGTTTCTCAAAACTAAAGCTCATTAAAAACTATCTGCACTCTACTATGAGTCAGGAACCTTGACTGGTCTTGCTATTCTTACAATCGAACAAGACATCACTTTGTCTTTGTCATACGATGACATTATTACTGATTTTGCAGCCAAAAAAGCCAGAAAGACTGCTTTTTAATTAAAAACTAATCCATGTTTCAATACCTCTTCATATAAATTTCAATAAAAGGTTGACAAATTTAAAAATATATTATTGCATCATTCTGTCAATCAGAATTTTTTCTATAGTGCGACTTTTTAGTGTTAGTTCATCAGTATTACAGTGTGCTTAATTAAGTTAAACTGGTTTTAGTAACATGCTGTGGCAAGTTTCCAATACTGTAAGCTTATGTTTGTGTTGCTAAGAGCAAAGACAGGCACAGGAGGCACCAGTTAATAATCCTGCCTAGGGCACCATAAATCCTAAGGACAGCCCTGATACCCTCCCACCAACAGCACAAGAAGAAGAACGCCACATGGACTCTTCCTGAGGGTCGAAATGACAGTCTGGACCTATACATTGAATGCTTCCGCCGACGTGCACAGGCAGAAATTGTGGAAAAACAACATTGCTTGCCTCATAACCTAAGTCGTGCAGAACGCAATGCCATTCACAGCCTCAGAAACCACCCTGACATTATCATCAAAGACGCTGATAAAGGAGGTGCTGTTGTCATCATGAACAGGTCTGACTACCAAAAGAAGGCCGCCAGACAACTCTCCAATACCAAATTCTACAGGCCACTTCCCTCAGTTCCCACTGAGGAATACACTAAGAAACTGCACCATCTACTCAGGATACTCCCCACACTAACACCGGAACAAATCAACCTACCCTTAGAGCCCTGACCAGGGTTATTCTATCTACTACCCAAGATCCACAAACCCGGAAATCGTGGATGCCCCATCATGTCGGATATTGGCACTCTCACTGAAGGACTGTCTGGATATGTGGACTCTCTACTCAGACCCTATGCCACCAGCACTCCCAGCTATCTCCGTGACACCACTGATTTCCTGAGGAAACTACAATGCATTGGTGACCTTCCAGAAAACGCCATCCTAGCCACCATGGATGTAGAGGTTCTTTACTCAAACATCCCACACACAGATGGAATACAAGCTGTCAGGAACAGTATCCCTGATGATGCCACAGCACAACTGGTTGCTGAGCTCTGTGCCTTTATCCTCACACACAACTATTTCAAATTTGATGACAATATATATCTCCAGATCAGTGGCACTGCTATGGGCGCCCGCATGGCCCCATAATATGCCAATATTTTTATGGCCGACCTGGAACACTTCCTCAGCTCTCATCCACTCATGCCCCTTCTCTACCTACGCTACATTGATGACATCTTCATCATCTGGACCCATGGAAAGGAGACTCTGGAAAAATTCCACCATGATTTCAACAGCTTCTACCCTATCATCAACCTCAGCCTGGACCAATCTACACAGGAGGTCCACTTCCTAGACACCATGGTGCAAATAAGTGATGGTCACATTAACACCACCATATACCGAAAACCTACCGACCGCTATGCCTACCTTCATACCTCCAGCTTCCATCCTGGGCACATCACACGATCCATTGTCTATAGCCAAGCACTGAGGTACAACCGCATTTGCTCTAAACCCTCAGACAGAGACCAACACCTACAAATCTCCACCAAGCTTCTCAAAACTACAATACCCGCATGAGGAAATAAGGAACAGATCACAGAGCCAGACATGTACCCAGAAGCCTCCTACTGCAAGACAAACCCAAGAAAAGAAACCAACAGGACTCCACTGGCCATCACATACAGTCCACAGCTAACCCCTCCAACGCATCATCAGGATCTACAACCCATCCTGGACAATGATCCTACACTTTCACAGGCCTTGGGTGGCAGGCCAGTCCT
Source organism: Gopherus evgoodei (assembly GCF_007399415.2). Taxonomy (NCBI): domain Eukaryota; kingdom Metazoa; phylum Chordata; order Testudines; family Testudinidae; genus Gopherus; species Gopherus evgoodei. The sequence goes on from NC_044323.1 coordinate 35,542,568, forward strand.
CGCCACAGACAGCCTGCCAACCTGAAACTATTTCTCACCAGTAACTGCACACCGCACCACAGTAACTCTAGCTCAGGAACCAATCCATGCAACAAACCTTGATGCCAACTCTGCCCACATATCTACACCAGCGACACCATCACAGGACCTAACCAGATCAGCCACACCATCACCGGTTCATTCATCTGCACATCCACCAATGTAATATACGCCATCATATGCCAGTAATTCCCCTCTGCTATGTACATCGGCCAGACTGGACAGTCTCTACGGAAAAGGATAAATGGACACAAATCAGATATTAGGAATGGCAAAATACAAAAACCTGTAGGAGAACACTTCAACCTCCCTGGCCACACTATAGCAGACCTTAAGGTGGCCATCCTGCAGCAAAAAAAAACTGCCCCTGGAAATTTCCACTACATGCATCCGACAAAGTGGGTATTCACCCATGAAAGCTCATGCTCCAAAACATCTGTTAGTCTATAAGATGCCACAGGATTCTTTGCTGCTTTCACAGATCCAGACTAACACGGCTACCCCTCTGATAAAAGATATCTTTTACACAGGTTAGCACACACACAAATATGTCTTAGGGAACTGAGTGGTTAAAAGAGGTTTCTAACCCTTTACATGAAATATGCAGACAGTACTATTAATTTCCTTAAGAAGCTACTGAATTCTTTCATCATAAGAATCTGTTAGCAGTGGCATTGATACTAACTTCAGAAATGATTCCTTCTTAAAACTGATGAGCTGCTCAACCACCCTAACCAAAAGACAGTTATGAAAAGGAAAGAGCAATATGGTACATACCAGTTGTACATTCTGCACACACGCGCTTTGAAAATTAAGCTATACTTCTGCCTGACATAAGTCTGCAGGGCAAGAAGAGTAATGAAAACATCAAAGACATTTACAAAACACAATAAACGTAACAAGTCTCAATCAATTTATGCATATTTCTAACACATTTATTTAAGACTGAATACTGTAAGAGAATCAAGAGGCTGAATAATTGGATAATAGTCAAGAAAGTTACAATATATTTATTCATTATATATTAATTATTAATATCTTGTGCCATCTATTAATTGGGGACCGTCCCTAGTGGAGAGTTCCAATTAAAAATCAATAGAACAATACAGCCTGAGGTATTTCAGTACAGATACATAAGTATGTATTTGCGTGATAGAACTGAAACTCAGGTGGCACTTCAGTGTAATTCACTTTCCCCTCTCCGTTCCAAAGACATTTTGTTAACGGTCATTCATTTACACATTGCTTAGGAAGACAAAGATCACTTCACTTCACATTCAACTCTTTTTCCCATTTACCGGGGTTGAAGGTGCCTACAATTCCTGTACCACTCCTTCTAGTCCATGGCATGGCTTCATAGATCTTGGAGTTGCAGGTCCTTTCTCTACAAAAAGACAGAGTCAGTCCATAATGTCCTCTATCTTCCACATTCTTTTTTGCTGTCCTCTTCCTGCCATGCTTTCTTTGCTGGTTGTTCTTCTCCCATTCTTATCACATGTCCAACCCACTTCAAACATGTGCTCTCCAGCCCATCACCGAGACTACCAAGTTTATCTTCCCTCTAATTTCTTCCATGTACACGCTGTCTACCCACTACTTGCCAGCCATTCTGCTCACCATATTATTTTCTACTTTCTGCATCTTGTTTTCTTCCATCTCTGTAAGACCCACCATTTCTAAGACATAGAGCAAGCAGGGACAAACATGCTCAGCATTGTGGAAGGGTACCTCCTTCGCCTCATCAGTCTCAGTGTTTCTCCCTACGGTGAAGAGGGTCTGGAGTAAATCAGAATGACTCCAGAGGATTTTTCTCTTCATTCTGGTTTATTTTTTTCCTATTTACATGGTGGGCCTCAGGGTAGGCCCAAGAAATTCCCTTAAGCAAAACAAAACAAAAACCCAAACTCACAACAGAAACACTTTTTCCTGCCCCCTCTCCAAGGCATTACCTTACTACACTACCTCATAGTTGCCAGTCCTTCCCCAAGCAGAACTTAGTTTGTTTTCCCTTTAGAGAAGGGAGAGCCTTCCACCCAATGGCAGCCTTTCCTGCCTGCTATCACTACCCCTACTGCAGCCTTTCTCCCCTTCTTCCTCTCTCTCAACAGAAGAAGGGTTTTTAAAGGTCACTGGCAGCCCTTACCTGGCCTCAGATGTCTCCAGTTAATCTGAAGTAGTAACCTTTTTTCAGCTCATAGGGAACAGGGCCTTCACCGTTCTAGGGCTGATATTATTGCCCTCCACCACGCTCTGATATCTGTCAGGACTGACTTCGCCACAGCCTACACCTTCCTTTCTGTTTGTTTCTTAAATGCCAGTCCCACAGCATTGCCTGCTCATCTTGTTCATTGCCATCCATGCACACTGGGCTCTTCTTTTCAGTTCTCCAGATCTCTCTCCCGGAAGCATTAAGTGTATTACCAAATACCAGATTTGTTCTGAATTTGCTCTCTCCTGAACTTTCAAACAGTTTTTCCACCGTCTCTACTTGCATAACTTCAGTTTTCTTTGTGTTTACCTTCAAACACTCGGATACACATATTTATCAATTCCTCTTTGATGTCGGCCAAAAGGGCCAGATCATCAGCATACTGTAGGAGGTACAAAGATAGTATATACGCTCTCTCCCTGGACAGCTCCTGGCCATTGAACTCCCCCTTCTCTCCTGAGAAGGGCTTTTTAACTGTTTACAGTGCTTTGATCTGTTAATTCCCAGCACTGGCAGAACAGCTGTGTGACTTCAGCCTGGGGCACTGGAAATATGCCATTGCCTAATTGTCCCAATGGTTTGCTGAAGGTTGCTTATCTAATACCTATTGTGTTTGTCTTCCTGCTTACTGTTCCCACAGACCCCATGAAGCTAGAACTATACAATCATACAGGAAATATACATATACACATACAATAACTTCACCTCACGGACCAAGTCACACATTGTTTAATAAAATACACATTCAGTATTCTTAGATTTTAGGCTACATGCCCACGACGCAAGGACTGGGCAATGCTGGTTCCTTAGTATGTGTTAGGCTCCTATCTGGCAAGTTGCTCTGTGCAGATGATTCCTGTGTCCATACAGAGCCCAAAATAGTGAGACCGTGTGTGCAGACCAGTGCTACCCTGCACTGAGAAGACTGCAGCTAGGGATCTTAGTTGTTTCTTTCCACAGAGAGTCTTAGGCCATGGCTACACTAGAGAGTTGCAGCGCTGGTGAGGGGATTACAGTGCTGCAACTTAGGATGTGGCCACACTTGCAAAGCACGGCCAGCGCTGCAACTCCCTGGTTGCAGCGCTGGCTGTACACCTGGTCAAGCCTCGGGTGTAGGGATTCCAGCGCTGGTGATCCAGCGCTGGTTAGCAAGTGTGGATTCCCACCAGCGCTTTTATTGACCTCCGGGGTATAAGGAAGTATCCCAGAATTCCTGTCCACAACAAACCGGAAGAAAGGGAGAGCTCGGAGTTCAGCCAAACTGCTTATTTAAAAAATAAACACAGCTCCTGTTTGCTGAGCGAGTGGAGGCAGGCAGGGGAATTACTTTGGAATGTTCACAGCTGTTTGCTTGAAGAGAGAAACAGCACTCTCACACAGCAGAGGGGGAGGGCGAAGTCCGTCTTGAGCAGTTGCTTATCTGGTCTGACGGGTATTTAAAAGTACATAATTTGCATTTAGTGAATGAGAGAGCAGTGGGGGAAGGGAGTTAGAACTTTTAAAATGATTGAAGGTAGGCACTGTGTGTCTTCCAGTCCTTAGAACTTGCAAGGCAGGGAGCTGAGAACAGTGTCAACTCCAAAAATCCAGTCTCTGTGTCTCCTCCACGTTCCCTGTCACATTCCACCCCACCCCCCTCTTTTGAAAAGCACGTTGCAGCCACTTGAATGCTGGGATAGCTGCCCACAATGCACCACTCCCAACAGCGCTGCAAGTGCTGCAAATGTGGCCACACTGCAGCGCTGGTAGCTGTCAGTGTGGCCACACTGCAGCGCTGGCCCTACACAGCTGTATGAACACAGCTGTAACTACCAGCGCTGCAAAACTGTAAGTGTAGACATGGCCTTATTCCTCTTTCTTACTGATGCAGCATAGCTAAAGAAGTGTAGGAAGAGCCTAGTAGTGAATTTGTAAGCTCCTTACAAAGAACAGAGCACTCAACAATAGAGGATAGTTGACTTGGCAGACAAGTTTTGTTTGTTTTTTTAAAGGAATAGCTGGTTCAGCAGTATTCATGCTCATAGCGCTAGTATTTTGCACTTCTGCAACTGCAGATTATGCTAAAGATTTAGACAAAGAAACAACTCAAACTAAAAAAAAAGTATTTAAAAATATTTATATTTCACCATCACAAAACAGCAACAGTCCAGAAAAACAACAACCCAGAAAAAATGGAGTCATTTCCCTACCTCATTGCAAGGCCCAGATGCTCCCTTTTCGTGTGTAGGGTTGAAGGGGGAAAAGGTGGGCATAAAGCCCCAAATACTGCAGAAGTAGACACTTTTCCATGTGGTCAGGGCTTCACAAGATTTGGAATATTTGATTTGCTATCTGCAATATGCTCCCTTCCAAGATCTCGTGGATTTACCATTGAAAAATAGGTGTAGAAATCAATGCATTGACTTCAGCTCTGCATCTGCACCTCTTAGGGTGAGAGTCTGTTCCGTACAGATGCAGCCAGGAAGGTCAACAAGAGAATAACTCTGATGGGAGAGCTCACTCAGCATCCTTGAAAGAAACTGGCTTCTTGTGCAGAAGCCACAGGATCTGCAAACTTTGTCTGTGAATCCTTGCTTTCAGAGGTCCAACACACATTTTTTTTTCTTTCATATTTTAATTAATTGTGGAAACATGAAATCAGGTATGCAAGAATGAAGACATTTTTAAAAGTTAAAGGGGTTTGGCTACAAGGTACTCACATAGTACTTTCCATTCAGGATTGCTTTGCTAAATATAAATCCTAATACTGCTGTTAATGTTTACCAGAAAATATACAGAGGCTAAATTAATGCTTCATTAGAAACTAACCTTTGAATTGTCTGATTTGGGTATGTCATAAACAGATAGCTAAGGGTTAATGTCTCTTTCACCTGAAGCACCTGACCAGAGGACCAATCAGGAAACCGGATTTTTTCAACTCTGGGTGGAGGGAAGTTTGTGTCTGAGTCTTTGTCTGCCTGCCTGCTTTCTCTGAGCTTTGGAGAAGTAGTTTCTGCTTTCTAATCTTCTGTTTCTAAGTGTAAGGACAAAGAGATCAGATAGTAAGTTATATGGTTTCTTTTCTTTGGTATTTGCATGAATATAAGTGCTGGAGTGCTTTGATTTGTATTCTTTTTGAATAAGGCTGTTTATTCAATATTCTTTTAAGCAATTGACCCTGTATTTTGTCACCTTAATACAGAGAGACCATTTGTATGTATTTTTCTTTCTTTTTATATAAAGCTTTCTTTTAAGACCTGTTGGAGTTTTTCTTTACTGGGAAATTTCAGGGAAATTGAGTCTGTACTCACCAGGGAATTGGTGGGAGGAAGAAATCAGGGGAGATCTGTGTGTGTTGGAATTGCCTGCCTGATTTTGCATTCCCTCTGGGTGAAGAGGAAAGTGCTTTTGTTTCCAGGACTGGAAACGGAGAGGGGGAATCACTCTGTTTGGATTCACAGAGCTTGTGTCTGTGTATCTCTCCAGGAGCACCTGGAGGGGGGAAGGGAAAAAAAGGATTATTTCCCTTTGTTGTGAGACTCAAGGGATTTGGGTCTTGGGGTCCCCAGGGAAGGTTTTTCCGGGGGACCAGAGTGCCCCAAAACACTCTAATTTTTTGGGTGGTGGCAGCAAGTACCAGGTCCAAGCTGGTAGCTAAGCTTGGAGGTTTTCATGCTAACCCCCATATTTTGGACGCTAAGGTCCAAATCTAGGACTAGAATTATGACAGGGTGCTTGATTTGCATCATTTCTGTATAGTTGAAAATAATAAGCACATGCATTAAAAACTCAGAAATTTAACTTTTCACATAGGTAAAGTTTCTAAAACTTGTTATGGGACTGACTCAAACTAAGATGGCCAGTAACATTCTTACTTGTGAAAAAAGTGGTTGATGCCTTAAGGAGAACTGTGACTAAAGTTACTTAATACAAAGAAAATGAAAATACAGTTATGATTGCAATGTCAAACCCACTAAACGCAGGGACTTCAAAGTTAAGGTTCCTTCAGCAACTACACTTTCACATTTTGCATGTATGCACTGTTTTCATTATTTGGTTACAAAATGTTGACATAATGTTTAGAAAATGTTACATATACACCTATGTTTTCACCAAACTTAACAGAACTAAGACCAAGTGTGGAAAAATTCAGCCTGAAAAGATTACAGTTGGTGGTAGTGGAATGGGATTTTGGATGCAAATGCTTTCTCAAGCTTAACTATTGTATTAACACAAGAAAATAATATATCATATGTTTTTCCATTTCTCTGTCCTCTGCTATCACTAAGGATGTTTGCATGGAAAATGGATCTTTTTGTACAAGTTGATCTGTTCTTGCTATTTATGCCTCACCTGGCCATTTCCTCTCCTATATCCTCTCTTGATTGGTCTGGAAACAATGACACCTAATATATATTATATTTCTGAAGATGGGGTTGCACAGTTCTAATTGAAGAATGAGTATATTATTAAGTCACCTTTGCAGCCATTCTCGAAGTCACCACTCTGGTAGCTGCAGCAGCTACTTCCCTTTAATGAACACCTTGGGGTTGTTAAGGGGAATGGATCATCAGCAGAAGCTAGGAGTATGGAGGTTGGAGATAGGACCAGTTGTGGTGGTTCCTCCTTTTGGAGCACAGAGTTCACCTTATTTTAATGAAAAACATATTAGACCTCTGCTAAAAGAAAAGTGCAGTTCTTGACCCAATCAATCTCCCTTCAAAACACCTCTTTTTGAAAAGTGAAGTTGTGATGAAAGAGCACTGGAAATAGTCCTTCTTTTGCCTTGCCCTGTTAGCCAGGGTTAGCAGTGTAGACTCACAGAGGATGTGCGATTGGCACTACTTTTACAAACCAGCTGGCCAGATCTGATGCTTCTGGTTTGAAATTAGAGTTTTTCTTCTCCTAGGTTGGGGTGGGCAAACTTTTTGGCCCGAGGGCCACCTCGGGCAAAAGAAATTGTATGGCAGGCCATGAATGCTCACAAAATTGGAGTTGAGGGTGGGGGAGGAATCTGGGCTCTGGGTTGGGTCTGGGAATGAGGAGTTTGGGGTGCAGGAGGGTGCTATGGGCTGGGACCAAGGGGTTCAGAGGGCGGGTGGGGATCAGGGTTGGGGCAGAGGTGTGGAAAGGAGTGAAGGTTATGGCTGGGGGTGCAGGCTCTGAGGTGGGGCTAGGGATGAAAGGTTTGGGGTGCAGGAGGGTGCACCAGGCTGGGATTGAGGGGTTTGGAGAGCAGGAAGGGGATCAGGGCTGGGGCAGGGGACTGGAGCATGGGGAGAGGCTCAGGGGTGCAGGCTTTGAGCGGCACTTACCTCTAGTGGTTCCCGGAAGCAGTGACATGTCCCTTCTCTGGCTCCTACACGGAGGCGGAGGTGCGGCCAAGTGGCTCTGCACGCTGCTCCATCCACAGGCTCCGCCCCTTCAGCTCCTATTGGAGCACTGGAGGGGGCCATTGGAGCACATAGGAGCCAGAGTGGGGCCATGCTGTGGCTTCCGGGAGTCGCGTGGTGCGGGCCCAGACCCAGCACCCCGGCCAGAGCAGGGCCGATCCATGTGGTATGGCCCTTGACCCAGTGCCCTGGCTGGAGCAGGGCCAAGCTGTGTGGTGTGCCTCACAGGCCAGCTTAAAACGGCTCGTGGGCCAGATCTGGCCCACAGGCCGTAGTTTGCCCACCGCTGTCCTAAGTGGACTGCCTGCTATGGCTCAACAAAGGCATAAAGAGGTGAAATATCCTGCCCAAGGTCATCCAGCAGAGCCTGGAATAGAGCTCAGGTCTCCCACATCCCAGATTTCTACCTGCTCTGCTCTGCCAGAGAAATTGGGCAACTCTCACCTTTTCATGTTCTGTATGTATATATATCTCCTCATTATAGTTCCATTCTATGTGGTCCGATGAAGTGGGATGTAGCACACAAAAGTTTATGCTCAGATAAATTTGTTAGTCTCTAAGGTGCCACAAATACTCCTGTTCTTTTAGTCATAGGGATGTGTTCAAAGAGATTGTTGTTTGTCATTTTCCTTTTTTGTATATATCCCAATCATTAATCTAGGAACTTAAAAAGTTTAAATAAAATGGCTTTAGCTGAGGTACAATTAACAGAACAGATAAACTCAAATATCCTGTTTTCAGGCAAATTACAAAATATGATAAGAGAAATACAAGAGACAAAGGGAAATTTGTCAGCTAAAACACTACACATGAGCTATAAACGTTCCTATAATCTTCATGTTACCTAACTTTTAATACCCTTTATTTTACTGTACCGTCCCTATTCTTCATTATTAATTCAATTTTTTTGTAAATAGTAAAGACCCCACACAGTCAACTACATCTTTTAGTACTAGGTACAATCTGCTGAGAAAGAATGGCATAACAGAAAGAGTTACGATATTTGTGGTAATTAATCATACTTTAGTGTAGTCACTCTGAAGCTCTCATAGGATTCAACTGAAAGGGGTTAGCTTAAGTTACAAAGCTAACTTTAAGTTTAGTCAACTTCAAAAAAATACATTGGAAGTATTTTCAGGTACTACACTTGCCACAACTTCTTCTGCCAATTGGGATTGTGCAGTCACAGAAGACTATTAGGAATTATGATTACTCTTGGGACGAGTTTGTACCAAAGAAATCACTCTTTATAAGAATCACTATCAGAAAGAAACAGTTTGAATAAATTTTTGCTTTTCATCTAATATGCTGAGAAATGATAAGCTAGAGATATCTGGAAGTCTCAAACCAATTAAGTATATTTTATTAATCTTATTTGTATTACTGTTGTGTGTTGAAACCCCGATCAGGGTTGATGTTCAGTTGTGCTAGATGCCATGCATAAAGAATCCTTTGCTCCTAGGAGTTTCTCATCCTTTCTGAAAGGATGCAGTTGTAGTGCTTTGTTGGTTATGAAACTACAGTTTAAAAAAAAAGAGTCTTACTCAACAGGAATTGAGTCAAACTCTACTTTCCATTACACCAGTACAAAGCTATTAACATTTCTGCAAGTGATTTTTGCTCTAAGTGATCTTTAGCCAGGGTGGAGAAAGAAGTGAGATGACAATCAACTCAGCCCTGGCTGACAACAGCAGACTTCTTCATTCTCTATCAAATTATCAGGCTTAGTCCTCTTGACCCTGACCCAATCTCTACAAGTAGCAATATGGCTCATAATTCAGTGTACAAGAATCACTTAAATTTTAACAATAAACCGAGAACTTTGCTAATTCCTTCAGATTGGCAGGCTCTGTATTACATTTACTGATGTAACTCTCTTCCAAAACAAAACAACTTTCGCAATTGCCCTATTTTGGGCACCGCCTCTACCCCGCCTCCCCATGGTAAGCAGCACAACAGCTCTGTCAACTTCTAAATTATATGAGATGGTGAATTTAACTTAGCAAACATTTAAATGACTAAGAGTCCTATATGGAATTTGGTAGGATGACCAGTTTGACAGAATTTTTCTTTCAATCCTAGCTTGAGGTGTAAAATGTAAGAACAGGCAGTTCCTCCTGGATGTACACTAATTCAGTGCAGTAGAAATTTAAAGGAAAGGTGAACAATTCATGTAAACACATGAGTTGGTTATCTTTTAATCATTATATAAAGACAACCTTTATAAAAATAAGTTTTGATCCTTTTTTATACATTTATATACAAAGGAATATCTATTGTCATTCCAGAGATAATTGTGTATTAGTTCCAAAAGTTCCTATGTAAAAGAGTGAATGTTATCAGTCACAGGAAAAGTAAGGGCTACTCTTGGACATATTAAGTAGGCAAACCATAGTAAATTCTAAACCCCACCCAGAGCAGGCATCTGGACCCAGACATTTGGCTGTCCTACATTACTGGTTAAGTGTAAAGGTGAAAAATGAAGAGAACTACATGCAGCAAAAACACAAACATGCCCAAGAATGGTATCTGATCCTTTGTGTATGTAGAAAGAAGATGATCCAGATAATGATGTATTTGGATGAAGTTGGCTGGTAGTCCTAAATTAAAAACATTAAAAGAACAAAAGTTAAAAACATTTAATATCTCCTAATTTATTGGAGCATCCGTAAATTACAACAGTATTTTTTTTAATCTAATCCATGTACATTATTTTTATTGAGTGAAGCAGGCACATCACATAATTTGACGTAAACAACATTTCTCCTACTCCTAAAAGTAAAGTGGAAAAAATTAACTGTTTCAACATTTGTCTTTACTGTGCCCTGTGTTGTCACAATCTGTAGAGTAAGCTATGCTCTAGGGGAGGGGATTTTCAATGGGACTTATGCTTCTAAGTCATAGAGTTTTGAAAATCCCACCCTAAATTATTTCTAGCCAATAATAAAATACAGGACATTTTGTACAAACATCCATCTTCAGGAAAACATGCATATATGCACACACTCCTCCCCCCACAAGATATCATATACACTCTGCCTCTATTGTAAGTCATGAAAGAGAGGCTATTCTGCAATTATGGGTCGGAAGTGTTAAATTCAAGGTACAAGAAAAATAAGAGGGTGTAAAGGTATCAAAATATTTTCCACAGAGAGTAAGCTCAGGGCCGGGCACTTCCATTTAGGTGACCTTAGGCAATCACCTAGGGCGCCAGGATTATTGGGGGCGGCATTTTCCCGGGGGGGCGGCAGGCGGCTCCGGTTGACCTGCCGCAGGCGTGCCTGCGGAGGGTCCGCTGGTCCCACGGCTCTGGTGGACCTGCCGCAGGTGTTCTTGCGGACGGTCCGCTGATCCTGCGGCTCCAGTGGACCTTCTGCAGGCACGCCTGTGGCAGCTCCACCAGAGCTGCAGGACCAGCGGACCCTCCGCAGGAATGCCTACGGCAGGTCCACGGGAGCCGCGGGAGCAGCACGCGGGGCAGAGAAATGGCCGTGCGCCTAGGGCGCCAAAAACACTGGCGCCGGTTCTGAGTAAGCTTGCACACTATGGGGCACTGGACTTGCATTAGCTTTAGTTCCTAAAGCAAGTCGCCTCTGCCTGAGTGTTTCTTTAGCAACATAGCACAAATACTCATAATTAATTACCTTTTCAAAGTTACACAAGTTGCTTATAGCAACCCTATATCTAGGTTACCTAACACTTTTTTCAAGAAGCTCTCACACTATCAGTCCTTGCAAGAGGACTTTGATAGTCAGTAGGATGGGCTCCATGGTCTAGAGCAGAGGTTCTCAAACTGGGAGGAACAGAATGTTTTCAGGGTGGGGGGTGTGAGAAGCTTGAGAGGAAAAAAAACTTACTGTATACATTTTACACACAGCAATGAATAACTAGTAAAGCGGATTCCTCCAGACATATCAGGTCCTCCGATGGCACTGTGCATTATGACAGATTTCGAAGATTGCACAGCATTATAAAAAGTCATTGACATCTGTACATTAATCTGTTTGCTGCAATGCACTGTGCACTTTAATTGTAAGCATGCACCACAATTGCAGTTTTGCTTTTGCTCTTATTACAATGGATTGTTGGCTTATTCGTGCAACAGAAAAAAAAAATTAAGCGAAAAACAAAGAAGCCAAAACTGATTTAAGTGAAGCACCCATTTCCCTTCTATCAAATGATTTAATCAGGAAAGTTGACAGCATGCCAAAATAACAACTGAACACAAACAGTAATGAGCTGGGCCTACACCACACTAAAGCAGCCTGCAGCAGCAGCACGTGCTGTCCTGATCATCACACAGGGCAGAAATGCCCGCACTTCCAGGAGTGGGAGGGGGAGAGAAAGAGCTGTGCCTCTGTAGGAGCAAGATTTCATAATTGTACTATGAGAATTAATGTATGATTTGAGTTAATCCTGCCAGCCACCCTTTTTGAATAGCAAAAAGGAATTGCAGACCAGAATAATCCTTATGACTGATTATGGTCACCCTTTTGTTTTAGGATAAGTTATGTCTACTATGAGTTCCTATATGTATTACAAATTAGACACTCTAGTTAAATATACATTTCTTTGGAAAAAGGTTTAGAAAGAAAGAGACAGGATCTTGTATTGTGTCTATGTTAAGGAGATTAGAGGAATGTTGCGGGCCTGAAGCTCCAATGTGAATTGTTTTAGTTATAAGATTTAGAAAGGCTTGATTTACAGGCTTGATTTATATCCTGCTGAATATAAAATACTGCTGTCTGTATACTTTTGAAGGTTAAAGAGATTGTTTGTGTGAATGAGAAATGCATGCCATGCATCAGGAAAAGAAGGTGTGAAAGCCATCACAAATGTCCATTTAGTTAAGAAAAAGTGAGAGACTTGGAAAGACCATGAGACAATTAGAAAACATCCATTGTATCCGGGAAACATGTTAGCAGCATTGACGACCTCAGAGGTGAGTCAGGCATCCCCGAAGGCGAGACAACAGATAGGAGATAAGGATGGAAGCCCAACAATAACCGTCAAATGATAACAGCAGAAAACCCCAAGATTAACACCACTTAAGGACTAATGATTACAGAATGACATTGCAAAATGCATGGACTCAAATGGGAATTTACAACTATAAAGCTGGGGTGTTTTGCCATGGAACTGTGGGTTCAGTCCTGGAAAGTCTTGCAGCATCGGATCGCAACCAACAGAACCCAGCTCCTTACTTGTGCTCAAACTAACTGGCCATTAGATTGACTTGAGCTGCAACAGACTATAAACATCAACTGGCAGGAGAGAGAGAGAGAGAGAGAGTGTGTGTAAAAAGCATATGCTAACTGTTGTATTTTCAATAAATGCGGCATATTTGCCTTTCTCCTCTTGAAAAGATCCGGTGTGCTTTGTATAGCATAACACTTTCCACCCCCCAGATCCAGCATATAGCCCCTGTTGTCCATCTCCAACTCTGGCATAACAACACTTTCTCTTGTTCCCAACTAATGTAGCTCATGCTGTATGGCAGTGGTTCTCAAACTTTGGTACTGGTGACCCCTTTCACATAGCAAACCTCTGAGTGCAATCCCCTTATAAATTATAAATTAAAAACACGTAATATATTTAACATAATATATTAAACATCATTATAAATGCTGGACGCCAAGCAGGGCTTGGGGTGAAGCCTGACAGCTCGTGACCCTCCAGGTAATAACCTTGTGACCCCCTGAGGGGTCTCAACCCCCAGTTTGAAAACCTCTGCTGTACAGCAATACTGAAGGTTTAGGCCAAAAGCCTTACTGATGTTGCAAGATAAGGGAGCTGGCATAGCTGTACAAGTACTTTGAAATAAATTAGCAAAATAATTGAAAATGGTGTGATTATATTGTTAGTGTTTCTGTGTTATTTTGACAATTAAAATATGCAGAACTTTGCAGAATGTTAAATTTTTTGGTGCAGAATTCCCTCAAGAGTACCAGGGTTCTGTGTGACACAATCTGGGTGCGGGCAACTCCTAGGAGGTTCTGGGTGCAGTAGGGAATCTGGATGCACAGGTCTCAATGTGGAGTTTGGGTTCAGGGGGAATGGGACTCTCCAAGGGAGTCCAGGTTTAGGTGGTGAGAGCTCGGTGAGAGGAGCTTGGGGGGGTCAAGATGCAGCTGGTTGGGGCTCACTGGGGTAGGGTGGGGCTCCAGGTAAGGGGGATCCTGATGCAGGGATTGAGGGTTTGGGGAGCTTGGTGAGGGGGGGTCTGGGTGCAGGAGACTCCTGATGCAGAGGAGGCTTGGTAGAGGGGATTCTGGGTGCATGGGTGGGGGAAGGGATCACTGTACAGAAAGCAGCTCCCCCTGTCTGCCCAACCCCCACTGACCCTCACCCCCAAGAGCAATACACAGCTTCCTGCAGCCAGGGGAAGTTTCTGGGGCTTGATCTGACCCAACTCCAGCAGTTCCGTACCGGGAAGGGGGAGGGGAACTCCATCTCCATGCTCATCCCACCCCAGCTGGGACTCAGGTGCCTGAGTGGCTAGGGCATCCGCAAGTTATTTACCTCTTCCTCTTCCTCTTCCCTCCCGCCTAAACAGATGGATCTGAGCTGCCAGGGAGGGATGACTGAGTACTGGTGCAGCTTCTCTTTGCTTCCCCTGAGAAACCATTGTCTGCAAGGCAGCAAAGAAAAGCTGTGGGGTCATTTTTCTGCTGTATTGCAGTAGCACAAAATATCCCCAGGTGGAGTAGTGAATCATTAGGGCGACCAGATAGCAAGTGTGAAAAATCAGGGGGGGCACATAATTGGCACCTATATAAGAAAAGAAAAAGCCCCAAATATTGGGACTGTCCCTATGAATTACAGAATTTCCAGTGTATATTATGTGATGTGAGTATGGTCTTCTTTCAGTAGATATGCTATACTCAGTTTAAAAACAGACTACAAATTAGAAGTGAACCAGGTCCTGAAACAGAAAAGCCACTTTTGTTTTTTCATTCATTACTACATATAATACACATTTTATGAAAAATTAAGTATTATTAAAGAGTCTGAACTGAGAAGTTTCTCTTCTTTTAACTGTTCACAATTTAAGTCCCACCTCAAAGATATTTTGGAGTTACAATATTCTGACTATATTACATCTGACAAGTGTGGTCCTTTTAAATATACTAACACATATTTTGCTGCTAATCACTTTGGTAGCTATTAAAAATGCCACTCACAAAGTCCCTGGGGTGATCCCCCAATGCCAAAGTTGATCCAATGCCTTCTTTTGTGCCCTCATTACCGACAAACTAATCACAAACCCTTGTAATTAGGGCACAGAAAAGTACAAACAAAGACTACTAGAGCCCATCATGGATACAAAGTTCATATCCATGGATGCGGATATCAAGGGAATTAAAGCGGATTATGTGGAGCTACAGGGCTCTACCAGGAACAGCAGCAGTATGTTGGACCACTGGTCACATGAGCCAGCACCCAGTCTGGGCAACTTCTTCAACATGGCTGTACACACCCAGCCCTGTCCACTGGGACAGGCACCAGGCTCACCAGCAGCTCTCCCTGGTCACGCTTGTGGGTGCAAGCAGCTTGTGTGCTCCCAGCCAGGAGATGCAGATTGCTGCATGGATTAACTGCATATTAGCTGGGTTGCACCCAATAGGCATTTGCCCTCCCTAAATTATTGGTGATGTTACATAAAGATGTGAGTGCGAAATGAGAACAACAGTCAGTTGACTCAGGACTCAGCTTTAACAGTACAAACTTGTGTCTATTAGGGGTGTGAAGAGGTGTGATCCCTGACTGACATAACGTGGCGGTAAAAGCCCCTAGTGTAGATATAGCTATACAGCAGTACCTCAAAGATATGAACTCGAGTTATGGGCTGACCGATCAACCAGACAGCAAGTGAAATCAGAAGTAACCAATCAAGCAGCAGCAGAGACAAAACCAAAACAACCCAAACACCCCAATAGTTGATCATTCTCTGTGTGAGCATTAGCAGCTGTTTACCATAATTTAGAAAATCATTTAGATACCTGGTAATGAACTACTCAATATTTGGGTCCTTAAAGTTTACTAGGGAAAAGTAGATAAGATGGCAATCATTCTTACATCTTAATGTTTTGTTTCTTTTAAATGTGTGTGTATATTTTTGCCTTAAGCTTACTTATCTCAGAATTCTATCTCCTTACAGGAGATTCAAATAAAGTCTATGATTAACACAAGTGGACTGGCATCTACTGGTAGAATTCCAATCTTGTTCATCAACTCACAGAAGTTAGTCAGTCTACATTACAGTGTCACAGTTGTAAAAAGCACAAAAGCCACAGAATTGCAGAGTATAGAATAGTACCCACTGGGTATGTCTATACTGCAATAAGACACCTGTGGCTAGCCTGGCTCAGCTGACTCGGGCTCCACAGGGCTCAGGCTATAAAATTGTAGTGTAGCTGTTCAGGCTTGGGCCAGAGCCCAGCTTCTGAGTTGCTGTTAAGAGGAGAGTCTCAGAGCCCAAAGATCTACACTGCAATTTTACAGCCCCATGAGCCCAAGTCAGCTGACTCAGACCAACTGCAGGTGGTGTTTTATTGCAGTGTAGACATACCCAATGTTACTTGCTACTGATCCTGCCGCAGTTTTTCCGACTTGAACCATTTCATATCTCAATTCTAGTCTTATTCAGACACTTATTTGATGTGCTACAGTTACTAAGAATTGACTTCTAGTATTATTGGCTATATACACTAAGCTATCAGCAACAGCATACAAAAAAAATTGGCTAATAAGATTTGTAGCATACATCATAATTACTGGAGTTTGAAAAGCTTAAGCTATTTATACAAAAAGTTTTATTAACCTGCAGATCCAGTATTTTTGCATACCCCTCCAAAGACCAGAATCTTTGTAGTCATTTTGTCTCCCTTCCTGCCATGTGACTGTGGGAGACAAATCAATCCTCTACAGACAAACAAACAAAGAGCACTGTGCAACTCTTAAGAATTTAAAAGAAAAACCAAATAAAATTATACACTTTATTCATTCCATTTTAGCTAATATTCCTATTATACAAGTACAGTAGTAATTCAAAAAAATCACAAAATATTACAAAATAAAAAAGTACAAACTGCATTACTTAATAAATATGTCTAACAAATTAAAGTTAACAGGAGATTAAAGAAGATAGCTCTCAGGTTGAAAACATTTAATGTTTGACCCAGCAAACCATACAAGTCTCGGTTTAAATACTTTTTACATAATATAGGACAGTGCATTATATTCTTGATTAGAAAACATCATCATCAAAAGGAGTAAAATGTTGTGATAACAGCCTGCTGATGCAATGCAAGTGCCATGGGGCACAGAAAAGGCATTAAAAAAAAAACAACTCAGAAACCCAAATACTGAGGTACAGCCAATTCTTGCCAAAACTACAAACTATTATCTTATCACAACATTCTACATTAAATTTCTATTATTACAGTCGAATAAAATATAAATGGAACAATGGGTGAGTCACCCAGGCAACCGAGCCCAATTTACTCTAAACAGTAATTAAACACAGAAGAGTCACAATTGCTCCCTGTACCATTCATGAATAGCTACATTCCAACGGGCTTATAAGACTTGTTCTGTGCTTGAAGCAATCAAAAAACTTTTTGAAGTAGCTATTTAAAAGTTTTCTGCACTTTTATGCAAACCATTGTTTAGCTAAAGTTTATTAACTTTCCATCAATCAGGGGAAGCTGGTCCAGCTAGCATTCAAACTGGCTGACATCAATTTCATTTGGTAGTTTAAGTTGTATGGGTCAAATCACAGAAAAACAATTGTTATATCATAAACCTTATTTACAAAATAAACCTCTTACAAACTTTTCTGGCTGCACAGCTGAAAGCCAGAGGCCAACATGAGATGTAGGAGATGGAGGTAACAGTTTAAAAAAAATAATGTGCAAAAAATACATTCTTCTAGAAAATAGAGAACTGGGGGAAAACCACATACATGGAGAATCCGCTTCCAAATAATCCAGGGCTAACTTTATACAAGAGAATATTACAAATACAAGTTTGGATTTGTCACCCCCCCCAGTTTAATATTGTAGGGATGCTCCTCAGTCTAGGGCACCGTTGCTTATGAAGGATTAAGGCATCACCACCATGACCGGTGCAAACTCTCTCTCTTGACCTGGAGTAGGGCTTTGAGCCTCTAGACTAGGCAGTCTCAGGAGCAAGTGTTCTGCTCGATGTACATCTTAGACAGTGACATGGCCATGGATTTGGCAAGCTCCTCGTCCCGCCTCCGCTGCACCTGAGTCTGTCTGCACCAGGCCTCGTACTCCGGGTTGGGACACGCACAGTCCAGCACAGCGTCGTAGTGCCCATTGCTGAGCCAGCTCAGCCAGATGCTGGGCCGGCCCGGGTCCTCAGGGCCCAGGTAGTGGGCCATGGTGGAGACGGTGGGGCTCTCTGGCCTGCCGCCCGTGGTGAGGTGAATGTTTACGTTCAGCATCTGCCCCATGGCCAGGAGCTCAGGGTAGCCAGCCCAAGCGCCGTCCTGGGCGGCGCCGATGAGAAACTCGCCCACATCGCCCTCGATGATGGGGCTGAAATGGTGCAGGTGGTCGGCGATGTAGTGCACAGTCTGCTCGCGGAGCTCGCTGTGCAGCCGCTGGTCCCCGTACACGGCCTTGCAGATGGCGCGGTACAGGCAGTTTCCATCAGGGATGATGTGGAAGCGGAACCGGCCCTTGTGCCGCAGGTATTTGTCCTGCTTCTCCACCTCGGCCAGGTAGAGAGCCAGCTTCTCACTCCGCTCCGGCCCCCTCCTCGGCCCGGGGCCCTCCTCCTCCGCTAGCGGGGAGCAGGGCAGGGCCTGGCCGCTGCTCTGCTCGCCGCCGCCGCAGGTGGCGGCCGGGCCGGGCTGGGCGCTGGCCGCCGCCTGCAGAGCCTGGCAGTGCTCGCTGAGGCGGAGGCTGTGGTTGCTGGGCTCCTCCGGGCGGTGCGGGGCTGCGGCGGCCTCGGCGTCCCCGCCGGCTTGTCTCATGCTCTCCAGGATGCCCTCGAGCCAGGCTCGGCTCTGCGGAGAGGCCGGGGCCAGCTCCACGGAGGGCTCGGGGCGCTGCACGATGCGGATGGGCACGATCCTCTCCAGCGGCCTCCTGCGGCTCACGGTGATCTGCGCGCTGGAGCTGTACTGCGGGGCCGCCGCCGGCCCGCCCGGCATCAGCTCCAGGCAGGAGGAGAAGGCAGTCATGGCGGCACCGCTGCCTCCGGGCACCAGGCTCTCCTTAGCGGGGCTCTCGGCGGCCGGGCTCTGACCCGCGGCGCTCGCTGCGTCCGGAGCGGGGGGCACCGCCGGCAGGGAGACCTTGAACACGCCCGCCCCGCCTGCTGCTGCTGCCGCCGCCGCCGCCCCCGATGCCGGGTAGTGGGTGATCACAGAGCTGTAAAGCTGCATCCTCAGCCCCCCGCGGGCGGCCTTTTATAGGCGGGGCCAGGGCGGGGAGCGCCCGCGCTCGGGCAGCCGGAGAGGATGAGCCGCCCGGGTAAAAATAAACAGGGGCATCACCCCGCCCGCGGTGCGGCGGCAGGGCGGCAATTCCTGCTGCGCCACAACTGTGGGCGGAACCCGCTCGCTAGCCCGCGCGCGGCCCTTCTGGAAGCTGCTGGGCCGCAGCGGGCGGGGCTGCTGGGCCTTGTTTACCTCACTGGGCACGTTGGAATGCGGAGGGCGGGGCCTGGTGGCGTCCCCTCTGTGACGTCACCGAGCGCCGCCGCGGAAAGGGAGGCTACCCCGTCCCCCCAGAGCCCGGCAGCAGTTCTAGGGCTGTGCAGTGTATTGGCCGTGAGGCCATGCAGGTCTGCGAGGCAGAGATGTGTGTGTGTGTCAGTGTTACCACAGCACTCCCAGGCCCGGCCCCTGCCCACCGGCCTTGCTAGCAGTTACTGCTACAGTCACATGTCCTGGTCATTCCCCTTCTCCCCCGTTAATGGTAAAACAGGCCCCTGATCCTGGAAAATGACATTGGAGGTGACAGTGTCTCTCTAGCTCCATTGAAACATACAGAACAAGGTGTGTGATGTTATTGATATAAACTGGGACCATATAGAACACGGTTTGCATATAGAACCAAGGTCCTGTAGTGGCACCACATCTCATGTAAAGGGGGTCATATAAGGTGTCTAAGACCAGGTTATGGGTTTCTGGTTATGATTATGCTGTCTGTATGTTTGTATTATTTTGTAGTTGAAGTTATGAGTATTGTCTGTACGCTGTCCGTATTTCAAATTTGTGCTGTAGTTCTGGGAAAAATCCCAGATGAGTTGGTCTTAGCTCTGCCTAGCCTGCTTGATGGCCCATTAAAGACCATCAGCTACATAATTGACCCATTGAGAGGCAGCAGATACAGCTTGTAACTCAGCAGGGTGTGCAAGAACTTGCCCATGTGACTGTAGACTCTCCATTTTGCTGTAATTTTCCACAGTAAGAACAAAGAAATGTTCTTACACCTGGAAGAGCCTATATACCGCTGATGCCTCATCTCCATCTTGTCTTCAGTCCTGCTTCTTACCTCTGGAGGGACTTTGCTACAAGCTGAAGCTCTACACAAGGGACTGATGACCCATCCCAGCTGGGGATGTACTCCAGAGACTTGATTTAAACCTGCAGTTTACTCCATCACTGTTGCAAGCCTGAACTAAGAACTTTGCCATTACTGTATGAAATTGATTCCATTTAACCAATTCTAGCTCTCATCTCTACCTTTTTCCCTTTACGAATAAGCCTTTAGATTTTAGATGCTAAAGGATTGGCAACAGCGTGATTCGTGGGTAAGATCTGATGTGTATATTGACTGGGTCTGGGGCTTGATTCTTTGGGATCGAGAGAACCATTTTCTTTTATTGGGGTGTTGGTTTTCATAACCATTCTTCCTCAGGACGAGTGGGACTGGTGGTGATACTGGGAGACTGGAGTGTCTAAGGAAATTGCTTGTGTGACTTGTCATTGGCCAGTGGGGTGAAACCGAAGTCATTTTTGTCTGGCTGGTTTGGTTTGCCTTAGAGGTGGAAAGACCCCCGCCTTAGGCTGTGACTGCCCTGTTTGAGCAATTGGTCCTGAATTGACACTCTCAGTTGGGTCCCGCCAGAACCACATTGTCACAAGGAGAAAGGGGAAAGACAAGGAATATTTTTTCCTAAGTTTTCACCTATGCCTTGGGTTGAGTGCATGTGCTGCTGGGCTCTTCAAATCCCATCATATAATTTGGTCCTTGTTGGGTGGTTAAGACCCAACACAAATATAAGTGGAGCTCAGGTTTGTTAAAACTATCAGGTGAGAAAGGTAAGCAAAGTGACATTTGAAAAAGGGAAGATGGAGGTGGAAAGTGGGTGTGGCCAAAATAGGCACCTCTTTTCCCATTTTCTGTTCTCCCATCTCTTCTGCAGCTCCTGTTTCAGATCTTAGACGCTTACCTTGATCCAAAACCTTTATCATGTTATCCCTTTACCTCTCCGTTTTCAGAAAAACCTGTCTCTACCCCTTAAGACTTTCTGTTTCTGCTTTCTTCTTTGTGCACCTGTCTCCTCTTTCTAGCCCCTCCCCACTGTTATTTTAAACTCATACAGTTAAACTGGTGCAAGAGACTGTGTGGACAATTTCAGTTTAAACCAGGCATATTTCAATTTATTTTAAATATGTTAAGGATTTATTTAAGCTAAACCAAAATAAGCCACACTCTTCACCTGAAATAAGAGTGCCCACACTAAGACTGCTACCCTTTTAGGCCCCTAAGGCCCCACCCTCATCCTCCTTCCCCCAGGGCCCCATGCCTGTCTGCCCACTCCTTTCCCTCACTACTTCTGTTGCTTGCTGGATCTTCTCAAGGAGTCTGCCTGCAGGTAGGAGGTAGTCCCAGCTGAGCAGGGGCTGGTGCAGCTTATTGACCTGGCCCTATTCTGGCCATTGTTTAAGGTTGCCAGGTCCCCTTTTCAACTGGACTTTCTGGTCAAAAACCAAGCACATGGCACCCAGACACAGAAGCCAAAAAAAGGACTGTCCAAGTAAAACCCAGATAGGTGGTAACCTTAGCCCACACAGCTGTTGGTCCTGGTTTAACAAATTTGTTTAGATAAGGCTTTAATCTCTCTCTTCTCTTCCTGTTCCCAGTGTGTGGCTGTCATCTCTTGCGCTTTTGGCGCCTCCTGGAAGTTGCCTGGCTCTCACTCTTCCATTTATTCCATTCCCTTAATGTTGCCATGGGTGATTTCAAGTTCCATGATTCCTCTGACTTTTGTGTCCTTTCTATAACTTCCTAGTTACCTCAGGCTCTAGCTCAATTCCTCCATTCATTGCCTTAGTCAGTGCCTCTACCTAGACCTGATCTACACACAAAAATTATACTGTGATATAGCTGCTTATTTCAGTGGGAGCAGGCATGCATCCACATACATATCTGTCTCCCATCAATAGATTTCCATAGTTAAATCAATATATTTGCTATGCTTTAAAATGAAATAAATAAATAGGGCAGCTCTGTGACAATGCAAGTAGTTTTCTGCGGGTATCCCACATTGCACCATGAATTGACCTCAGAACTGGCGCTAGGGGTTTTAGCGCCCTAGGTGCACGGCAATTTTGCCGCCCCATGCCCTGGTCCCGCTGCTCCAATGGAGCTGCCGCAGTCATGCCTGCGGAGGGTCCGCTGGTCTGCGGCTCCGGTGGAGCTGCTGCAGTGGTGCCTGCGGGAGGTCCACCGGAGCCGCAGGAGCAGCCGACCGTCCGCAGGCATGACTGCGGCAGCTCCACTGGAGCTGCGGACCAGCAGACCCTCCACAGGCATGACTGTGGCAGCTCCACCAGAGCCCCTTCCGTCCCATCTGGCAAAATGCTGCCCCCCCATTATCCTGGCGCCCTAGGCTATTGCCTAGGCCGCCTGAATGGAAGCGCCGGCCCTGATTGACCTGTCTAGTAAGCTTTCTGCACTTCACTGCCCAAGGTTGCAGGAGTGCAAGCACAACAGCGTGAACATACTCAATAATCGTATTGATTTACCTGTACCTGCATAACTTCTGTATGTAAAAAACATCTTCACTATGTACTGCTCTATTTCTCAGATTCCAAACTCCATCTTTGATCAACATGTTATTACCATTTTAAAAACTGTTTTAATTATTCCTTTATTTTAAATACAATTTTCTGTTTTCTCTTTTTCTGGCCTCCTTTTTTTCTCCCTCTTTACCCCTCCATAGGCCCAGTCCTGTAGTTCAAACACATCAACTTCCACAGACTTCTGTGTATAACCCATTTTTAGTTCCCTCTTGTAAATCTAAGTAGAAAATACGCGCATGAAATTGTATATGCTGTTATAAATCCAACTATTAGATCTATCTGTATCCCCATACATATACTGCTTTGTCTCCAATGGGGACCCTTACAAGAAGAAACTAGAAGTCATCAACTAATAGAAGTGTGGAAACAATGTAATTTGAAAACTTAGGTCCCCAGAATGATTCGTGGTTGGTTTATCTATGCCTGTAATGTCTTGGCATCAAATTGCCCCAATTTACCTCACCCTAATTATTATCAGTCACATATCTACCTCTTCATCACAGAGAGTGACACAGTGTAGGTACACTCCACTGATTGTGGTCTGACAGACACATTGACTAAGTATCACTCACTTACTCTAAGATCAAATTTTTACACCAACATTTAGTCTTATCAGTTGCTGAATAAAAATTGGGAACTGGTATCAGGGCCGGCTCCAGGTTTTTTGCCGCTCCAAGCAAAAAAAACCAAAACCAAACAAACAGACAAAAAACGGAGTGCTGCCGCTGAAGCAAAAAAAAACAAAACAAAAAACAGCAAGGTGCCACCCCTTGAAAAGAGCTGCCCCCAAAGGACGGGAATGCCATCCCTGGAGAAGTGCTGCCCCAAGTACATGCTTGGAATGCTGGTGCCTAGAGCTGGCCCTGACTGGTATTCACCACTTACCTTGGACAGATACTTCATAACCTTGTTTTTACATTCTAAAATTTTCTCCAGAATTCATCACACAAATCCAATGCCTCCTGAAGAGTTTCAATAATCTGATTGGGGCAGACCCCAAAAAACTTTAATACAGTAAGATTTAAATTGTACTAGTGATCTCTTTTTCCTCTTTCCTGTTTTAGCTTTATTATACTCTATTTAAAAATTAAGAGGAGTTAATTTATCACTACTTTATCAAAAATAGCAACCTTGTTCTTTAGTTATCAATTGCCTTAGTTTCAGTGAACCATTTCCTTTATTTCCATACTCTGCAGCTGAGGTCATAGCTACTGGAATAGTACAACATAGCATTTCATTAGGTATTTCTATAAAGGATAAACTTTGACACTTGACTCAGCATTTCCTAGTTGGCTTTATACAAAGATAAAAGGAGAGGCGGAAGAAAATTGTTAAAAGTTGTGATACTTTAAAAATATTAGGTATTTAAGAGAGACAGTTTTCCCATCTATAATAGAATCTTTAATTTTGGAGAACATTAACGTGTCTACACATTTGGGAAGTTTACTGTAGTACTGGGGACCTTTTACTGTGAAGAGTTACAAGGCCAATATGTTCCCACAGTTACCACATCAGAAGTTGAAATACGAAAGGAATACTAGGCACTAGTTCATGTCGAAATTATTTGATTGACCTGGCATGTCTGGAAAGTTGATACTTTTAGAATGAATAGTGATGTCACAGTAAGCCAGGGGCATTGCAGGCAATGTACTTCAAGGACATAGAGTATTACAGCTTCTCTGAAAGTTAGAGAATGACTTTTGTATTTCGGAATGTTCTGAACTTCCCTTCAAATATAGTTAGTGAGACCAGCAGCTAAGACTCTTCAGACCTGGACAAATCAATGATTACACATTAAGAATTTTCCCAGTCAGAGGGCAATAAATTTATTAAGCATCTCAGAGTTTCTTCATCACTTCTTACCCGTTTCCTCACTCCCCCTGCACAGAACTGGCCCATGGCCCTTTGAACCCCCCCACATCTTTCCACACAGATCTGGTCTAAACCCCTCTGGCCTCCCTTTTGCCCCACACTGAGCTGGCCTGAGCCCCTCTGCCTCCCTCCCCCTGCACAGAGCTTGCCCAAGCCTCTCCCCCACCTCCTGCACAGAACTGGTCAGAGCCCCTCTGGCCCCCTTGCTTGCCCTTCCACTCATCCCTCCCCCCCCCCCCAGCTCCTTTTTGGCAAAACTGGGCTGTAGCAAATAGGACAAATGGTCATTTTTGCCGAAATAGTCAGGATGTCTGGATTAGGGCTTAAAAAAGGGACTGTCCTGGCTAAAATGGGACGTATGCTTTCCCTAGGCTGTAGTAAGAGCTCCTCAGGGAGCCCAGGCAGCTGCGTGGAACCCCAGATCCTCCACCTACTCTGGGCAGGGGGTTGGGGTGCACAAAAGCAGGCCCCGGCCTGTGTCCCTGCCCCCCCGGGGCACACTGCCCTGAGAAGGCAGAGGGTCCAGGGCTCCCCACGGTGACCCGGGCTCCTTGGGTAACTTTTACCAGCTTCCAGCCAGGCCAAGAAGCAGGGCCTTGCGTGGAAGGAGAGGAGCAGGGGTGGGGCCCCGTGGCAGGGAGGTGTGGGAGCCTAAATATTCTTTGTGCCCAGGGCCTCAAAAAATCTTAATCCGCCTCTGATTGTATATAGATCCATGGGAAAGGTAAAATGGGAGAACAGCAGGGGATGATTAGGCAATTTCACTCAGACTGTAACATCTCCAGAGAAGCCACCTCTTTGGAAAAGTGTGCATATACTAGCTCAAACTGAATTATCCACAGACCAATG